>NC_143586.1:56459609-56774980 GCF_048544385.1 Mastigoproctus giganteus
ACATCAAACAAAAACAGAATGTAATCGAATGGATGCTGGGAATAGAATGAAAATGGAACAGACGGAAAGGGAGATGATCGGAGATCTCTAGGAGTACATTGTAGTACACATCGAGCAGCTGAAAGAAGAATAAATATGTCAAGAAACAATGAAGTTTCTTTGAATGTAATACATTGCATCCGCAGTCTTCAAAATATCAGTGGCTCGTGCGAATATCCTTTTTCTTACGTCTGTCTACTCTTTTCAGTTCTGCCAAATTCATTTGTTGAATTCATTGCTTTTCCAATTCAAAACTTTCGCACAGTATCTAACCTTCCATGAGAATATCCACACGAGCCCTCATTTTCTGTTCAGCAAGATTCCATAAATCAAAAAGTAATTATGTGTATTACACTTGAATCCGTTCTTCTTTACCCTAAACCGGCCGATCCACCAGAAGCAGTCAAGCTTCCAGAAACTAATTTTCTCTAAACTAAATTATGTTTCTCAATAATAACACAATAAACATAATATAAAGTGAAATACTAAACAATACTTACCTCTCTGGATTTCGGTACAGAACTACCCTTACGGAGGGACACTCGTAATCACAGACAGTGTACCGCTTCCTCCGCCATCCTCACGGTCAAATATCTGTCACACTCATGCCCCCGCTCCGTACCAGATTCCAGAACTAACTCTAATTATGTGTATATGCACACCTACGCATCCTCTTTTACCCTGACCCGCCACACCACAGAAGGGTTGAAGGTGAATATTATATACATTGTTTTTCCCACCCGCCATTCCCTTACCAACCACACCACCGGGGCCTCATTGATCACTAAAAAACTATTGCACGGTACAACACAAATATATCGCACACAATCCAAAGAATCATATTCTTTCTAAGTAATACATAAATGATGGATAAATAATTCATAAGTAGACACTTGAGTATATTATAATTACCACCGTTAATGTGGTAACAATTATTTAGACCTCAGCGCGAAAACAGCCAGGTACGGATGGACACCTAGAATGATGGATATTGTACCGTTTCCTCCACCAACCTCACGATCAAATATCCAACACTCAATGGGACCATCCTGAACATATTACAGAGCACACGGATATGTATATTCCTTCCCACCCACCTTTACCCTAACCACCACTCCACCAGTCACTAGAATCCTTCAATATTGTTAATACATTACATTGTAATACTGATAACCCAGTCATTCAACATCACATGACAAATATGATGTTGAATGAATACGAGTGATGTTGTTAAAGGGAATCTAGCAGGTAGTAAGGATGCGAAATATCAGACAAGTGAAGATGGTGGACTCGATAATGTAGGACTTCTACTTTCCTGAAGTGTTTAGGAGAAAGAAGCAACTACGTGAAAGTCTCTCTTTTGTAGGGGCCAGCAACCCCGCTTTGGCGTACCCGTAACGTATTCCATAGGTCCATATACAAACTTTAGGCATCTAATTATAAGGAGGTGCGCGAGTTGTGGCATACGGTGTCCGTTTATGCTCGTTGACTAGTTTTTAAATAGTTATTCTTAACTTTATACAATGATTCGCCCACCAATGAATTCCTCTTCCTCTGCTCAAGCCTGATATGGTATCATCTTCGTGATATAATGAACAGGTATTTCTAATTTTTAAATATTCCTGCTCACTTTTGAATTCCTCCATTACATTGTATGCATAGCGCTTTAGCCTTCATGAACCAGGCAAACGCCCCGTTACCCTAAAGGCCTAAGGTGACAATGCGTCAAAATTGACCAAGTCACAAAGCATCGCATTACCCAGATCCCTAGGGAAATGCTCCCTCTCCTTAATCTTTTGTGTTAAGTACACCTGTCTCGACCATTTAAGCTTTCCTATGTTCTCACAGTCATCACTGTGGAACGCGAATTTAAAAATTGCAAGCTTCACACTGTCAGAGGGGAAAAAACTACGAGGAATTAAAGACTAACTCCTAAAAGTGAGCATTGTTTACTGCTTCCAAGTGATTTTAAACCCGAAATCAGGCATGTCACAAAAACAGAATAACTTGCAACAATCAGTCTGCCTAGCCTGCCGCTACGGGAAGGAACCAACCATTCCATGTCATGTATGCAAATTTACCTTTTGTGCCCAATCGGTTAAAACAGACATCGCACATCTTTTCAAACAACGTCGGAAAAGATTCGCATGTGACAAATGCCTTGGAGATGTCTCTGAATTACCTGAACTTCATCTCTCCCGGACTGAAACTGGCCCTAGTGACCAGACAATCCCTGATCCAAATCAACACTCTCAGTCAAATACTGGTTTGCCTGAACCTTCACTCATGACCGTTACAGGCGTTGAAGCAGTGGGCAACGCAACGTCACATGACGGCACTGCCAATCACGTTATATGCAGCACTAATTACTCCAATTTTCCATCAGATCATAATAATGATCAAAATTGTGCCTCGAACGCTAACGTATTCTCCACCACAAGCCAGTCACTAGTCACAACAGATACTTTCCAAGTCAAAGGTAATTCTCCAAGTCAAAGGTAATTCCCTTCTAGTTACCTACGTCGCATCTGGAGATATACAAAACTCCCTCATTCCAGCAGCCAACCCCGCCCCATATTCCTCAGGATGCCGCCGAGCTACCATTATTGATCACCCTCCCCATCATGCTGTTATCACTAACCAGGCCTCTTTATCCCGCCAAGTAACAGCCTCCAAATCTCGTCTGACACTGGCCGAGAAATATAATATCTCCGTCGTTCCCACCAGAGCCAAAATCTTCGCCTCCAAATTTGGACCTGGAACCTCTCCTGAATCTATTAAGAGAATGTTTATTAAGGAGCATAACCTCTCAGTTCAGGTTAAACGGCTTAAAAGTCGGCAAACATCCTACGCCTCCTTCCTTACAATGTGCTCACCCGCTGTCTACAAAAAGGTTGTAGATCCTGCCTCTTGGCCCAAGGAATATATATCAGACCATTTTCTGAGGAAAACAGACCCCATCA
Organism: Mastigoproctus giganteus; assembly: GCF_048544385.1. NCBI lineage: Eukaryota > Metazoa > Arthropoda > Arachnida > Uropygi > Thelyphonidae > Mastigoproctus > Mastigoproctus giganteus. The sequence continues at coordinate 56,462,612 of NC_143586.1, forward strand.
ACAATCTCAACTAATTCACCCTCCTCGATAGCAATCAATGCCTCAAGGAGACAAGTATGAATGCTCCACGCTCCGGGTATCGTCTCAAAATGTGCGCAGCATAAGTCGCAATTATACTAGTGGTGAACCACATCGGCATCATCAAACTGATTCCATCAGCCTGCGATTACCAGTAATAAACAGTTCGGGAATGCTCATCCCAACATGGGTCACGAATCGACGAACTCGAAAGCCTGACATCAATAAAAACAATGCATGTGCCTTAAAAAAGATCCCCCGGAATTATGCAGTCAGAGTCTTGTACCAGAATGTTAGAAGCCTTCGCAATAAGCTGGATACCGTTGACCAAATTCTCCTCGCCAGTGATATCGATATCCTCTGTGTCACCGAGACCTGGCTGGATAAAGACCGGGAATATTTTATATCCTGTGTTCCAGCTGGATATAAATCTGCTTTCACTTCCAGAGTTGGGCAAAGAGGAGGTGGTGTTGAAATTTTCTTTAAGAGCTCACAAACCTCACTCATTCATCAAGTCTCTAGCCAAACATCAGCGTACGAAGCGCTTGCTGTTACTCGCAGCTACCATAGGGTTCTCATAGATTTAATTGTTATATACATACCCCCAGAACCTTCTTACGATGCCATCCATGAAATATCTAACTAGATCATCAACCAGCTTCATCCTTCAGCCTTGCACTTCGTCTGTGGAGATTTTAATCTTCCTCCTCAGCTAGCTAACTTTCAGCAAATGCTCCTATCAAACTTATCTTGTACAGGGTTACAAATGATCAACGATCTCCCGACAAGAGGTAACAATCAATTAGGTCTCATCCTTGCTTCTTTTCCCTGCACACCTGATTACCTGCCAGAGACTTATTTCAATTCGGACCACAAGCCAATTGGTGTTCTTTTACACATACCTGCTCCAAACTTCAATATTGTGAATTCGACTAATACCAAAGTAATAGTAAGTCCCAGGTTTTTGAGTATTTCTAAATGTGTTGAGGCTGCCTCTGTCATCCCATGGACAGTCTTAGAAAGTAGTGACCTAGAAATTGCAGTGAATTTGCTGACTAGCTGGCTTAACACTATTGCGACATTTGCAGCTTCAAAGAGAATTTCCATCATGCCTCGGTCCAGAGCATGGTGGACTCCCCATCTTAACATGAGCTTCAAGTTAAAGCAGCATCTGCACAAAATGTGGAAGCAGTCGCACAGTATCCATGACAGGATAGCCTACTCCAAAGCTCGCGCAACATTTAATAAGCAGAAATCAAAAGTAATTAAGCATTATATGGATAGAACCCTTCGTAGCGGAAAATGTCCCTACTCTGAGCGGCCTTCTGATTTCCCCTTAAATCTTGAACCTGACCAGTGGCTTGACTTCATATCTAGATTTGCTTCGAACACGGAACAATGTCCTGATCTTCATACTCCAACAACCAGAATCCCGCCTGACACTCTGTCGGCAGTATCAATCTCCAGGGAACAGCTTATATTGCTGCCATTAATTCTACATCAGCTTCTGCGACAGCAGGTGCTGACGGAATCCCCCAATTCATTATTAAATGTCTCAGCCCATATATTTTGGATCCCCTTCTAACTATTTTTAATGCTGTTTTGTCAACCCACTTCTTTCCCCAACAGTGGAATATCTACCTTGTGAAGCCTGTCCCCAAAACTCAATCTCCTTCACTTCTTAAGCATTACCGGCCAATCTCCAATGCCTCAAGTCTTCTAAAGCTCCTTGAGAAGGTACTTCTCCCCGTTCTAACTAAACAACTTTTTCCACATATACGAGCGACGTATCCCTTCAGGCGTGCCACAGGGTGGTGTCTTATCTGGGCTCTTGTTCACAGACATTATAAAGATTATAAACTACTAGATTATAAAGCTCCTCACACCGATTTCTCCATACGATGATCTTCTCATGATAACAGGATCAATTAATAATACACTGACGGAAATTGAAAACTACCTCAACCAGTTCGGATTAAAAATAAACCCAGAAAAATCCGAATTTACGATATTCTCTTTAAAGAAAACGCCTTCTTATATTCAGCCCATTCTGTGTAATTCTCCAATTCCCATCGTCAATAAGCATACTGATCTCGGGGTTGTGTTTGATCCTAAGCTCTGCTTCAGTTACCATATAGACAAGCTCCTCACCCTGGCAGCTCGACTCCGATGGATTGCCAAACAGCATCTACATTATATAAATGAAGTCACAACTACTAGAAAATATATAAAAACCACTGTATACTCTCCCCTTTTATATGCTGCAGAGATATGGGCATCAGCTGCCACTAGCACAATCAGGCCACTTTTTTCTGCTGAGTATTGGCTCTTAAAATGGGCTATAAACAAACACAAACTTCCTCCACAGCTAAGGACAACTGAAATGGCCAGCTTGATTCAAATTCACAGGCTCCCCACGCTGATTAGGGTGAAACGTCTTACCACGACTATCAAAATGATGGTTGGCGAGATTTCGGCACCAGTATTCTGGGACCTGTGCTCATGGAGAATCCCTCAGTCTTCCCTCAGAGCGACTCCAACTCTATGCCCACATCACAGCCGTCTCCACCTATCTGATAGGTTTCTGCCTTTTCAGCTACTTTCGTGTGCCCAGTCCTTGGATGCTGACCTTAACAAGTTCGCTTCTGACAGGGAATACAGATGTCGCATCCTTGAATTGTACTTTCCTGTCCCTGACCCTTTTCCTCGAAGCTCGTCTTAATGCTGCAAGCCATCAATACCACCTGATATGTGAAGACGGCATACTAACTCTTCAGTATGACAGTTAGTAATGATGGACTAACTACTTCTGTTCAGTGCAAAGAACGTTGCCTGTTTATACTACTATATGTATATGAAATTATCCGTTTCCGCCAATTGTGAATAACTGTATGATACTTGGAGTTTGGAATTGTACTTCCGCATATGCATTTCCTACGTTTTATATATCAATGTATCAATGTACTTCTCCCCGTTCTAACTAAACAACTTTTTCCACATATACGAGCGACGTATCCCTTCAGGCGTGCCACAGGGTGGTGTCTTATCTGGGCTCTTGTTCACAGACATTATAAAGATTATAAACTACTAGATTATAAAGCTCCTCACACCGATAAACTACTTCCCTGGCCTGGTGGCCGTGAAGGGCAACATTGCAATCTATCGAACTGTATCATTATTATTATTATTATCATTATTATTGCAATAAAGATTTCTTAATTCATGACAAACTCTTTCACTATGGCTAGAATCTGTGCATCGACACTCCACCGAGAAGGTATATCAAACAAAGGCTACAATTATGCATTGGAAGTTGCTACGTGAAGTAGTTCTTGCTAAGCTGCGCATAAGACATTGTCACCAGACGCATCCCTATCTGCTGCATTCCGGTGATCGTCGTATGTGTTGAAATTGTGGAATCCTTTTAACAGTTGGGTACATTAATTGAATGTGCTTCTTTTAGCTTCGAAGCCTGTCCACGTTTTAGCCATCAGCACAATAACAGAAGAATATTGTTCTCTACACAATCATCTTCATCTTATATTATTCTATGTAGGTACTATTTAAATTTCCGAGAATTCGACGATGATCTTCTGACATCGACGTATACGATTAGGTAATGAAATTCTACCACTTTGGTAAGCTGGCAATTTTGAGAAAACAGACATCAACGTTTAATGTAAATGTGTTGAATCTTCAGCCGGGCTCAACAGTGCTGCAGTGAGAACAATAGAATATCACTCTGTTCGATTCTCTTGATCGCCTTCAGAACAGTAACATATTTTACGGGTATTTTAAAGGATAATATCAAATTTCATAAGATGTTCCTAATCCAAAAAGGCCAGGCTCCTTTCTGTCGCTTTTGCACACTTTCAGTCTCGTCTTTAAATATCCTTCAACGTCAACAAATTGTACATTATAGAATATTTATCTATACAAAAATGAATATTTATTTATATTAATAAATATAATTTCTCTCCTACATTAAAACTGCTTGCACACATCAAATATTTCGCTTACTATTTCTCGCTCAGCAATTAATGCCGAGGGAAATGGACTGGAATCAGCCCCGCTGGTCCAGTGCGGGTTGAGAGATCGACTGTATTTATCAGTCACCGGATAGAACTCCGAGCTACTGAAGAGTGTATGCTATTGCACCCCAGCTCGTGACCACTCGGCTACGGAGGCCGTACAAAAGCAACAGGAATATATATATGGAGAGAAAGACACTAAAAAACATTCAGAAAGAGACAGAGAGAGAGAGAGAATAAGACAGAGGGCTACATACACAACTCAGAAACACAACGGACAAAGGTGAGAACAAACAAACACACAAACAAAAAAAAGGATGAAAGAATGGATGCTGGGAATAGAAAGATAGTGAAACAGACAGAAAGGAAGATGACATACGGACTAAGAGAGAAACAAAAAATGTTATGCCTGAATTCACTGAATAAATAGAAATAAAAATAATAATAAACAGTGCTTGAACTTTCATCAGTTTCTTGACATTCCTCACAAAAACGTCTTTCACAATATAAGCTTTCTTCCCAGTGAATTCGGGCGCATTGTAAAGTGTTTGTTTCTTATTCTTTCTTCCTTTTGTACATTGCATCCGTAATCCATTTTGAAGATCGATCAGATTCTAGAACATCCTTTTTCTGACGTCTCTGTCTACTCTTTTCAGTATTGCCAAATTCATTTGTTCAATTCATTGCTTTTCCAATTCAAAAGTTTCGCACCGTACGTAACTTTCCAAGAGAATATCAACAAGAGCCCTCATTTTCCTGTTCAGCAAGATTCCATAAATCAAAAAGTGATTATGTTTAATAGACTTGAATCCGTCCTCCTTTACCCTAAACGGCCGATCCACCAGAAGCAGTCAAGCTTCTACAAACTAGTTTTCTGTAATCTAAATTATGTTTCTCAATAATAACACAATAAACATAATACAAAGTAAAATACAAAACAATACTTACCTCTCTGGATCTCGGTACAGAACTACCCTTACGGAGGGACACTCGTAATGACAGACAGTGTACCGCTTCCTCCGCCATCCTCACGGTCAAATATCTGCCACACTCATGCCCCCGCTCCGTACCAGATTCCAGAACAAACTAATTATGTGTATATGCACACCTTCAACCCTCCTTTACCCTGACCCACCACACCACAGAAGGGTTGATGGTGAATATTATACAGGGTGTTTCAGTTAAACGTTTCAGAACTTCTAAGAGGGGTAGGGTACATCCTGACAACTCGAAATCATATAGCAATGTGGGGTCGGAAATGCTTTCCTGAAGCGGTGTTGTACACAGAAGCACCATAAAGAAAAGAGACCGTAAGTGAGAAATCGTTTTAATAATACATGAAAAGAAGCAAAAGGTACGGCCCCGGGTGCCAAGCGTTCCGTGGCCAAGCGATCTCAGTGCGTTTCAAAAAGCGAGCTATCTCAAGAGGTTTTGCCATTATATATATTCTGTTTATTTCCGAATACCGTTTTTCTCATTTTATACTTAAGTAGCTCTTTCGTTCTACAAGTAGTAGGCAAAGGCCCAGAAAGGAAAGAAACCTTTCTGTTTCGTTTTCTTTATTACTAACACAACTAATAGCCGCTTGGTCACCTCGTGGCACTGCTCCTGCCTCCCCGTGGCGGGGCCGGTAACCTGGGTGGTAAAGACAAACCCCCAGGGCCAAAAGGAGCCGACATGGATATAAGTGACTATCCACCATTAGAGCTCTCGGGTTCGAGATCAGAAATTCCTGACAACGACCGGGACTCCAATCGTCCGAAGCGACTAAGGACGGAAAATCAGAATAATGACGTGCCAGCATTTCTTATAATGCACTCATTATCCACGCAACCTGTTGGCAAACTATCGCCTTTTCTAATACAGAAATGTTTAGAATCGGTTTGTGGATCTCCTAAAATGGTTAAGCGTCTCCAATCTGGAGACCTTCTAATTGAAACTTCTAAGACAACTCACTCAGAGAAGCTGTTAAAATTAACATCATTTAACAGTATTCCAGTGTCAGTTACGCCCCATAACACTCTTAACACCTCTAGAGGCGTTATCAGCGAATGGGACTTACTATCAGTGTCAGAAGAAGAGATAATACAAGAACTCAGGGAACAAAAAGTGACTCATGCGCGGAGAATAATGACCAAAAAAGATGGGAACCTACTACCAACCAGGTCCGTCATTTTGACATTTAGTACTCCGACTCTTCCATCTTCTGTTAAAGCAGGTTATTTAAACTGCAAGATTCGGCCATACATCCCAAATCCCATTCGCTGCTTTAAGTGCCAGAAGTATGGCCATTCTCAGACGGCATGCCGAGGCGATGCTGTGTGTCCTATTTGTGGCTCTAAGGAGCATTCCCAAGGAGACTGTACAGCTGCCACTCCTAGTTGCCCTAACTGTAAAGGAAGCCATCCTGCCTTTTCTAAAGCATGTGACCTTTGGAAAACAGGCAAACAAATCCAGAAATATAAGGTGGAACATAAAGTCACATACCCTGAAGCAAGGAAGCAAATACTGTTAACCATGCCTAGCCGATCATACGCATCGGTCTCTAAAAACTGCCGGTCAATTTCAACTCAAACAGATGTCTCCATAGAACCAAACATTTCATTTGCCACCTGGGCCAAAACTATGCTAACGTGCAATAAAAAATCTACAGTTAATGAAACCAGCAACACGCCAATCAGTATCCCAACTGATGCCATCTCAACCTTGCCCGAAAGAACAAAATCTGTTAGCGTTGAAAATCAAAAGACAATGAAACCATGCTATAGCAACATTCAAATGGAAGTTCAGTCAGAGGACGAAGACACAGTCCTAGAATTACATGCCAATGACACCATGGATACAGGACGCCCAACCTTTCCCAAAAATGAAAAATCAAAACTAAGCAGGCAGAAACCTCAGAAAAAACAGTCAGATCAATCTTCGTCAAATAAACCCAAGCAATGAACAAATTCCTACAATGGAATTGCAGAGGATTACGCAGTAATATAGATGACCTGAATGATTTACTCATACAAACCAACGCATTAGGAGTATGCTTACAGGAAACATTTTTATCACCAAAAGTTTCACTCAATTTCAAAAACTATACTATGTTTAGGCGAGACAGGGATTCTGACTCTTCTTCTCGTGGAGGGGTAGGTATTCTTGTCAAAACTACCATACCATCAAGACATCTCCAACTAGTAACCTCCCTAGAAGTTGTAGCGGTTCGGATAGCAATGGGAATATCATTAACCCTTGCATCTATTTATATACCACCTAATTACCCTTGTTCCCAGGCTGAACTTGACAACCTTTTAACACAACTGCCACCTCCTGTCTGTTTACTCGGTGATTTCAACGGTCACCATCCATTGTGGGGATCCTCCACTATGGATAAGAGAGGCCAATTAATTGAAACATTCCTAGATAACCATAATCTGACTGTATTAAACACTGGCTCTCCAACTCATGTTCAATTACCTACAGGTACAACCTCTGCCATAGATTTATCTATCTGTTCAGCATCTCTTTTTCCAAGTATGGAATGGTTGGTGTTGAATGATCCATTCAACAGTGACCATTTTCCCATCATCAGCTCAATTCAAACACAGGTCGTATCATGCCCGAAAGCCCGTTTATTTTGGAATTTCCACAAAGCAGACTGGAAAAACTACTCTACTTGTGTCCTACTAAACAAACGGTATGTACAGCAACAACATATTGATGACGTAACCGAACACATTACCAACCATATATTATCAGCAGCCGAAATTTCGATTCCAATATCCAAACAGAGCAAGCGGGTACACCAAAACCATTGGTGGAATCAAGACTGTACCATAGCGAAAGTAGAAAAAAACCGTGCTTGGAACCAATTTCGCAAATTCCCCACTACCGCCAACCTTATAGTTTACAAAAAACTGAGAGCCAAAGCAAGACAAATTAGGAAAAAAGCAAAACGTGACTCCTGGATTAAATTCGCCTCAACTATTAACAAAAATACTGACACTCGAATTATCTGGAAAAAAATACAAGCTCTGAATGGAAAATTTCTACCGTTACATTCTCCAATAATACAGTGGAATGGGCAAGACCTACCTTCTCCTACTGACATCGCAAATGCTTTAGCAGAATCTTTCTATAATATTTCCGCCTCTACCACTTATGCGACTGCTTTTCAGAGAATTAAAACTAATGAAGAACGTAAAAAGTTGAACTTTTCCACTAATCTCCCACTTCCATATAACCAGCCCTTTATCATAGCTGAACTCAAAGAATCCTTGAGTAAATCTCCAAATAGTGCACCAGGACCAGACGGCATTCACTACAGAATGCTTAAACATTTGTGTGAAGCTGATCTGTACACACTATTGCTATTTTATAACAGGATCTTCTCAGAAAACACATATCCTCTCTCATGGCGTCATTCCTATATTTGTGCAATACCAAAACCAGGAAAAGATACCTCTCAAGTTCAAAATTACAGACCAATATCATTGACCAGCTGTTTGGGCAAGATCTTCGAAAGGATGGTGCATAAGAGACTCACCTGGATTCTAGAATCCCAAAATCTGCTTTCTGATCACCAATATGGCTTCCGCAAAAACAGGTCCACCCTAGATTTACTTGTCAAAATTGAATCCAACATACGTAACGCCTTCATCAGGAGACAACATTTAGTTATGTTCAACCTAGATATTCAGAAAGCATTCGACACCACATGGCGTTATGGTATTATCAAAGATATGCATCAGTTAGGGTTGAGAGGCTATCTACCTCAAATTATTCAGAATTTTTTAAAGTTACGTACCTTTCAAGTCAGATATCAAAACTTCCTATCAATATCTCATATTCAAGAAGAGGGTGTCCCACAGGGTTCAATACTGAGTCCAACGCTATTTGCAGTTAGGGTCAACAATATATTGGAAGATCTTCCAAAAACTATTGAAGTATATATGTATGCAGATGACCTCACCATATCGTGCCAATCACAAAATATGAATGCCATCGAAAGGCAGTTACAGATTACTCTAAACAGAATAGAATCGTGGACTTTAAGCAATGGATACCATCTTGCTGAACAGAAATCCACTACCACTCATTTCTGCAAACTCCGGTCATTTCATCCTGATCCTGAGTTAAAGATAAAAAATGTGTCGGTTCCTCTGGTTAACACTGTCCGCTTTCTTGGCCTGGTTCTAGATAGAAAACTGAACTTTCAAGCACATGTGGCCTATCTTCGAACCATCTGCTTGAAGAAATTGAATATCCTTCGGTGTGTGTCATCCATGTCATGGGGCGCTGATCGGCATAATCTTATCCATATTTATAGAGCTCTCATCAGGTCCCGTTTGGACTACGGTTCTCCAGTGTATGACTCTGCAAGGAAGAGTACCTTAGAGCGATTAAATACCATCCAGCACAGTGCCCTTCGAGTTTCTCTAGGGGCTTTCAGAACCTCCCCAGTCCAGAGTCTTTACATTGAAGCCCATGAACCTCCCTTACACCTTCGGAGGAAAACATTGCTCTTGATGTATGCCGCAAAAATCCGCAGTCTTCCCTCTCACCCGAATTGGAGATGTCTGTACAATACCGAATGGGACTCATTGTACAACAGTAAACCAAATGAAAACAGACCTGCTGCACTTAGACTTAAAGAACTAACTGAAACGTGGAATATTGAAATCGGCAATATATATCAGGACATAACACCGCCTGATCCACCGTGGAAAAATATCCCTGCAATTTTCGATGAATATTTCCAACAGTGGGGAAAGAACACCTTGTGTCCCTTCAATATCGCACAGTTACATGAAGCTCACTCTGCTTCTAATTCACAGGCCTGTAAGATCTATACAGACGGATCAAAAACTGAGACCCAAGTAGGCGCTGCGGCGATCTTTCCATCATTCACCGCTTCTGTCTCATTACCTGTAGGATGCAGTATCTTCACTGCTGAGCTTTATGCTATTAACTTGGCTCTAGGTCACATTACTCAACTTCTAATTTCGTCTGCCTTAATATACACTGACTCGCTCAGTGCTGTCTCTGCCATAAATAGCAATACCAACTCCTCTCACCCTATAATAAAACAAATCCATTCTAAATTACTTATGTGTAATGAATCAAACCAAACTGTGACTTTCTGCTGGATTCCGGGTCATTCTGGGATAGCAGGAAATGAAAGAGCAGATCTTGCAGCCAAACAACCAGATAATTCTCTTTTGCAGACTTTTCAAACTCCATATACTGATTATAAGTATATTATCCGTAAAGCATGTAATAACAGCTGGTCATTAATCTGGAAAGGTCATCCAGGAAATAAACTGTACCAAATAAAACCGGAACCAAAACTGTGGCACTCCAGCTTCCAGAAAAGCAGACGAGAAGAAACAATTTTAGGAAGGCTCGGAATTGGGCATACTCATCTCACACACCTGTATCTATTAACTAACGACAGCGCTCCCCAATGTACATCATGTCAAGTACAACTGACTATTCGTCATTTGTTAGTGGACTGTCCCCATTTTCAAAACATCCGCTTAGACACTTTTAAATCAATTACTAATATGCAGAGATCAATAAATTTAATGCAGATTCCGGGTGATGAGCCTAATAAAAAAGAACTATTTACTTTCCTAAACCGGATAGGAATATATCATAAAATATAGTTATTTATTTCATATTTACCATTAGAAAGACACAATATGGCCCAAGTAGCCTATGTGTCGTTAAACCCAACAGCAACAACAACAACAGCAAAAGGTACATGGATTAAAGTAAGTGTTCGAAGTTTCTTCAACCTCGTATTGCTTTCACACAGTGGTACCTTGGAAAATGTGCTACAAATCCCCTTTTTCCTGCTGAAGTGTTGTTTTCCGATGAGGCATCCTTCACAAGGGAGGGAATTTTCAACACGCATAACGACCATATCTGGGCGGTCGAGAACCCGCATGCAATACGACGTCGTGCAGCACAGATTCGATTTTCGGTCAATGTATGGGCCGGTATTATGGGAGATTACCTCATCGGACCTTACCTGTTACCGTGTCGTCTAACCGCACCTATCTACTTGATCTTTCTGCAGCAAGTATTGCCACAACTTTTGAGAGATGAACAGATTTCTGCATCGACGCAACAGACAATGTGGTTCCAACACGATGGAGCCCCTGCCCATTATAGCGGAGATGTTCGTAACTACCTGGATGTCACATTTGGTCAACAGTGGACCGGACGTGGTGGTCCCGTGCGTTGGCCTGCTCGGTCACCCGACCTATCATGTCTTGATTTTTATTTCTGGGGTCATATGAAATCGCTAGTTTATGACACCCTGTTGACAATGCTGAGGAGCTGGTTGCAAGAATCGCAGTAGCTGCCGAAGAAATTCGAAATTCGCCTGGAGTATTCCAGAATGTTCGGATGTCCATGCGTCGGAGATGTGAGGCGTGCATTGTAGCCCGTGGAAGAAACTTCGAACACTTACTTTAATCCATGTACCTTTTGCTTCTTTTCATGTATTATTAAAACGATTTCTCACTTACGGTCTCTTTTCTTTATGGTGCTTCTGTGTACAACACCGCTTCAGGAAAGCATTTCCGACCCCACATTGCTATATGATTTCGAGTTGTCAGGATGTACCCTACCCCTCTTAGAAGTTCTGAAACGTTTAACTGAAACACCCTGTATACACCGTTTTTCCCATCCGCCTTTCCCTTACCAACCACACCACCGGGGCCTCATTGATCACTCTAAAAAACTATTGCAAACTAGAACACAAAGACATCCCACACAATCTAAAGCAGCATATTGTTTCTAAGTAATACGTAATTGATGGATTAATAATTCATAAGTAGACATTTGAGACTATTACGATTACCATCGTTAATGTGGCAACAATCATTTAGACCTCAGTGCGAAACCAGCCATGTACGGATGGCCACTTAGAATGATGGATATTGTACCGTTTCCTCCACCAACCTCACGGTCAAATATCCAACACTCAATGGGACCGTCCTGCACATGTTACAAAGCACGCATATATATATAATTCCTTCCCACCCACCTTTACCCTAACCACCCCTACACCAGTGAGTAGAGTCCTTCAACCTCATTAATACGTTACATTGTAATACTGATAACCCAATCATTCAACATCACCTGACAAATGTGATGTTGGTAACGGGACTCAAGCAGGTAGTAAGGATGCGAAGTGTTTAGGAGAAGGAAGCCACTACGTGAAAATCTCTTTTGTATGGGCCAGCAACCCCTCTTTGGAATATCCGTGCATTGGAAATCACAGGAATTAATTTCGCTATTGCTTTAGCCAACTCAGCAACACCTGAGTCACTTTTTAATACCATATGCAGACTTCAAGCCTTTAATTCAAGACAAACTCTCTTCACTATGGCTAGATGCTGTGCATGGACACTCCACCGAGAAGCTAATATCAAACGAAGGATTAATTGGACTACTTCAAGGAGCAATTTCCAATGCAATTATGCATTGGAAGTTGCTCCGTGGAGTAGTCCTTGCTCGGCTCCGCATAAGATATTGTCACCAGACGCATTCCTATCTGCTCCATTCTGATTATCATCCTATATGTAGAAATTGTGGCATCCTTTAACAGTTGTGTACATTAATTGAAGGTGCTTCTCTTAGCATCGGAGCGTGTCCACGTTTTTGCCATCTGAAAAATAACAGTAACATACTGTTCTCTTCATAATCTTCATCTAATATTCTTCAATCTAGCTAGACCATTTTGAGGTCACCTTTCGTATGACAAAATCTGAGGCCCCAGGTGCCAAGCGATTTTGTGATCAAGTGTCTTTGCCAGTGAATTGCGCTCTCTTGAATAAGTAAAATCGTCTTCTTTATTTACAGCGTTATTCTAACAATCAATTAAATAAGCTTCAGTAAAGAAATCACTTTACTTGAACAGGAGGAAAAGTAACCTTCTTTCTTTTTTTTTCCCCTTTTTTCTTTGCATATTACTACTAACCCACTACCGCTTGGTCACAAAGGTGGCACTGCTCCTGCCTCCACGTGGCGGGGCTGGTAACCTGGAGGGGAAAAGGTCTCCCTTCCAGGGCGAAATGGAGCAAGAAGTCCATAAAACCCAGAAAAACACTGGGTACACAGAAGAAACTCTGACAAGGCAAGAAAAAGAGGAGTCTGGTTCTGTCGCAGCAAAACGTCAAAAGACTGACGTAGGCAGAATCCGAACCCCAACCTTTTTGATTATACATTCAACTCAAGAACAACCAGTTGGAAAACTCTCCCCTTTCCTAGTGCAAAAATGCCTAGAAAGCATAATAGGTACTCCCAAGACAGTTCGTCGATTAAGATCTGGAGACCTACTGGTTGAAGTTGTCACTGCCAGACAATCTGAACAACTACAAAAATTACAATCCTTTGGTGGAATTTCGGTCAGCGTTTCACCGCATGTTTCCTTGAACACGTCAAGAGGTGTCATCACTGAGTGGGACCTCATCAATTTGTCAGATGAAGAACTCAAACAAGAATTACGAGAAGAAGGAGTCATCAATGTAAGGCGAATTCTCACGAAGAAGGATAATGTACTAGTTCCTACCCGGAATATAATCCTTACTTTTGATAACCCTAAACCACCAACATTGATCAAAGCCGGTTACCTTAACTGCCGAGTTAAACCATACATACCAAATCCATTACGCTGCTACAAGTGCCAGAAATTTGGGCACTCACAGACGGTCTGCAGAGGAGCAGCTGCCTGTGCCACATGTGGATCCACTGAACATTCTACAAATGACTGCACTAACACAACTCCAAACTCCAAAAATCACGTATCAATTGCTACCCAAACAGAGGTAACTATACCACCAACAAAGTCACTAGCTGAATGGGCAAAGTCAATATTGTCCCCAGTGCCAACACCCCAAACAAAAAGCAAGCAAAGCAAAGGAATAAATACGCCGATCACAATACAACCAGATGCCACTCAACAGCAAAATACTACAGTGTCTACCACTCCCGACTCAAACCAAACAGACTACATGGATTCAGAAGATAAATCAAACGAAGATGGACAGATTTTAGAACTGTTTACTGAAGAGGAGATGGATACAGCGAAACCTTATTTCCCAAAGAAGGGAAAAGGTAAATTTGAGCGATCTAAACCTTCTGCACCTCGAAAACAAATCGAGGGCCCCACTAAACCAAAATAATGCTTACTTTCTTACAATGGAACTGTAGAGGCTATCGCAGTAATTTGGCTGACATCCGAGATCTCCTTTCGCAGTATGATCCTGTTGCCTTCTGTCTACAGGAAACCAATCTAACACCAAATACAATTGTTTCCCTTCAGAAATACATAATGCATCGGCAGGATCGTGTTGCCCACAATCTGAACAACGTTGCACATGGAGGAGTAGCACTGATCATCAACTCCCAGATACCCTCAAAAGCAATCCCACTAAAGACAAATCTTGAAGCAGTTGCTGCACGAATCAATGTCAACTTTGATTTACCCATAGTCTCATTATACTTACCACCTAACCAAAACATAAGCTACGCTGAATTAGAAGAACTAGTGATCCAGCTTCCCAAACCCTACTGTATCCTAGGAGACCTGAACAGTCACCATCCGCTATGGGGAAACCATAACCTGGACAAGCGTGGAAAAACTATCGAAAAATTACTTGATCAACACAATATGATAACTCTCAATAATGGAGCGCACACTTATACGCATCTTCCTACAGGATCTACCTCAGCTATTGATGTCTCTTTATGCTCAGCAACCATATACCCTCTGTTCCGATGGACTATCCACAGCAACCCACTGGGCAGTGATCATTACCCTGTGATATGCCGCATTGATACAACCGTTCCCCATACTTTTTACCGAATTCCAAAATGGATATTCCCCAAAGCTGAATGGGATACGTACAAGCAGCTGGCTACACTAGAAGAAAAACAAGTCCAGCAAACACCCATAAACTTGGCGGTAGAACATATATCTAACAAAATACTGCAAGCAGCGGACAAAGCAATTCCGAAACGATCCACTAAAATATCGGCCCGCTCTAAAGTGTGGTGGAATAATGAATGTAGTGCCGCAAAAAAAGAGAAGAATAGAGCATGGAACATCTTCAGAAAGTTTCCAACAACAGAAAACCTCATCTGCTTTAAGAAGGCAAGGGCAAAAGCAAAACGAGTTAGACAGACCAGCAAAAGGGAAGCATGGAGGCGTTTCGCTTCCACAATTACAAAAACGACAAAAACCCAAACAATTTGGGCCAAAATACAGCGTATGTATGCAAAACATCCAAGTGTCAACTGTCCCATTCTGACTGTAAATGGCTTTGATATTACAAAGCCAGAGGAAATTGCAAACGCTCTAGGTAGATCTTGCATGGAAATATCAGCTGTGACATCATACTCGCCACAATTCCAGACACTCAAAGCACAAGCTGAAAAACACTCAATTAATTTTGAATCAACATCCAGTGCTGCATATAATCTCCCTTTTACAATGTCAGAATTACATCATGCTCTAGCCTCCACTAAACTCAGTGCAGCAGGGCCAGATGGAATACATTACATAATGATAGCAAAACTTACTGAACCCGCACTCAAAACACTTTTATTGCTCTACAACAGAATATTCAAAGAAAACACTTTTCCTGACAAATGGCGGCATGCTTATGTTTTGGCATTTCCAAAACCTGGAAAAGATTCTTCAAATCCGCAGCATTATCGACCTATTGCACTCACCAGCTGCATATGCAAGTTAATGGAAAAAATGATCAACGCTCGGTTATCCTGGTTTCTAGCTCGAAATAACCTTATGAATCCAGTGCAATGTGGCTTTCGTGAAGGTAGATCCACTCTTGACCTTTTGATTAAGACAGAAATAAACATCCGTGACGCCTTCGTACGCAAAGAGCATCTTGCGATGGTCCTATTTGATATTGAAAAAGCGTTTGACACTGCCTGGAGATATGGTATAATGCGAAATCTATACGATCTGGGACTACGCGGACACCTACCACAGTTTATAAGAAACTTCCAACAACACCGCTCATTCCAAGTTCGTTTTCACAATCACTTTTCTTCAAAGTTCATACAGGAAGAAGGAGTGCCACAAGGATCAGTGCTAAGTGCTACCCTCTTTAATATAAAAATGAATTCAATAACACAGGACCTGCCACAAACAATATCCACTACCCTGTATGCCGATGACTTTAGTATCGCCTACCATTCGCCTAATATGCGAATGGTAGAGAGACAGCTGCAATGTACAATCAACAGAATAGCAAAATGGGCCCAAAACAACGGGTTTCGCCTCTCAACCCAAAAGACTGTCGGTATACACTTTTGCAGGAAGCGTAATCTACATCCACACCCAGAACTTCGACTAGAAAATCAAATCATACCAGTTGTCCCTAGTGTCCGCTTTCTTGGTGTGATACTTGACCAAAAACTCACCTTCCTGGAACATATAAAAACACTCAGGATTACCTGTCTAAAAAAAGCTAAATATCTTAAGAGTTCTATCAGGCACAACATGGGGAGCTGACCGATACACACTATTACAGTTGTACCATGCGCTAATACGTTCTCGTCTAGACTATGGTTCTGTAGTTTATAGCTCTGCTAGACAAAGCGCTTTACGCTGGCTTGATCCTGTGCACCACAGTGCTCTTCGTCTTGCACTGGGGGCATACCGTACATCACCTGTCCACAGCCTATATGCTGAAGCACATGAAACCTCCCTTCAGCTACGTAGACAAATGCTTTTACTAAAATATGCAGCAAAACTCAAAGGGCATCCAGACCATCCCACTTGGAACGGACTTTTCTCTCCTAAATGGGTAAACCTATACCAAGCGTATCCATCAATAAATCCACCAACCGGGATACGTCTTTCCGCATTGCAGGCCGATTGGCAAATTGACTTTAGTAAAATACAGCCCACTGCCTCTCATACAGTCCCACCTTGGACATACTATATACCACCGTATGACTTTTCATTGACAGCCTGGGGAAAACACACCCTGTCTCAACAGAACATACTGCAAATGTTTGCCGCATTGAGAACCCAGCACGGCCAGTACACACCAATCTACACAGATGGGTCTAAAACAGACAACCATGTTGGTGCAGCAGCAGTATTTCCTAACATCACTTTGTCCAAAAAACTTCCCATTGAATGTAGCAGCTATACTGCAGAACTCTGTGCACTCCACACGGCCTTAAACTACACACTCTCAAGAACTAAACTGCACAGCGTTATTTATACCGACTCCATTAGTGCTATCCAAGCCATACAACGCAATACAAAAAATTATAACCCATTACTTAGACAGATCTGGAACACTCTGACTAAATTAAACCAGAATAAACAACAAGTTCTGTTATGTTGGATTCCTGGTCACGCTGGAATCCCTGGAAATGAACAGGCCGACCTAGCTGCCAAAACTGCTACCGATCCTATAGACCAATCCTTCACTACACCTACATCTGACTATAAGTACATTATAAATAAACGATGCCTTGAAAAATGGCAACATATCTGGCAGAATCAAGTCAACAATAAGCTACTTGGCATAAAAAAAGGTCTTAAACCATGGAGATCTAGTATACGTGAAAACCGACATGAAGAAGTTGTACTAGCCCGATTAAGGATAGGCCACACGCACCTGACACATCTTTATTTGCTTGCAGCCACTGATCCGCCAACGTGTACAAACTGTAACACCCAGCTCACTGTCCATCATCTACTTATTGACTGTCCCAAGTACAGTACTGAGCGACAAGCTATGTTTACCTCATTTCCAACGGCGAACACCTCTCTCAGCATTTCTGACCTACTAGCAGACACACCACATGTGACCAAAATATTTGATTTCCTCAAACAGATAAAACTATATACCATGATATAATTTTGAATATCATCTATACAGATAGAACTATGTATCTCAATATCACCATAGCTAGGCGCATTATGGCCTTTGCTGTCCTTGCGCCGTAAAGCCCTAAAACAAACAAACAAACAAAAACAAAATTTGAAATTATGTTTGTCGGGAGAGATACAAAAAAAAAAAAAAAAGAGGTGATGCCTGAATTCACTGAATAAATAGGAGTAAAAATAATAATACGCAGTGCTTGAACTTTCATCAGTTTCTTGACATTCCTTCTTCACAAACATGTCTCTTTTCTAGATGTTTCCATGGAATTATAATCCTCCTATTTCCAGTGTAGTGTGAGCGAGCAAGGTCAAATCTTCAGCCCTCCTCAAGTAGCGCCGCACCCGATAGGGTTAGGTCCCACACTTCTTTCCCTATTCATTATTAAACTATTGACCACAATCCGGTTAACTGAATTATAAATCCAGAATCGTTCGGTTTAAGTTTGCTATGTTTAATCTTTCATCCCAACAAGTATATTCTAAAAAATGCTGAATACTTACCTGAAGTTGAAACCAACAACTTAAACAAGTGAAAATGTAGAACCTACACAACCAGATGAACCCGAATACATAAATTACTGCGGGATGCAGCGTGAGCCGCACATTATTCCTATTGGGTGCAACCAAATTACAAATTTCATCTTCTTTCACCCTCGGCTTCGATGGAAAATGTATTTCGATCAAACTTCTAACAGTCACGATCAGTGTCTGCTCAATTACTCTTCTATAACTGTTTCCATGGGGATAGGTCTGCGGCTATTTTCGGAGTTAGGAGCAATTTCAAACCAGTCCAAATATATTTTTCATGAATCCTTCACTCCTAAACTATTTTTCTTTTTCGGAACAAATTTTCTTGTATTCATAGACCAACTTACTGTTGGTTCGTACACGAGCCTCTTACTGGACAGTTTCTGTTGTCCTCATTATGATAAATTAGTACCCGGGCCATTACTCATCGGGCGCTTTTATCCATCCACAAACTCCAAACATGAACAGATCGAAATAAACGGGTGGGACCCTGTCCCACCAAACCCCAGACGGATTGATGGTGAACATTATATACACTATTTCCCACCCGCCTTTCCCTAACCAACCACACCCTACCGGAGCCTCATTGATCACTCTAATAAAATGTTCACATACGCGCAAAGAAATTTATAAAGGCGAACGTTCAATAAATGAACTTATCCTAAAGCTAGTTTGTCAAAAAACACAAAATACAAAAATTATTTTTCTTATACGAATGGATTGATACACGAAATGGCTTCCTTCACCATCCACATGGTCAAATATCCGACAAACGCGAGTCGATTCCCTTGTTTACCTGTCCACGACTCCATCAGGGAATAAAGTCCTTGAACATCAAGTAAACGTATTGACTAATGAGACATTTAAAAGCGCAGTTCGTAAATAAAGGTTACCAGGGTTGTTTCAACTTTCACACACTGTACGAGTATATCTGATATTAAACGGGATTCCTAATCTGAAGACACCAACACCAGGCTTATTCTTTCTTCCACCTTTGTCACTTTTGGTAAACATGTCCTCAGTTTCTCCGATGATAGAACCATACTCCAGTTCGAGAAATCCAGCTGTGAATATTTTTTGAATAATCATCCTCTAAATATATTTCAAGCATATATAACGCAATGTCATCACTCTTCAGCTTGGAAAGTACTTTTTATTCGTACTTCACAAATATTGCTCTGTTGCTCCCTTTTTATCCCAAAAACAAGCTTTCTTCTTTCGATTTCTTCTAAACTACTGATTCTGTGCTATTATCAGTCCACTGATTCTGGGATGTAGCCTTAATCAGTTGAAGTCCTAATCTTTCCAACTCCCACTACCCTCTATCGGACCATGGGAGTTCTGTTTCTGAGTCTTGCCTTTTTATATAATTCCAAGTGTACTGTTCTTCTAAGTATAATGCAAGTATAGTTCCAAATCATTTCGAACACGTGCTTCTCGCTTAACCAAAAGAGGGAAGTTGGATAATCTGATTCCTTATCTCTTACAAACACGACTCTTTTCTAGATGTTTCCATGGAATTATAATCCTTCTAGTTCCAGTCTAGTGTCCAACAACCAAATAACAGGTAATACTTGTAACCTTTGCGTATGCTGATGTTCAAAAGGTTTCAGTTAAGTGACGAAAGACCAATGGCAACTTTGAGCTCTGTTCTTTTATTAAATTAATGGCATTTAATTAAATACTATTAAATTAATGTCACCACTAAATATTAATATTATTTAATAAAGCTATTTTTAAGTAGGGCGGTTCCTGAACGTTAGTTCAAAAGCAGCGTCGTGTTACGATGCGATTGAATTAACGTTCGGGAACCGCCTTCTACAACAGAACATCGAAGAAACTGTGACAAGTAAACTTAATGATTGTTTGTTTGTTGTTGGGTTTTATTGGCGCATTAGTAACTAAGGCTATAATGCGCCAAAACCTGGTCATTAAAAAAATAATTTTCAGTGGCCTAACGAATTACAGTTACACTCACTTCCGAAGTGAGTTTTGGATCATTTCCTGGCTTAGCAAAAGGCAAGAACGATTGCTTGCGCCAGGAATCTGGAAACTGCCCTTCAATAAAGATTCTGTTATATAGAAGGAGCAGATTATCCATAGATTTTGGTGAAAGATGCTTAATCATTTCATAATGGATGCCATCTGGTCCAACAGCACTTGCATTGGAAAGAATGAGGGCTCTTTCCAGTTCCTGCATAGTGAATGCCCCGTTGTAGGGATAAAGGCTCTTAGACTTAAAATTAAGTGCCTGCTTTTCAATTTTATGTTTCAGGACCAGGAACTCTGGGGAGTACAAGGATGTTGCGGAGATGTTAGAGGAAGTTTCCCCAAGAGAATTGACTATTGCAGTTGAATCTGCAATAGAGCATCCATTATAATCTAGGTTTGAAGAAGGGTGGGATGTATATTTTCCCTTCATTTTCCGGATTTTATCCCAGACTACCTTAGAATTGGTTGCCTGGTTAATAGACGATTTAAAACGGATCCATGATTCCTTTTGACTCTGGATGTAGCGTGCTGTAGCGTGCTTTGGCTGGTGCACGCTTGAAGGCTATTAGATTAACAGTGATAGGATATCGGCGGAATATCCCCCACGCTTTGTTTTGAGCCTCTTTTGCTACTGTGCATTGGGAAGTGCTAGAGTGAGAGACACTAAGAAACATTCAGACAGAGAAGAGAGGAGAGAATGAGATAGACGGCTACAAACACAACTGAGAAAGAGACGACACACGAAGTGTTATGTGGGAGAACAGAAATAGAAAATAAAATAAACAAACAGAAAATAAGAATATAATAGGCGACAGGCAGACAAACAAAAACAGACACAACGGACAAAGGTGAGAACAAACAAAGGTGAGAACAACAACTACACATTGAGCAGCTGAAAGAATAATAAATATGTCAAGAAACAATGAATTAAATATTTGTGAGGTATGTCAAGAAACAATGAAGTTTCTTGACATACCTCACAAATATATAATTCACAACATTAGCTTTCTTCCCAGTGATTTCGGGCGCATTCTAAAGTGTTTTTTGTTTCTTATTCTTTCTCCCTTTTATACATTGCATCCGTAGTTCATTTTGAAGATGGATTAGATTCTAGATTATCCTTTTTCTAACGTCTGTCTACGTTTTTCAGTTCTGCCAAATTCATTTGTTGAATTTATTGCTTTTCCAATTCAAACTTTCACAAAGTATCTAACTTTCCATTAGATATCAACACGATCCCTCATTTTCTGTTCAGCAAGATTCCATAAATCAAAAAGTTATAATAGACTTGAATCCGTCCTCCATTACCCTAAACCGGCCGATCCACCAGAAGCAGTCAAGCTTCCAGAAACTAGTTTTCTGTAAACTAAATTATATTTCTCAATAATAACACAGTAAACATAATATAAAGAAAAATACAAAATAATACTTACCTCTCTGGATCTCGGTACAGAACTACCCTTACGGAGGGACACTCGTAATGACAGACAGTGTACTGCTTCCTCCGCCATCCTCACGGTCAAATATCTGCCACACTCATGCCCCCGCTCCGTACCAGATTCCAGAACAAACTCTAATTATGTGTATATGCACACCTTCGCCTCTCCTTTACCCTGACCCACCACACCACAGAAGGGTTGATGGTGAATATTATATACACTGTTTTTCCCACCCGCCTTTCCCTAACCAACCACACCACCGCTGCCTCACTGATCACCCTAAAAAACTATTCCACAGTACACCACAAAGATATCGCACACAATCCAAAGAATCATATTCTTTCTAAGTAATACATAAATGATGGAAAAATAATTCATAAGTAGACACTTGAGTATATTATAATTACCACCGTTAATGTGCTAACAATTATTTAAACCTCAGCGGGAAAACAGCCATGTACGGATGGACACTTAGAATGATGGATATTGTACCGTTTCCTCCACCAACCTCATGGTCAAATATCCAACACTCAAAGGGGCCGTCCTGCACATGTTACAGAGCACACATATATTCCTTCCCACCCGCCTGTCCCCTAACCACCACTCCACTAGTGAGTAGAGTCCTTCAACATCATTAATACGTTACATTGTAATACTGATAACCCAGTCATTCTACATCACATGACAAATGTGATGTTGTTAAAGGGACTCTAGCAGGTAGTAAGGATGCGAAATATGCAGAGAGGTGAAGATGGTGGACTCGATAATGTAAGACTGCTACTTTTCTGAAGTGTTTAGGAGAAGGAAGCAACTACGTGAAAGTCTCTTTTGTAGGGGCCAGCAACCCCGATTTGGCGTACCCGAGCATTGGTAATCACAGGAATTAGTTTCCTTCATACTTTAGTCAACTCTGCAACATCTCAGAGTCACTTTTTAATACCATATACAGACTTCAGGCATCTAATTCATGACAAACTCTTTCACTATGGCTATAATCTGTGCATCGACACTCCACCGAGAAAGTATATCAAACGAAGGCTGCAATTATGCATTGGAAGTTGCTACGTGAAGTAGTTCTTGCTCAGCTGCGCATAAGATATTGTCACCAGACGCATCCCTATCTGCTGCATTCCGGTGATCGTCATATGTGTTGAAATTGTGCAATCCTTTTATGGCCCCGAGTGCCAAGCGATAGTTCCCAAGCGATCTTTATAGTGCGTTTTCTAGCGTTTTTCCTAGAGTGAGTACTAGTGCTTTCATAAACCCTCCACCGCTCGCAACGTCACTACTGACCGCTCGCAACGTTACTGCTTCCCTCGCTGAGCAACGTCACTGCTTCAACGCTAGCAACGTTACTGCTAACCCCGCTTGCAACGTTACTGCCATCGCTAGCATCGTACTGCTCTCTTCTTCTGCTGATCGCTTGGTCACTGGTTGGCACTGCTCCTGCCTCCACGTGGCGGGGTCGGTAACCTGGGAGAAGGAATTCCCTCTTCCAGGGCTGAAAGGAGCAACGATGGATTGTGATGCATATCCACCGCTAGAGCCCACGAGCTCCATACCTGTCAACTCTGATTCAGAGCGTGACTTGAATCGTCCGAAGAGACAGCGGACTGAAAAACAGAGTGCAGATATGCCAGCATTTCTAATAATGCACTCATTATCCACACAACCTGTAGGCAAGTTATCGCCATTTCTAATACAGAAATGTTTAGAATCGGTTGTTGGATCTCCTAAAATGGTGAAGCGTCTTCAATCTGGAGACCTTCTAATTGAAGCTTCCAAGCCAAGCCATTCAGAAAAATTGTTAAAATTGACAACTTTTAACAGCATTCCAGTGTCAGTTACGCCACATAACACCCTGAACACCTCTAAAGGCGTCATCAGCGAATGGGACTTACTAAATGTCTCTGAACAAGAAATAATACAAGAGCTTAGTGATCAAAAAGTGACTCATGCACGGAGAATCATGACTAAAAAAGATGGCAACCTACTACCAACCAGGTCCATCATTTTAACTTTCAGTACTCCGACTCTTCCATCTTCTGTTAAAGCAGGTTACCTAAATTGTAAGATTCGTCCTTACATCCCAAACCCCATTCGCTGCTTTAAATGTCAGAAGTACGGTCATTCTCAAACAGCATGCCGAGGCGATGCTGTGTGTCCTCTTTGTGGTTCCAAGGAGCATTCTCAAGAAGACTGTACAGCTTCCACTCCTGTTTGCCCAAACTGTAAAGGAAGCCATCCTGCATTTTCTAAAGCGTGTGACCTTTGGAAAACAGAGAAAAAAATTCAAAAGTATAAAGTGGAGCATAAAGTCACATACCCTGAAGCAAGAAAGCAAATAATGCTAACCATTCCTAGCCGATCATATGCATCGGTCACAAAAAATAGCCGCTCAGCTGCAACCCAAACAGATGTCTCCATCGAACCGAATATTTCCTTTGCCGCCTGGGCCAAAACTGCGCTAACTTATAATAAGAAAACTACAGTCAGTGAGACCAGCAACACCCCAATCAGCATCCCAACTGATGCTATCTCACCCTTGCCAGAAACACCGAAATCAGCTACTATTGAAAACCAGAAGAAATCGAAACCAAGGATTAGCAACATGGAAATGGAGGTTCAGTCAGAGGATGAAGAGACAGTACTTGAGTTACATGCGAATGATACCATGGATACAGGACGCCCAACATTTCCCAGAAATGAAAAATCGAAACTAAGCAGACAGAAACCTTCCCAGAAAAAACAGTCAGATCAATCTTCCTCCAATAAATCCAGCAAATGAATAAATTCCTTCAATGGAACTGTAGAGGATTACGCAGTAATATAGATGACTTGAATGATTTACTAATACAAACTAAAGCAATAGGTGTATGTTTACAGGAAACCTTTTTATCACCACAAGTTTCTCTGAAAATTAAAAATTATTCTATGTTTAGGCGAGACAGGGATTCTGACACTCCTGCTCGTGGTGGGGTGGCTATTCTTATTCGAACTAACATACCGTCAAGACATCTCCAACTACAAA
Organism: Mastigoproctus giganteus; assembly: GCF_048544385.1. Lineage (NCBI taxonomy): Eukaryota > Metazoa > Arthropoda > Arachnida > Uropygi > Thelyphonidae > Mastigoproctus > Mastigoproctus giganteus. The sequence continues at coordinate 56,487,587 of NC_143586.1, forward strand.
CCTCTTTAGAAGTTGTAGCGGTTCGGATAGCAATGGGAATATCGTTAACCCTTGCATCCATTTATATCCCACCGAATTATCCTTGCTCCCAGATTGAACTTGACAACCTTATCACACAATTGCCACCTCCAGTCTGTTTACTCGGCGATTTCAACGGTCACCATCCATTGTGGGGATCTCCCATCATGGATAGGAGAGGCCAATTAATAGAAATGTTCCTGGATAACCATAACCTGACTCTGTTAAATTCTGGCTCTCCAACTCATATTCAACTACCTACAGGTAGTACATCAGCCATAGACTTATCAATATGTTCAGCCTCTCTTTTTCCAAGCATGGAATGGTTAGTGTTAAATGATCCATTGCACAGTGACCATTTTCCTATCATCAGTTCAATTCAAACACAGACGGTGTCATGTCCTAAAGGCCGCACTTCTTGGAACTTTCATAAAGCAGACTGGAAAAACTATTCAACTTGTGTTCTACTTGACAAACTATATGTACAACAAAATCGTATTGATGACGTAACTGATCACATTACAAGCCACATATTATCTGCAGCAGAAATTTCCATTCCAAAATCTAACCAGTGCAAGCGGGTACACCAAAATCAGTGGTGGAATGAAGAATGCTCCAAAGCGAAACGAGAAAAAAATCATGCCTGGAACCAGTTTCGCAAATTTCCAACTACCGCCAACCTCATTATGTACAAAAAACTCAGAGCCAAAGCAAGACAAATTAGGAAGACAGCAAAACGTGACTCCTGGATTAAATTCGCCTCAGATATTAATAAAAATACTGACACTCGAGTCATTTGGAGAAAAATTCAAGCTCTGAATGGGAAATTTCTACCGCAGCAATCTCCAATAATACAATGCAATGGGCAGGACTTATCCTCTCCTACTGACATTGCAAATGCTTTAGCCGAATCTTTTTATAACATTTCTGCCTGTTCCTCTTATGCGATCTCCTTTCAACGCAGTAAAACTGATTCAGAACGTCATAAGTTTAATTTCACAACTAGACTTTCACTTCCATATAACCAGCTGTTTACTCTATCTGAACTGAGAGAATCTTTGAGCAAATCTCCGAACAGCGCAGCAGGACCAGACGGCATTCACTACAATATGCTGAAGCATCTGTGTGAAGCCGATCTCGGCACACTATTACTCTTTTATAACCGGATCTTCTCTGAAAATACGTATCCTCTGTCATGGCGTCATTCCTATATTTGTGCTATTCCAAAACCAGGCAAAGATCCTTCTCTAGTTGAGAATTACAGACCAATATCATTGACAAGCTGTCTGGGCAAAATCTTTGAAAGGATGGTACATAAGAGGCTCACCTGGATTCTAGACTCCGAAAATCTCCTTTCTGATCACCAATATGGCTTCCGTAAAAACAGGTCCACCCTAGATGTACTTGTAAAAATTGAATCAAACATTCGTAATGCCTTCGTGAGAAAACAACATCTAGTGATGGTCAACCTGGATATTCATAAAGCATTTGACACCACATGGCGTCATGGTATTATTAAAGATATGCATCAGTTGGGGCTGAGAGGACATCTCCCTTTAATAATTCAGAACTTTTTAAAATTGCGTACATTTCAGGTCCGATATAAAAACATGCTGTCAACATCTCACATTCAAGAAGAGGGTGTCCCACAGGGTTCCATATTGAGTCCAACCCTATTTGCGATTAGGATCAACAATATTTTGGAAGAACTTCCAAAAATGATTGAAGTATACATGTATGCTGACGATCTCACTATATCCTGCCAATCGCAAAGCATGAATACTATCGAAAGGCAGCTACAAATTGCTTTAACGAAAATTCAATCCTGGACCTTAAGAAATGGATATAATCTCGCTGAACAGAAAACCACTACCACTCATTTCTGCAAACTTCGGTCACTTCATCCTGATCCAGAGCTAAAGATAAATAACGTGCCAATTCCTCTTGCTCACAATATCCATTTCCTTGGTCTGATACTAGACAGGAAACTGAACTTTCAAGCACATGTGGCCTATCTTCGTTCCATCTGCTTGAAGAAATTGAATATCCTTCGGTGTGTGTCATCCATGTCATGGGGTGCTGATCGTCATACTCTCATCTATCTGTATAGAGCTCTCATCAGGTCTCGCTTGGACTATGCCTCTCCAGTATATGATTCAGCGAGGAAAAGTACTTTAGAACGACTAAACACCATCAAGCACTGTGCTTTGAGAGTCGCTCTAGGCGCATTCAGAACTTCCCCGGTTCAGAGCCTGTACATCGAAGCTCATGAACCTCCCTTACATCTTCGCAGAAAATCATTACTTCTGATGTATGCTGCAAAAATCCGTAGTCTGCCCGCTCATCCTTGTTGGAGATGTCTCTACAATACTGAATGCGAGTCATTTTATATCAGTAAACCTAATGAAAACCGACCTGCTGCACTTAGATTTAAGGAACTGGCTCAATCATGGAACATAGACATCAGCAATATATTTCAGGACAAAACACCACCAGATCCACCCTGGGAAAATATCTGTGCAATATATGATGACTACTTTCAACAGTGGGGAAAGAACACGCTGTCTCCTTCCAATATCGCACAGTTACATGCAACTTACACTCTTTCTAATTCAAACGCATGTGAAATCTATACAGATGGATCAAAAACCGAGACCCAAGTAGGTGCTGCTGCAATCTTCCCAACATTTAGCACTTCTGTCTCATTGCCAATAGAATGCAGTATCTTCACTGCTGAGCTCTATGCTATAAACTTAGCTCTGGATCACATTATTGAACAACTAATTCCGTCTGCTTTAATATTCACTGACTCACTCAGTGCTGTCTCTGCCATAAATACTAATACCAAATCCTCTCACCCTGTAGTAAAACAGATTCATTCTAAGTTACTTGCCTGTATGGAATTGAACCAAACTGTGACATTCTGCTGGATCCCAGGACATTCTGGAATATCTGGCAATGAAAGAGCAGATCATGCAGCCAAACAACCAGAAACCACTATTTCGCAGACTTTTCAAGTTCCATTTACTGATTACAAACACATTATCCGTAAAGCATGTTATAACAGCTGGTCATTAATCTGGAAAGGTTATCCAGGAAATAAACTTTACCAAATAAAACCGGAACCAAGGCTGTGGCAATCCAGCTTCAGAAAAAACAGACGAGATGAAATAATTTTAGGAAGGCTAAGGATTGGGCACACTCATCTCACTCACCTGTATCTATTAACTAATGACAGCGCTCCCCAATGTACATCATGTCAAGTACAACTGACCATTCGACATTTGTTAGTGGACTGTCCCCACTTTCAAACTATTCGTTTAGACATCTTTAAGTCAATTTCTAATAAGCAGTCATCAATAAATTTATTACAGATTCTGGGAGATGATTTTAATCAAAAAGAACTCTTTACTTTCCTAAATCGTATAGGAATATATCATAAAATATAGCTATCACAATTAAGCTGATATTCCATATTAACCATTAGAAAGACACAATATGGCCCTACCAGCCTATGTGTCGTTAAAAACAACAACAACAACAACAACAATCCTTTTAACAGTTGGGTACATTAATTGAATGTGCTTGTTTTAGCTTCGAAGCCTGTCCACGTTTTAGCAATCTGCACAATAGCAGTAGAATATTGTTCTCTACACAATCTTCATCTTATATTATTCTATGTAGGTACCATTTTGAGGTCACCTTACGTATGACAAAAATTGATCCCTCAGTCCTTTATCTGCAATATTCTGACAGTTTTTTCCGCCAAACCATGGTCAAATATCTTCAGCACTCATGAATCGCGTCACCAGAAAGGCTTTAGGTTCCACCCTTCTTTCTCGAATCATTATTAATCTCTTATACCGCTATCTGCTTCTCTGACTTTTAAATTGTGTATCGCTCGGTTTAAATTTGCTGTATTTAATCTTTCATCCCGACAAGTATATTCTAAAAAATGCTGTATATCTACCTGAAGTTAAAACCAACAACTACAAATCGATTGTGAACAAAGAACCAGTGAAAATCTAGAATCGACACAACCATATGAACCAGAATACATCAATTACTACGGATAATGCGGAATGGAGCACGTTCCGCAATTTCTAATCCTACTGGACGCAACCGCATTACAAATTTCCTTTGAATCAAAAAATCTAACTTTCTTCTTTCACTCAACACGTAAAATGCTTAGTGACACCCTGCTCTAAATATCCATCTTTCACATATATTTCTTATATACATTACAAACTTCACTTGTTCATCATAAAGACCTATTGTGGCTCACTAAGTTTGGGGTATGAATCTAGAAAATATTGTGTTAGAGTCTCAGATGCGAATTATGTCATGCTGCAGGTAAATGCAAATTCAAGGAGTGAATTATAGTTTCCTGCAAAGAGCCACTCAAGATTCTACATGACAACATATTGTTGAGATAGTAAAGGGAGTCTCGCGAGATGCAAGGATTCACAACAACAGACAAATCAACATGGCGGATTAGGTAAGGAAATTCTACCACTTTGGTAAGCTGGCGATTTTGAGAAAACAGACATCACGTTTAATGTAAATGTCTTGAATCTTATTGCCGGGCCCAACAGTGCTGCAGTGAGAACAATAGAATATCACTCTGTTCGATTCTCTTGATCGCTTTCAGAACAGTAACATATTTTACTGGAAGTAAACGTATTGACTATGCTTCATCCTTGTTGATGTTTCACCCTTATCGCACTGAAGGATAATATCAAATTTCATAAGATGTTCCTAATCGAAAAGGGCCAGGCTCCTTTCTGTCGCTTTTGCCCACTTTCAGTGAACTGATCTGCAGTTTCTACCCAAATAGAGACAACCTGCTCTAAATATCCATCTTTTTCATACATTTTTCTTATATACATTAACACAATTGCTTCTTCATTCCAGTGAGAGACTTCTCTTTTGTTACGCAAATATTCTTTCCTTTGGCATAACAAAAGAGGAGTCTCTCTCTTTCTCAGCTGAAGAATGATGAAGCAATTGTGTAATGTATGTAAGAAATATATGAAAAAAATATATGAAGAAACTGAAGTCCTAATTACAATTACTCCCACTGCTTTCGATCACAGACGTTCTTTTTCTGAATCATGGCTTTCAGTAGCAGCATAATTGCAAGGTTACTGTTATTTTCAATATAATGCGTGATATTTCTAGACATACTAGAACACATGCTGTGTGTTTTCTTTTGATAATTCCCTGGAGATTTACTGCTCTTGGTTGCTGACAACTTCGAATCGGGAACCTCATTTCCTTATCAACTCCATTATTGCCCTTCCAACATAGTAAACAATTGTTTATATGGATATATTTGGCTTTAAACAAATTTTTCTTTCTTTCTAAGGAAATGACGACGCTCTCCCATAGATTAATTGAAAAGTCCAAAGGTGACTTTGCACTCTGCTGTTTTTATTCACTAAGCAGTATTTGATAGTTCTATTGTTTTGTAGGGTGGCACTTGAATGTTACTTCAAAGGTAGCGTCGGATACGCCATGATTGAACTAACTTTCAGGAATACCCTGTGTAACAGAACAGGTAAGGTGTAAGGTGTAAGGTGTGTTGGGGGTCTAACGGCTCCTGGGGTTTCCCCTATCTCCGCGTATTTTCTATGTTTCGGGCAAGCCTGAGATATTTTTTTTTTTAAATATATATGGTTCATGAGCTATGTGGCGTGTTGTGCCCTTTGTTCATCCGGCCTATTAGCCGCCAGGCCCCTAGTGGGACCTGACGTTTCCACACCCTGCCACGGGGACTCTGGCCGGGTGTACCCAATGAAGCTATTTTACTCTGGCGGGTCCTGCCACTTACTTTCCTGAGATTTCAGTGGCAAGGACCTAAAAAAAAAAAAAAAAAAAATATATGTATATAAAAATAAAATACATTGGAGAAGTCGCGAGCATAGTTTAGTAAGTTAAGGTTCTTTTAAACATCGTTTGGGGTTTACACTGAAAGTCTGTAAGGCCTAAAAGGTCGGGCATAAATTTTGGTGTGTCTTAAATTTTGATGTTGGGCTGATCGCTATGTAAGATGACAGTTTTGGGTGGGGAGGAAGAAGACTGGGGGTGGAAATAGGAAGCAAAGGGGTCGATAGAGAAGATGACCCCCCCGTTTTTCAGTGGAGCATGCCCATGCCCCACCAGAGGGAAAGAAGGGTGGCAAGGGGAGAAGAGGGTTCTTCCCTTGCGAGGAAATGGGATTTAAAAAGAATCCTGCAGGTGCAGGATCTGAGAGCCAGATGGCGCTCTACTCTAGCTCTGGGACGCTTCAGTGTTGGTCTCTTTCAGGAATTTCATCAGTGTGACGAGAATTTGTCTTGTCTGTGGTAGTTTTCCTCAAGATAGTTGTTTTCTCCTTTTCCTGTGAGCAGCTTTGATTGGCACTAATGGTGCATTTTTTTAACTGTTGGATTTTCTTCTTTGTTTCTGGTTTGTTTGAATTTCTCCGTTGTTCTGGTTCATCCATTCCTTCTAAGTTTAGGCTTTTCTATTGAGTGTTGTTGTCTTCCTGTTGGACAGATTGTATTGCAATAATTGTTTTCCTTCTTGTAAATAGTTGAGTTGCAAAGTTGGTAAAAGCTACAAACGCCTCTTGTGAATTCAGGAGTCGGGATTCTTGGTTAATTGGATTGTACTGGATGTTTCTAATGAGGCTCGCTCTTATGTCGTCATAATTTTCACATTCATGCATGATATGAGTCCATGATTCGGGTTCTCCGCAAGTACAATTTCTATCTTCTGTTATGCCTAGCATGTTTAGCTTTTCCTTAAACGGACCATGACCTGTTAGTAGATACGTAGCGTTAAGGCCCGGGAAAAACCACAGTGGGGCTTTCGGGTGCATTTTTGTCACCAGTGGAAGAAATTTATGGGTTATTGCTCCTTTGGTGGTTTCATTCCACCTTCTTTGCCAGGTTTCTGTTAGGAATTCATCTATCCTTTTTTTGTTCCCTCTTCCAGCCACTAGTCACGTCAAGGGTTATGCCACAGGTTTTAATTGGAATCGCTTTTTTGTAATAATACACTAGTCCCGCGCGAGCAACTTCCAGTGGAGGAACTATTTACTTATTTGAAACAGATAAATCTCTATAATAGCCTATGTTCACAATAACATAAGAAATTTGTGATAAGCAAATATCGAACAGGCACAATATGGCCCAAGAGGCCCTTGTGCCAGAAAACCCAAATACAACAACAACAACAGCAACTTCCAGGTCAAGGGGTAGTGCACCTGCAATGACCTGGAGCGCCGCCGTACTAACTGTGCTACTCGCTCTAGTGATTGTAAGTAGTATGTTCCTCTGAATTGTTTCAAGAATTTTCCTGTTTGTTTCTGTGCTGGTTTTTGTCATCCATACTGGCGATCCGTACATAATTACCGGGATGAAGAGGGTTTTGTAATATAGGGAGAGGATCTTTTTATTTAGCCCCAGTCCTTACGTGTGATTCTTGATATACAAAGTGCTGTGTATATGCGTATCTTCTTCCTGAGGTAATTTAAGTGCGGTTTAAATGAGAGATTGCTGTCAATGATAATTCCTAAGTATTTTATCTCGTTTGATAATTTAACTGTTATTCCTTCTACTTTGATTTGTGGTGGCCTGTTTAAGTTTAGTTTTCCTTTCAAGAGGACCGAGTTGGTTTTTTTCGGTGCTAGTTTTAGGTTATTTAGTTTAACCCAATCCTGTAGGATTTGCAGCGCTCCATTTGCTTGTTTTTCAAGGTTGGCTCTTGAATCAGCTGCTCTGATTAAAAGTAAATCATCGGCAAAGGCCTGCGCCTCAACCTCCCCAGGTCCTTGCAGAGAAAGTCATCGAGGACCAAGTTCCACAGGAGTGGCCCCAGAACAGAACCCTGGGGGCAGCCCCTGCGAACTGCACGTGATAGGCTGGAATAGGGCGCAAGGATCTGCACTTCCCTGTCAGTGAGATACGACTTTACACAGTCAAATAGATTTTTTGGAAGGGCTGCAGCACGAAGCTTCGCCAGGACGCTCGGCCACCAAAGGGTGTCGAACGCCCCAGCGAAGTCCACCGCGATCACCAGGAAGTACTTGCTGGTACATTGTGCAGCTCTGTTAAGGAGATCTCGGATCGCATCAATAGTAGAGGTTCCAGATTTGAACCCATATTGTTTTGAGTTGCTAAGGTTTGCTTCCATATAGTGCTGTTCAATTCTCTTGTGTAGTAGTCTTTCCAGGATTTTGCTCACCGTCGATAGCAAGGCAATTGGTCTATAGGATGTTGGCAGTTCCGGCAGTTTTGTAGGGCTTTTTGGTATTAATTTTAAGATGGCTTTTTTCCATTGTGTTGGAAAGTGACCTTGCTCCAGGCAACTATTGTACAGTCGTAGTAGGAGTTGTGGGACACATTCAGCAGTCTTTTTAATCATCTCTGGTTCAATTAGATCTAAACCTGGGCATTTTTTGTTTTTTGTTCTGCCCGACGCTTCTTGGAGCTCCTCAAGAGTAAACGGCGGTTCTTTGTGGGTATTTATGTAACTTTCATTTGCGTGACATATCTCCTCCTGCTCCAGTGTCAGTTCTGTTGGCGGTTCCACGAATATTTGCAACTGAGTTTCTCCACGTTGTAGTCAGTGAGCCCTGTGGCGTTTTTGTTGCCACCATAACTTCTCCTCTGGGGAGCTTGCTAGTTATGATTTTGAACACCACTCCCCAGGGATCGGTGTTTCCTGTTGTTGGACGAATCTCTGCCAGCTTTCCCTTTTGCTCTTTTTGATTTGCTCCGTGTAGTGATTTCTAAGCTGGCGGTACCTGTTTCTCATTTCCGTGACTTCTTCCTGTGGCCAGCTTCTTCTTGCCCTTTGAAATTCTCTTCGTTTTCCCTGTACCATTTTCCTTAGCCTTTGCAGCTCAGGGGTCCACCAAGGCATTGGCCTTGAGATCGGAGTTCTCCTTTTCATGCTTGCTTCCGCCGCCGTGGTGAGCATTTTAGTCATGACTCTTTGAAGGATTTCCGGATTTTCCATCTCCGATTGTATATTTCTATGGGCTTCCATGTAGGCCTGTTCTTGGCTACAGAACAGGTATGAAATTGAGAGAAGTTAACTGAAGATGGTTCTGAAAACTTCGTTACCAGGAAGCAGCGGAAAACCATTTCCCAGTAGATCCACGGCGAAAAACTCACCCGTACAGATGCACCCGATCGATCCAACAATCCACAAGTGTAATGGAAGTTGTTCTCGTCAGAGGCAACCCAACGACGTAACAAGAAAAGTACATCAAAATTATTTTTTTAACAACTTAACCGACTGGATCTATGTACGAAACTACCCTTACGGAGAGACACTCGGAATGACAAACAGTGTACCGTTTCCTCCGCCCTCCTCACGGTCAAATATCTGCCACACTCATGGCCCCGCTTCGCAACAGATTCCAGAAACTTAAAGCATAAACACTCCTTCCCACCCTCCATTACCCTGACCACCACTCCACCGGGTGTGGGGTTAAAATTGAAAGGAACAGTTCCTCCCAAATATCTGCCGCAAACCATCCCACAGAAATCTTGTCAAATCATCAGTCTCGTCCTTAAATATCCTTCAACGTCAACAAATTGTACATTATAGAATATTTATCTATACAAAAAGGAATATTTATTTATATTAATTTCTCTCCAACATTAAAACTGCTTGCACACATCAAATATTTCACCTACTATTTCTCGCTCAAAATTGTAAAGGAATTTCACATTTGTCTCCTCAAGTCAGCCGAAATTATTTCCTTTTCTCAATCTCCTTAATGAACTCAATGGCATTAATGAACTCTAACTGGGCCAATACGTAAGAAAGATATTACATTGGTTACATCATTTCTTATTAAAATATATATCGTTCGATTGGATGGATTTATAGATTGAAATTAATAGACTACATTTGTTCACTGTTGACTGAACGGGCCTTTTCATCCAGGCACCCTCAAACTCCTAACACAGACAGACGGATACAAACACAACTGAGAAAGAGACGACACACGAAGTGTTATGTGGGAGAACAGAAATAGAAAATAAAATAAAGAAAATTGTAAAGGAATTTCACACTTCAAATAGATTTATCAGTCACCGGTTCTATCCGGTGACTGATAAATACCGTCGATCTCTCAACCCTCACTGAACCAGCGTGGCTGATGAAAGCCTCCTCAGCAAATGATGCCGAGGGAAATGGACTGGAATCAGCCACCCTGGTCCAGTGCGGGTTGAGAGATCGACGGTATTTATCAGTCACCGGCTAGAACCCCGAGCTACTCAAGATCGTGCGCTATTGCACTCCCGCTCCTGACCACTCGGCTACGGAGGCCGTACAAAAGCAACAGGAATATATATAGAGAGAGAGACACTAAGAAACATTCAGAGAGAGAGAGAGAGAGAGAGAGAATAAGACAGAGAGCTACATACACAACTCAGAAAGACAACGGACAAAGGTGAGAACAAACAAACACACAAACAAAAAAAAGGATGAAAGAAAATGGATGCTGGGAATAGAAAGATAGTAAAACAGACAGAAAGGAAGATGACATACGGACTAAGAGAGAAACCAAAAAGGTGATGCCTGAATTCACTGCATATATAGAAATAAAAATAATAATAAACAGTGCTTGAATTTTCATCAGTTTGACATTCCTCACCAAAATTTCTTTCACAACAACAGCTTTCTTCCAGTAAATTCGGGCACATTGTAAAGTGTTTTTTTTGTTTCTTATTCTTTCTTCCTTTTGTACATTGCATCCGTAATCCATTTTGAAGATCGATCAGATTCTAGAACATCTTTTTTTTTTTTTTTTTTTGTCTACTCTTTTCAGTTCTGCCAAATTCATTTGTTGAATTCATTGTTTTTCCAATTCAAACATTTCGCACCGTATGTAACTTTCCAAGAGAATATCAACACGAGCCCTCATTTTCCTGTTGAGCAAGATTCCATAAATCAAAAAGTGATTATGTGTATTACACTTGAATCCGTTCTTCTTTACCCTAAACCGGCCGATCAACCCGAAGCAATCAAGCTTCCAGAAACTAGTTTTCTGTGAACTAAATTATGTTTCTCAATAATAACACAATAAAAATATTATAGAGAAAATACAAAACAATACTTACCTCTCTGGATCTTGGTACAGAACTACCCTTACGGAGGGACACTCGTAATGACAGACAGTGTACCGCTTCCTCCGCCATCCTCACGGTCAAATATCTGCCACACTCATGCCCCCGCTCCGTACCAGATTCCAGAACAAACTAATTATCTGTATATGCACACCTTCGCACCCTCTTTTACCCTAACCAACCACACCACAGAAGGGTTGATGGTGAATATTATATACACTGTTTTTCCCACCCGCCTTTCCCTAACCAACCACACCACCGGGGCTTCATTGATACATCTAATAAAATTATGGCACGCTGCAACACAAACACATCCCACACAATCTAAAGACCTAATTCATAAGTAGGCATTTGAGAATATTAACAATTACCACCGTTAATGTGGTAACAATCATTTAGATCTCAGCGCGAATCCAGCCATGTACGGATGGACACTTAGAATGATGGATATTGTACAGTTTCCTCCTCCAACCTCACAGTCAAATATCCAACACTTAATGGGACCGTCCTGCACATGTTATAGCGCACACATATATATTTCTTCCCACCCACCTTTACCCTAACCACCTCTCCACCAGTGAGGGGAGTCTTTCAAACTCATTAATACGTTACATTGTAATACTGATAACCCAGTTATTCAAAATCACATGACAAATGTGATGTTGGTAACGGAACTCTAGCAGGTAGTAAGGATGCGAAATAGCAGACAAGTGAAGATGATGGGCTAGATAATGTAAGACTGCTACTTTCCTAAAGTGTTTAGGAGAAGGAAGCCACTACTGAAAGTCTCTTTCGTATTGGCCAGCAACCCCTCTTTGGAATATCCGTGCGTTGGGAATCACAGAAATTAATTTAGTTGGTGCTTTAGCCAACTCAGCAACACCTCAGAGTCACTTTTTAATACCATTTACAGACTTCAGGCATCTAATTCATGACAAACTCTTCACTATGGCAAGAACCTGTGCATCGACACTCCACCGAGAAAGTATATCAAACGAAGGCTGCAATTATGCATAAGACATTGTCACTAGACGCATTCCTATCTCCTGCATTCTGATGATCGTCCTATATGTAGAAACTGTGGCATCCTTTAACAGTTGGGTACATTAATAGAAGGTGCTTCTTTTAGCATCGAAGCCTGTCCACGTTTTAGCAATCAGCACAATAACAGTAGAATATTGTTCTTTTCACAAGTTTCATCTAATATTCGTCTATCTAGCTACCATTTAGAGTTCACCTTGCGTATGACAAAATTTGATCCCTCAGACCATTATCTGCCATATTCTGACAGTGTTCAAATTCCTCCGCCAACTCATGGTCAAATTTCTTCAGCACTCAAGTAGCGCGGCACCCGAAAGGGGAAGGTCCCACCCTTCTTTCCCAAATCACTATTAAACTATTGGCCACAATCAGTTTAACTGATTTGTAAATTGAGTATCGTTTGGTTGAAATTTGCTATGTTTATCTTTCATCCCGACAAGTATATTCTAAATTGTGCATGGGACAATAGACAGACTGACAGACAATCAGGAAGACAGGCACAAACAGAGATGCAGACAAAAATAACAAATAGCAGGAAGAACAGACATACAGATAGATGAAGATAAGAATGGACGGCGTAGTGACATAGCCAAAGAGATATATACAAAGAGAGACTGAATAAAGATAATAATAATTATCAGTGCGTGAACTTATTGCATCACTTTCGTGACATTCTTCACAATCTTTTTAATCCCATCTAATTTCTTGCATGTCAGTTCCGAAATTTATCAATTGCTTCCCCCCCCCCCTTTTTTTTATTTGTTTCCAATTTATTCTTACTGCATCGGTAATCATGTAAGTAGTACACAACCGTTGAAGATCGGAAAAAGGTCGGCAAAGATGTCTACTACTTTCAGTTCTGCCAAACTCATTTGTTGCCTTCTACGCTATTACGGTTCCAGGTTAATTTTTCCAGAGACACCCAGATTTGGGCTCTCAACTATCCATTTTCCAACAGATTCCAGAAACAAAAGACAATACAAATAGTAACACTTGAACTCGTCCTTTTCCCTAACCAGCAACCTGATGGAAGCAGTCAAGCTTCCACCAATTAATTTTGGCACCGGGTGCCAAGCGTTCCGTGGCCAAGCGATTTCCGTGCGTTTATACAAGCGAACTATCTAAAGAGCTTTTGCCAATACATATTCTATTTATTTCTAAATATCGTTTTCTGGATTTCATATTATATTTCAGTAGCTCTTTCGTTCTACAAGTAGTAGGCAAAGGCCCAGAAAGGAAAGACACCTTTCTGTTTCTTTTTCCTTTTCTACTAACTCAACTAACAGCCGCTTGGTCACCTCGTGGCACTGCTCCTGCCTCCCCGTGGCGGGGCCGGTAACCTGGGAGGTCAGGAAAAACCCCCAGGGCCAAAAGGAACCAACATGGATAAAAATACTTATCCACCATTAGAGCCTTCGAGCTCCAGGACAGAAAATTACAATGACCATGACAAAAATCACGATTTAGGTAATAACACCAAAAGACTGAAAACTGATAGGATGGAGCAACCCTGCCCATCGTTTCTTATTTTCCACTCCCTCTCTAGTCAACCTATGAGTAAACTGTCTCCATTTGTGATTCAAAAACATCTGGAAGGTATTGAAGGATCTCCTAAAACTGTTAAGAGACTGCAATCAGGAGACCTATTAGTGGAAACTAATAACCACAGACATTCGGAGAAACTTTTACAACTACGTAATTTTGCTGGTATCCCATCTTCTCACGCAACCATAAATTCATCTAAGGGTGTGATATCCAGTTGGGATCTTCTAAACGTCAGTGAAGAAGAAATAACCCAAGAGCTTGCAGGGACAAAATGTCATTGAAGCAAAGCATATAATGACTAAAAAAGACAATCAACTTACACCTACCAGAAACATTATTCTCACGTTTAATACCCCTGACTTACCCACCTCTGTAAAAGCAGGTTATTTACTATGCCGCATTCGCCCATATATTTCCAATCCTTTACGATGTTACAAATGCCAAAATTATGGCCATTCGCAAACTGTGTGCAGAGGAGTTCCAGTCTGCCCCAATTGTGGGTCCTCTGAACACAATCAAAGTGACTGTTCGGCTACAAAAATTATGTGCCCTAACTGCAAAGGTGACCACCCTGCATATTCCAAAACTTGTGAAAAATGGAAAACAGAGATAAAAATAGTAAAATACAAGGTTGAGAATAAAGTCAGCTACCAAGAAGCAAGAAAACAAGTTACACCTACTATAACCAAAAATGTAACCTATACCAATGCAGTAAAAAAATATGAAACAGTCTCCACTCAAACAGATGTCACCATTTCCATTAATAAATCAATTTCCGATTGGGCCAGAATTGTCCTCTCTGAGAAACAACCAAGTGTACGTAAACAACAACCCAAAGTCTCAGACCAGGCAAATAATACTCCTCTGACAATACCAGCAGCATCTCCTCCTCCAATGAGTACTACTACATCCGATATCACAAACTCAAATGCAATGAAAAATACCCAGTACACAACTATGGATACAAATAGGAAGATCCAATTTTAGAAATCCACGCTGAAGAAGAAGAAATGGACACTGGTAGGCCAGTTTTCTCCAAAAACGAAAAATCAAAACTAGAACGTCATAAGCCAGTCACCTTCAAAAAGCAGTCAGATACAGCTCCATCAGTTGAACACACTAATGCCTTGTATTTTGCAGTGGAACTGCAGAGGCTTTCGTTGCAACACAGACGACATCCATGATCAGATTTATGGGTATTCGCCAATTGCTCTTTGTCTCCAAGAAACTTACTTAACTTCACAAATTTCTCCTTCGATAAAGAACTATTGCCTTTATCGAAGAGATCGTAATACAGCAAATGCTGCCCATGGTGCTGTTGCAATTCTGATAAATTCAAAGATCCCAACAAAGCATATCCCGCTCCAAACTGAAATAGAAGCTGTTGCTGTTCGTATAACGCTCCATATTTCATTAACACTTGTGTCAATCTACTTGCAGCCAAACCATACATACTGTTTAAAAGAACTTGAAGACCTCATCATACAGATACCTCCACCTTTCTGTATATTAGGGGACTTTAATGGTCACTACCCACTATGGGGCGCTACTAAATTAGACAGACGGGGTCGACTCATTGAAAGCCTTTTAGAGGCACTAAACCTAGCCATACTGAATACTGGCACGCACACCATACTGAATACTGGCATTCAGCTCCCAACTGGACATACTTCAGCAATAGATCTTTCCATTTGTTCTCCAGTACTGGTCCCGACCATAGAGTGGTATGTTATAAACGATCCTATAGGCAGTGATCACTTCCCAATCGTATGCAAAGTATTGATAGCACAGAACCCTTTAACTAAACCCTGCAGGAAATGGAAATTTACAAGAGCAAATTGGGAAAAATTTCAGTCATCAATCTCATTCGATGAGAAAAAATCCGTCTCCAGCGTATTGATGATGCGACAGATTACATCTCGTCGCATCTCTTAAATGTGGCTAAAGATACAATACCATTATCAAATCCACCGGGACGTAAGCACTATAATTATTGGTGGAATGAGGAATGCACCAAAGCAAAAAAAGCAAAAAATAAAGCGTGGAATTTGTTTCGGCAATATCCAATCACAGCCAATCTGATAAATTATAAGAAAGCAAGGGCAAAAGCACGTTTCATACAGAGGCAAGCCAAAAAAGAATCCTGGACCCGATTTGCATCAACAATTAACAGAAACACTGACAGCAAATTAATTTGGAAAAAAATTAGACAGCTTTCTGGTAAGTTTTCAACCATACCTTCTCCAGTCCTATCCTGGAATGGGCGAGATTTATCTAGTCCCTCGGATATAGCTAACGCTTTGGGCAATAGTTTTGCTGAGATCTCAGCAACATCAGCTTATACTCCATCTTTCCAACGAATTAAAAACAGTGGAGAACAGTATTCTATAAACTTCCAAACTGCCCTCATTATACCATACAATAAACCTCTACAATATTCTGAACTATCGCATGCCATTAAAACAGCTCGTAATGGTGCCGCCGGACCAGAAAAATCAAAACTAGAACGTCATAAGACAGTATGACGTTCTAGTTTTCCTGCAACACTGCTGCAACATCTTGATGACAAAGCTTTGCGCCTCCTCCGTGGTCTTTTACAACCGTATTTTTTTAGAAAATGTCTATCCAGCTTCTTGGCACCACTCTATTGTTTTGGCGTTCCTGAAGCCTGGAAAAGATCCAACCAATCCCCATAACTATAGACCAATATCTCTGTCAAGCTGCCTCAGCAAAATCCTTGAAAAAATTGTCCACAATAGACTCGTCTGGAACATAGAGTCACAACATCTAATGAGCAATAGTCAGCATGGCTTTCGACAAAACAGATCATGCTTAGATCTCATGATCAAGGCTGAATATGCCATTCGCAATGCTTTTGTTAAACACGAGCATCTGGTAATGGTTTCTATAGATATACAGAAGGCTTTTGACACCACCTGGCGACATGGCATACTCAGTGATCTTTATTTTCTCGGTCTACGGGGCAACCTTCCCATATTTGTTCAGAACTTTCTATACAATAGATCGTTTCAAGTAAAATACCAAAATGACCTCTCTACAACCAACTTTCATTCAGGACGAAGGTGTTCCTCAGGGATCTGTACTGAGTACTGCTCCTTTTGCACTTAGAATCGATTCCATCACTAAACAGCTTCCAAACACAGTTGAGTCATATCTTTATGCGGATGACCTTTCCATTTCCTGTCATTTCCAAAGCATGAGATCTATTGAAAGGCAGCTTCAGATATCACTGAATAAAATACAACAATGGGCCAACCTTAACAGCTATCGACTCTCACAACAGAAAACAGTTGCTATCCATTTTTGTCGCCAACGCAAACTCCATCCGGATCCTGAACTCCAAATTTCCAACGTCTCCATCCCAGTCACAACTAACATCAGATTTCTAGGATTAACCCTTGACAACAAATTAAATTTCTTAGACCATATTAAAAATGTACGCACTTCCTGTTTTAAAAATTTAAATATACTCAGAACTTTATCCGCCCTAACATGGGGTGCAGATCGCACCTCCTTACTTCGGCTATACAGGGCATTAATCCGATCCCGTCTCGATTATGGTGATCCTGTCTATGATTCTGCCAGAGCAAGTGTTTTGCGCTGGCTTGATCCAGTTCAGAACAGTGCCTTGAGGATTGCACTTGGGCTTTCAGAACATCACCAGCACATAGCCTCTACATTGACGCTCATGAGCCCCCGTTAAATTTACGTAGAAAAACACTCTTACTGAAGTATGCTGTCAAGATACAAAGTTGCATCCAATTCAGTCATACTTATTTAATCCACCATTTAGAAAACCTCTACAGAATTAAGCCTAGTATAGTAAAACTAGCTGGTCTTCGCCTTCTTGAACTGTTGCAGGTTTGGAAAGTTTCCATACATTCTGTACAAGAATAGTAACATGCACTCAACCACCATGGACTCGAACCCCTCTACCCACCTGTGACACTTACCTTTACCTTTGCCAGTGGGGAAAAAATGTTCTTCAAGCATCAAATGTGAAACAACTTCATGCAATTCACACTCAAAGATATCTTGACTTTTCTCCAATTTATACAGATGGCTCTAAATCTAACTCAAACGTTGGAGCAGCAGTAGTGTTCCTAAATACCACTATTTCAGCATCCCTTCTACCTGAATTCAGTATCTTCTCCGCAGAATTGTATGGAATCAAACTAGCCTTAGAAAATCTCTGTTCTGACTGCTCATTAAAATTTGTTATTTACACTGACTCCCTCAGCTCAATTATGGCATTATCTACCTCCACAGATAAAGTTCACCCTTTTGTAAATGAAATTAGAAGACAATTACTGCAGATTGAAGAGCGCCACCAACTGATCACCTTCTGCTGGATTCCGGCACATTCTGGAATTTCCGGTAATGAACTGGCCGATAAAGCTGCAAAAAATCCAACTACCTTAGATTTAACCAATAACCCTGTTCCAGCATCAGACTATCCACAAATCATTCGTGGTGCATGCCTAACAGAATGGAC
This sequence comes from Mastigoproctus giganteus, assembly GCF_048544385.1. Taxonomy (NCBI): domain Eukaryota; kingdom Metazoa; phylum Arthropoda; class Arachnida; order Uropygi; family Thelyphonidae; genus Mastigoproctus; species Mastigoproctus giganteus. The sequence goes on from NC_143586.1 coordinate 56,505,839, forward strand.
AGCACTCTGGCACTCTCCAACAAATAACAAACTCTTTCAATTTAAACAGGATCCTAGAATTTGGCGTTCCAGTGTCCGTTCATCAAGACGAGAAGAAGTACTCCTTTCAAGATCAAGAATAGGCCATACACATTTGAGTCACCTTCATTTACTCACAGGAGATGATCCACCACAGTGTCCACATTGTTCTCTAAATTTGACTGTGCAACACATTCTCATTGAATGCCCACACTATAATCAAGACAGAAATACAACCCTGCTATCTTTGGTTAACCTTCGGAAACCAATAACTCTAGAGGATGTCATTGGTGACAATGCAAATATTCCTGAATTTTTTTAATTTTCTGAAAAAATTGGAGTTTTTAATCATTTCTGATTTCTGCCTTTTCTGAAGTGGCAAGAAATTCTCATGAATTATTACAATAAAGGAATAGGCGCATTATAGCCAAAGCAGCTTATGCGCCAGAAAACCTCCAAAACAACAACAACAACCAATTAATTATCTGTAAATTAGATTATGTTTCTCAATAATAAAACAATAAAAATAATATAAAATAAAACTGAAATAATACTTACCTCTCTGGATCTCTGTACGGAACTACCCTAACGGAGAGACACTCGTAATGACAGACAGTGTACCGCTTCCTCCGCCATCCTCACGGTCAAATATCTGCCACACTCATGTCCCCGCTCCGTGCCAGATTCCAGAACCAACATGCCCACCATCGCACCCCCTTGGACCCTGTCCCACCAAACCCCAGAGGGATTGATGGTGAACATTATATACACTATTTCCCACCCGCCTTTCCCTAACCAACCACACTCTACCGGAGCCTCATTGATCACTCTAATGAAATGTTCACATACACGCAAAGAAATTTATAAAGGCGAACGTCCAATAAATGAACTCATCCTAAAGCTAGTTTGTTAAACAACACAAAATATAGAAATTATTTTTCTTATACAGACGGGTAGATACTCGAAATGACGGGTGTGGTTTCCTCCACCATCCACATGGTCAAATATCCGACAAACACGAGTCGATTCCCTTGTTCACCCTGTCCACGACTCTATCATGGAATAAAGTCCTTGAACATCAAGTAAACGTATTGACTAATGAGACATTTAAAAACGTAGTTCGTATATAAAAGTTACGAGGGTTGTTTCAACTTTCACAACACTGTACGGGTATATCTGATTTTAAACGAGATTCCTAATCCAAAGACACCACACCAGGCTTAGTCTTTCTTCCACCTTTGTCACTTGTGGTAAACATGTCCTCAGTTTCTCCGATGGTAGAACCATACTCCAGTTCGAGAAATCCAGCTGTGAATATTTTTTGAATATCCATCCTATAAATATATTTCATGCAAGTATAACGCAATGTCATCACTCTTCAGCTGGGAAAGTACTTCTTTTCATACGCATATCACAAATATTTCTCCTTTTTATCCCAAAAACAAGCTTTCTCCCTTTGATTTCTTCTAAATCAATTGAAGTCCTAATCTTTCGAACTCCCAATACCGTCTGTCGGATCACTGGTGTTCTGTTTCTGACTCTTGCCCTTTTATATAATTCCAAGTGTACTGTTCTTCTAAGTATAATGCAAGTATAGTTCTAAATCATTTTGAACACGTGCTTCTCGCCTAACCAAAAGAGGGAAGTTCGATAATCTGATTTCTTATCTCATACAAAGCGAGCAAGTGTCCAACAACCAAATAACAGTTAACACTTGTAACCTTTGCGTAGGCTGATGTTCTCAAGGTTTCAGTTAAGTGAAGAAAGATCAATGGCAACTTTGAGCTCTGTTCTTTTATTAAATTAATAGCATTTAATTAAATACTATTAAATTAATGTCACCACTAAATATTAATAGTATTTAATAAAGCTATTTTTTAAGTAGGGCGGTTCCTGAACGTCAGTTCAAAAGTCGCGTCGCGTTACGATGCGATTGATGTTGTCTAGTATTGCAGACATGACTAATGTCTGCAATACTAGACAACTGGGTCGTCATGTCTGCAATACTAGGGTACCTGCCCACCCACTGATGATAGGCCAATAGCCTTGAAACATGTCTGGGTGGTGGTACTCACTGAAAATAAGTAACAAAGGCTATTGTTACTTATTCTCAGTGAAGCGTTACTTATTCGAAGTAGTGCAATATCATGGCAACTCGTAGTGAAGGCAGAGCACAATATGAGAAAGAGCAAATGATGCCTACAACAACTACTTTGTAGTTTTTTAAGAGTTGTCTATGGTGTATCTACACACCAATATTATACAGAATGTTAATGTATTAGCCACCCTCCTTTACCCACTCCGCCTGGAGGGGGATTAATATTCATATATAAGTAGTTCTAAACGTGTACCTTAAACTTTGTTTCTCTGAAAGAACGCATTGACGTTTTCCAAGAAGGATATTCAACAGCCATTGAGTTTCTAATGTCTAGACACTCAGTATTATCTTGAGTGACCGAAGATAAACATTTCAAAAGGACCTGGTAAGCAGACTTCCGTACCCATTTTCGATTTTTCAAAGATGGGTACTGGGTAGCGATTTTCAACCAATTCTAGAGTACTTCAGTGTCATTCTTTTCTCTCTTGGCTATCACCCTTCTAATAACGGAGCTGATTTAACAGCAATCGTTTTAAAAATTCAACTGCATCGGATGATATACACCACTTGTCATGCAATAGTTTTGTGTTCACAAAAGAATGTTACGTAAGTATTGCAAAGCATTGCTTAATAGATAAATGTTCTGTTCAAAATATAATGTTCTGAACATTTTTTAATTATATTCAATAATATGTTGACTATTTTGTGTTCCCTGTATAATTTTTCTTAACTTCATTTGGATACGAGATCTTTCAAATAATTCTGTGAGTAGTCAAACTACGGTTCTCACAGATACTACTCTTGAACATTATTTGCAAGTAATCAAACTTACCAGTATATTACCCACCAAAATGACCACTTACTTGAAACAAGATAGAAGACGTTGCAATTTTTATATTGGTTCCATGAAGGACACCGATCCACCTTGCTGGTAATGCTTCGATCGTTTAGATGCATAGCCACTTAAGAGTCTAGCCACCAGTCTCAAAGCTAATCAACCTTCAGTCTAAACAAGATAGAAAATGGTGCAATTTTTGTATGGATTCCATGAAGGATACCAATCCACCCTGCTGATAATGCTTCAATCATCTAGAGGAGTAACCACTTAAGAGTCCAGCCACCAGTCTCAAAGCTAATCAACCTCGAGTCTTTCCAAAGAAGTGAATGAGTAGCAAAGTCTTGCATATCGTATATATACCCACTTACTTTCATTGTTACCTTTCAGAAACAGTTACAACCATTGAGTTATAATTCAATAGTTGAACAAAATGAACAACTTCCGTTTCTTGGAGAATGAGTGATACGTTAATTAATACGTTACATTGTAATACTGATAACCCAGTTATTCAAAATCACATGACAAATGTGATGTTGTTAACGGAACTCTAGCAGGTAGTAAGGATGCGAAATAGCAGACAAGTGAAGATGGTGGGCTAGATAATGTAAGACTGCTACTTTCCTAATGTGTTTAGGAGAAGGAAGCCACTACGTGAAAGTCTCTTATGTATGAGCCAGCAACCCCGCTTTGGAATATCCGTGCATTGGGAATCACAGGAATTAATTTAGTTGATGCTTTAGCCAACTCAGCAACACCTCAGAGTCACTTTTTAATACTGTATACAGACTTGAAGCATGTAATTCATGACAAACTCTTCACTATGGCTAGAACCTGTGCATCGACACTCCACCGAGAAAGTATATCAAACGAAGGCTGCAATTATGCATAAGACATTGTCACTAGACGCATTCCTATCTCCTGCATTCTGATGATCGTCCTATATGTAGAAACTGTGGCATCCTTTAACAGTTGGGTACATTAATAGAAGGTGCTTCTTTTAGCATCGAAGCCTGTCCACGTTTTAGCAATCAGCACAATAACAGTAGAATATTGTTCTTTTCACAATCTTCATCTAATATTCTTCTATCTAGCTACCATTTTGAGTTCACCTTGCGTATGACAAAATTTGATCCCTCAGACCATTATCTGCCATATTCTTACTGTGTTCAAATTCCTCCGCCAACTCATGGTAAAATATCTTCAGCACTCAAGTAGCGCGGCACCGGAAAGGGGTAAGTCTCACCCTTCTTTCCCGAATCACTATTAAACTATTGGCCACAATCCGTTTAACTGATTTGTAAATTGTGTATCGTTCGGTTGAAATTTGCTATGTTTATCTTTCATCCCGACAAGTATATTCTAAATTCTGTCTGTCTATTGTGCCATGCACAATAGACAGACAAACAGGAAGACAGGCACAAATAGAGATGAAGACAAAAATAACAAATAGCAGGAAGGACAGACATACAGATAGATGAAGATAAGAGTGGACGGCGTCATGACGTAGCCAAAGAGATATATACAAAGAGAGACTGAATAAAGATTATAATAATTATCAGTGCGTGAACTTATTGCATCACTTTCTTGACATTCTTCACAATCTTTTTAATCCCATCTAATTTCTTGCATGTCAGTTCCGAAATTTATCAATTGCTTCCCCCCCCCCCTTTTTTTTTATTTGTTTCCAATTTATTCTTACTGCATCGGTAATCATGTAAGTAGTACACAACCGTTGAAGATCCGAAAAAGGTCGGCAAAGATGTCCACTACTTTCAGTTCTGCCAAACTCATTTGTTGCCTTCAACGCTATTACGGTTCCAGGTTAATTTTTCCAGAGACACCCAGATTTGGGCTCTCAACTATCCATTTTCCAACAGATTCCAGAAAAAAAAGACAATACAAATGGTAAGACTTGAACTCGTCCTTTTCCCTAACCAGCAACCTGATGGAAGCAGTCAAGCTTCCACCAATTAATTTTGGCACCGGGTGCCAAGCGTTCCGTGGCCAAGCGATTTCAGTTTGTTATTTTGTTATTTGGTTTTTGGAGCATTAGCAACTAAGGCCATATTGCTCCAGGAATATGCGGTGGTCATTCCCTTGACCTTTCCGCATCCTCCGTATTTGGTGGTGACGGGCTCGAACCCCGGTCTAATCAAGAAGCGTGTGCTACGCACTGCTGCTCCTTCCCACCTGGCTACGGAGGCGCCCAGCGATTTCAGTGCGTTTATTCAAGCGAACTATCTAAAGAGCTTTTGCCAATACATATTCTATTTGTTTCTAAATATCGTTTTCTTGATTTCATAATATATTTCAGTAGCTCTTTCGTTCTACAAGTAGTAGGCAAAGGCCGAGAAAGGAAAGCCACCTTTCTGTTTCTTTTTCCTTTTGTACTAACTCAACTAACAGCCGCTTGGTCACCTCGTGGCACTGCTCCTGCCTCCCCGTGGCGGGGCCGGTAACCTGGGAGGTCAAGAAAAACCCCCAGGGCCAAAAGGAGCCAACGATGGGCAGGGTTTCTCCATCCTATCAGTTTTCAGTCTTTTGGTGTTTTTCCTAAATCACGATTTAGGTAATAACACCAAAAGACTGAAAACTGATAGGATGGAGAAACCCTGCCCATCGTTTCTTATTTTCCACTCCCTCTCTAGTCAACCTATGAGTAAACTGTCTCCCTTTGTGATTCAAAAACATCTGGAAGGTATTGAAGGATCTCCTAAAACTGTTAAGAGACTGCAATCAGGAGACCTATTAGTGGAAACTAACCACAGACATTCGGAGAAACTTTTACAACTAAGTAATTTTGCTGGTATCCCAGTTATCTGGTATCCCATCTTCTCACGCAACCATAAATTCATCTAAGGGTGTGATATCCAGTTGGGATCTTCTAAACGTCAGTGAAGAAGAAATAACCCAAGAGCTGCAGGGACAAAATGTCATTGAAGCAAAGCATATAATGACTAAAAAAGACAATCAACTTACACCTACCAGAAACATTATTCTCACGTTTAATACCCCTGACTTACCCACCTCTGTAAAAGCAGGTTATTTACTATGCCGCATTTGCCCATATATTCCCAATCCTTTACGATGTTACAAATGCCAAAAGTATGGCCATTCGCAAACTGTATGCAGAGGAGTTCCAGTCTGCCCCAATTGTGGGTCCTCTGAACACAATCAAAGTGACTGTTCGGCTACAAAAATTATGTGCCCTAACTGCAAAGGTGACCACCCTGCATATTTCAAAACTTGTGAAAAATGGAAAACAGAGATCAAAATAATAAAATACAAGGTTGAGAATAAAGTCAGCTACCAAGAAGCAAGAAAACAAGTTACACCTACTATAACCAAAAATGTAACCTATGCCAATGCAGTACAAAAATATGAAACAGTCTCCACTCAAACAGATGTCACCATTTCCATTAATAAATCAATTTCCGATTGGGCTAGAATTGTCCTCTCTGAGGAACAACCAAGTGTACGTAAACAACAACCCAAATCTCAGAACAGGCAAATAATACTCCTCTGACAATACCAGCAGCATCTCCTCCTCCAATGAGTACTACTACATCCGATATCACAAACTCAAATGCAATGAAAAATACCCAGGACACAACTATGGATACAAATAGCACATTTATACAGGAAGATCCAATTTTAGAAATTCACGCTGAAGAAGAAGAAATGGACAGAAACTGGTCGGCCAGTTTTCTCCAAAAAAGATAAATCAAAATTAGAACGTCATAAGCCAGTCACCTTCAAAAAGCAGTCAGATACAGCTCCATCAGTTGAACACACTAATGCCTTGTATTTTGCAATGGAACTGCAGAGGCTTTCGTTGCAACACAGACGATATCCATGATCTGATTAATCGGTATTCGCCAATTGCTCTTTGTCTCCAAGAAACTTACTTAACTTCACAAATTTCTCCTTCGATAAAGAACTATTGCCTTTATCGAAGAGATCGTAATACAGCAAATGCTGCCCATGGTGGTGTTGCAATTCTGAAAAATTCAAAGATCCCAACAAAGCATATCCCGCTCCAAACTGAAATAGAAGCTGTTGCTGTTCGTATAACGCTCCATATTTCATTAACACTTGTGTCAATCTACTTGCAGCCAAACCATACATACTGTTTAAAAGAACTTGAAGACCTCATCATACAGATACCTCCACCTTTCTGTATATTAGGGGACTTTAATGGTCACCACCCACTATGTGGCGCTACTAAATTAGACAGACGGGGTCGACTCATTGAAAGCCTTTTAGAGGCACTAAACCTAGCCATACTGAATACTGGCACGCACACCATACTGAATACTGGCATTCAGCTCCCAACTGGACATACTTCAGCAATAGATCTTTCCATTTGTTCTCCAGTACTGGTCCCGACCATAGAGTGGTATGTTATAAACGATCCTATGGGCAGTGATCACTTCCCAATCGTATGCAAAGTATTGATAGCACAGAACCCTTTAACTAAACCCTGCAGGAAATGGAAATTTACAAGAGCAAATTGGGAAAAATTTCAATCATCAATCTCTTTCGATGAGAAAAAAATCCGTCTCCAGCGTATTGATGATGCGACAGATTACATCACGTCGCATCTCTTAAATGTGGCTAAAGATACAATACCATTATCAAATCCACCGGGCCGTAAGCACTATAATTATTGGTGGAATGAGGAATGCACCAAAGCAAAAAAAGCAAAAAATAAAGCGTGGAATTTGTTTCGGCAATATCCAATCACAGCCAATCTGATAAATTATAAGAAAGCAAGGGCAAAAGCACGTTTCATACAGAGGCAAGCCAAAAAAGAATCCTGGACCCGTTTTGCATCAACAATTAACAGAAACACTTTGAGCAAATTAATTTGGAAAAAAATTAGACAGCTTTCTGGTAAGTTTTCAACCATACCTTCTCCAGTCCTATCCTGGAATGGGCGAGATTTAACTAGTCCCTCGGATATAGCTAACGCCTTGGGCAATAGTTTTGCTGAGATCTCAGCAACATCAGCTTATACTCCATCTTTCCAACGAATTAAAAACAGTGGAGAACAGTATTCTATAAACTTCCAAACTGCCCTCATTATACCATATAATAAACCTCTACAATATTCTGAACTATCGCATGCCATTAAAACAGCTCGTAATGGTGCCGCTGGACCAGAAAAATCAAAACTAGAACGTCATAAGCCAGTATGACTTTCTAGTTTTGCTGCAACCCTGCTGCAACATCTTGATGACAAAGCTTTGCGCCTTCTCCGTGGTCTTTTACAACCGTATTTTTTTAGAAAATGTCTATCCAGCTTCTTGGCACCACTCTATTGTTTTGGCGTTCCTGAAGCCTGGAAAAGATCACACCAATCCCCATAACTATAGACCAATATCTCTGTCAAGCTGCCTCAGCAAAATCCTTGAAAAAATTGTCCACAATAGACTCATCTGGAACATAGAGTCACAACATCTAATGAGCAATAGTCAGCATGGCTTTCGACAAAACAGATCATGCTTAGATCTCATGATCAAGGCTGAATATGCCATTCGCAATGCTTTTGTTAAACACGAGCATCTGGTAATGGTTTCTATAGATATACAGAAGGCTTTTGACACCACCTGGCGACATGGCATACTCAGTGATCTTTATTTTCTCGGTCTACGGGGCAACCTTCCCATATTTGTTCAGAACTTTCTATACACTAGATCGTTTCAAGTAAAATACCAAAATGACCTCTCTACAACTTTCATTCAGGAAGAAGGTGTTCCTCAGGGATCTGTGCTGAGTGCTACTCTTTTTGCTCTTAGAATCGATTCCATCACTAAACAGCTTCCAAACACAGTTGAGTCATATCTTTATGCGGATGACCTTTCCATTTCCTGTCATTTCCAAAGCATGAGATCTATTGAAAGGCAGCTTCAGATATCACTGAATAAAATTCAACAATGGGCCAACCTTAACGGCTATCGACTCTCACAACAGAAAACAGTTGCTATCCATTTTTGTCGCCAACGCAAACTCCATCCGGATCCTGAACTCCAAATTTCCAACTTCTCCATCCCAGTCACTAGTAACATCAGATTTCTAGGATTAACCCTTGACAACAAATTAAATTTCTTAGACCATATTAAAAATGTACGCACTTCCTGTTTTAAAAATTTAAATATACTCAGAACTTTATCCGCCCTTACATGGGGTGCAGATCGCACCTCCTTACTTCGGCTATACAGGGCATTAATCCGATCCCGTCTCGATTATGGTGCTCCTGTCTATGATTCTGCCAGAGCAAGTGTTTTGCGCTGGCTTGATCCAGTTCAGAACAGTGCCTTGAGGATTGCACTTGGGCTTTCAGAACATCACCAGCACATAGCCTCTACATTGACGCTCATGAGCCCCCGTTAAATCTACGTAGAAAAACACTCTTACTGAAGTATGCTGTCAAGATACAAAGTTGTGCCTCGCATCCAATTCAGTCATACTTATTTAATCCACCATTAGAAAACCTCTACAGAATTAAGCCTAGTATAGTAAAACCAGTTGGTCTTCGCCTTCTTGAACTGTCGTAGGTTTGGAAAGTTTCCATTCATTCTGTACAAGAAATAGTAACACGCACTCAACCACCATGGGCTCGAACCCCTCTACCCACCTGTGACACTTACCTTTACCTTTGCCAGTGGGGAAAAAATGTTCTTCAAGCATCAAATGTGAAACAACTTCATGCAATTCACACTCAAAGATATCTTGACTTTTCTCCAATTTATACAGATGGCGCTAAATCTAACTCAAACGTTGGAGCAGCAGCAGTGTTCCTAAATACCACTATTTCAGCATCCCTTCTACCTGAATTCAGTATCTTCTCCGCAGAATTGTATGGAATCAAACTAGCCTTAGAAAATCTCTGTTCTGACTGCTCATTAAAATTTATTATTTACACTGACTCCCTCAGCACAATTATGGCATTATCTACCTCCACAGATAAAGTTCACCCTTTTGTAAATGAAATTAAAAGACAATTACTGCAGATTGAAGAGCGCCACCAACTGATCACCTTCTGCTGGATTCCGGCACATTCTGGAATTTCTGGTAATGAACTGGCCGATAAAGCTGCAAAAAATCCAACTACCTTAGATTTAACCAATAACCCTGTTCCAGCATCAGACTATCCACAAATCATTCGTGGTGCATGCCTAACAGAATGGACAGCACTCTGGCACTCTCCAACAAATAACAAACTCTTTCAATTTAAACAGGATCCTAGAATTTGGCGTTCCAGTGTCCGTTCATCAAGACGAGAAGAGGTACTCCTTTCAAGATCAAGAATAGGTCATACTCATTTGAGTCACCTTCATTTATTCACAGGAGATGATCCACCAAAGTGTACACATTGTTCTCTAAATTTGACTGTGCAACACATTCTCATTGAATGCCCACACTATAATCAAGACAGAAATACAACCCTGCTATCATTGGTTAACCTTCGGAAACCAATAACTCTAGAGGATGTCATTGGTGACAATGCAAATATTCCTGAAATTTTTAATTTTCTGAAGAAAATTGGAGTTTTTACTCATTTCTGATTTCTGGTTTTTCTGAAGTGGCAAGAAATTCTCATGAATTATTACAATAAAGGAATAGGCGCATTATAGGCAAAGCAGCTTATGCGCCAGAAAACCTCCAAAACAACAACAACAACCAATTAATTATCTGTAAATTAGATTATGTTTCTCAATAATAAAACAATAAAAATAATATAAAGTAAAACTGAAAAAATACCTCTCTGGATCTCTGTACGGAACTACCCTAACGGAGAGACACTCGTAATGACAGACAGTGTACCGCTTCCTCCGCCATCCTCACGGTCAAATATCTGCCACACTCATGTCCCCGCTCCGTGCCAGATTCCAGAACCAACATGCCCACCATCGCACCCCCTTGGACCCTGTCCCACCAAACCCCAGAGGGATTGATGGTGAACATTATATACACTATTTCGCACCCGCCTTTCCCTAACCAACCACACTCTACCGGAGCCTCATTGATCACTCTAATAAAATGTTCACATACACGCAAATAAATTTATAAAGGCGAACGTTCAATGAATCAACTCATCCTAAAGCTAGTTTGTTAAATAACACAAAATATAGAAATTATTTTCTATATCCGACAAACACGAGTCGATTTCCTTGTTTACCTGTCCACGACTCCATCAGGGAATAAAGTCCTTGAACATCAAGTAAACGTATTGACTAATGAGACATTTAAAAACGTAGTTCGTAAATAAAAGTTACGAGGGTTGTTTCAACTTTCACAACACTATACGGGTATATCTGATTTTAAACGGGATTCCTAATCGAAAGACACCACACCAGGCTTAGTCTTTCTTCCACCTTTGTCACTTGTGGTAAACATGTCCTCAGTTTCCCCGATGATAGAACCATCTCCAGTTCGAAAAATCCTGCTGTGAATACGTTTTGAATATCCATCCTATAAATATATTTCTTGAACGCAATGTCATCACTCTTCAGCTGGGAAAGTACTTCTTTTCATACGCATATCACAAATATTGCTCTATTGCTCCCTTGTTATCCTAAAAACAAGCTTTCTTCCTTTGATTTCTTCTAAATCAATTGAAGACCTAATCTTTGGAACTCCCAATACCGTCTGTCGGATCACTGGTTTGTCTAATGTCTGCAATACTAGACAACTGGGTCGTCATGTCTGCAATACTAGGGTACCTGGCCACCCACTGATGATAGGCCAATAGCCTTGAAACATGTCTGGGTGGTGGTACTCACTGAGAGTAAGTAACAATTCTATTAGTGCAGCGTTACTTATTCGAAGTAGTGCAATCTCATGGCAACTGGTCGTGAAGGCAGAGCACAATATGAGATACAGAGCAAATGATGCCCACAACAACTACTTTGTAGTTTTTTAAGAGTTGTCTATGGTGTATCTACACACCAATATTATACAGAATGTTAATGTATTAGCCACCCTCCTTTACCCACTCCGCCTGAAGGGGGATTAATATTCATATATAAGTAGTTCTAAACGTGTACCTTAAACTTTGTTTCTCTGAAAGAACGCATTGACGTTTTCCAAGAAGGATATTCAACAGCCATTGAGTTTCTAATGTCTAGACACTCAGTATTATCTTGAGTGAATGAAGATAAACATTTCAAAAGGACCTGGTAAGCAGACTTCCGTACCCATTTTTGATTTTTCAAAGATGGGTACTGAGTAGCGATTTTCAACCAATTCTAGAGTACTTCAGTGTCATTCTTTTCTCTCTTAGATATCACCCTTCTAATAACGGAGCTGATTTAACACCAATCGTTTTAAAAATTCAACTGCATCGGATGATATACACCACTTGTCATGCAATAGTTTTGTGTTCACAAAAGAAGGTTACATAGATATTGCAAAGCATTGCTTAATAGATAAATGTTCTGTTCAAAATATAATGTTCGGAACATTTTTTTAATTATATTCAATAATATGTTGACTATTTTGTGTTCCCTGTATAATTTTTCTTAACTTCATTTGGATACGAGATCTTTCAAATAATTCTGTGAGTAGTCAAACTACGGTTCTCACAGATACTACTCTTGAACATTATTTGCAAGTAATCTAACTTTCCAGTATATTACCCAACAAAATGACCACTTACTTGAAACAAGATAGAAGACGTTGCAATTTTTATATTGGTTCCATGAAGGACACCGATCCACCCTGCTGGTAATGCTTCAATCATCTAGATGAGCAACCACTTAAGAGTCCAGCCACCAGTCTCAAAGCTAATCAACCTCGAGTCTTTCCAAAGAAGTGAATGAGTAGCAAAGTCTTGCATATCGTATATATACACACTTACTTTCATTGTTACCTTTCAGAAACAGTTACAACCATTGAGTTATAATTCAATAGTTGAACAAAATGAACAACTTCCGTTTCTTGGAAAATGAGTGATAATTATTATTTTCTATTGTTGCAGAGCGCTGTGTTGTTGAATAAACGGAAAGCACATCAGAATAGAGGTAAGATGGTTTTCAATGATATTTTAAAGAGATTTCAATTGATTTCCTTTAATATTCTGCAAGAGATAAGTTGTTACAAACTAACAATAAATTAAAAACAAATCTAATGTTGATCAATATGTAAATACATATTGATAAATCATACATATATTTACCACAAATCAAGTGGTAAATATGTAAATTTACCACTTGATTTGTGGTAAGTATCCAATTTCCCATTGTAGTCGTATATGGTTCCATAACGCATCATGAATCGATACCAATGCTGGACTCTAACATGGCCATTCATCACGACAATCAGCTTGTTTCTGGAACCACTACAAATGCTGACGACGATGATGTGGCATGAGAGGCTCATCTAGATTCTCGATTTTTTTCGTCATTTGTTAATGGTGTTTCTTGATATAGACAGTTCAGAGTCAGACTTCGTGATGTTTAGAAGCTCAATCAAGCTCCTATAATAACGCAAAAATTAATCCATTTAATGGTAATCGTGTATCTATGCCATGAAACCCCTCTGTAGAAGCACAGTTTGTCCTCTCCTAAGGTCCGACTGGTAATTACTGAACCGGATGGGTGAGACATGTGCTTTCTTTTAATCACTATTGCGTACCTCTAACTACACTTGATTATACGCTGCCCCTTCAATATAAAAATGTGATTTCGTTCTCCACTTTATATTTCTGATTTTTTTTTCCTTGCTTCCTTAGTTCACATTTTTTGGGAAAAGCAGGGTGATTACCCTTACAATTTGGGTAATGAGGAGTGCTAGCATTGCACTCAGATTTATTGTGCTCCGTTGATCCACAATTAGGATATATTTCCTCACTTTGACGTGCAGTTTGCGAGTGTCCATATTTTTTCCACTTGTAACACTCGAGACAAGTGTACTCGGAATATGACGCATATATATATAATGCCTTCCCACCCACCTTTACCCTAACCACCCCTACACCAGTGAGTAGAGTCCTTCAACCTCATTAATACGTTACATTGTAATACTGATAACCCAATCATTCAACATCACCTGACAAATGTGATGTTGGTAACGGGACTCAAGCAGGTAGTAAAGATGCGAAGTGTTTAGGAGAAGGAAGCCACTACGTGAAAGTCTCTTTTGTATGGGCCAGCAACCCCTCTTCGGAATATGACGAACACAGCAATGGAGGTAGCCTGCTTTGACAGATTGGTAGGATGGAAGAGCTAAAAGTGAGGATTATGCTACTTGTCGGAACAAGAATACCATCTTTCCGAGTCAGGATTCTCCTTGCTTGGATGACTATTTTTTCCTCCTCTGATACAGTTAATAAGTCTCGTTCTGCGATTACTCCCTTTGGGTTGTTTATGGTGTCATGGGGAGAAACTTTTATTGGTTGTCTCCAAAAAGTAGCCAGCTTTAATAACTTTGCTGAATGCCAGGATTTCATTTTCTTTACCAGAAGAGCCCCAGACTGAAGTCGGCTTACTGATTTTGTTGAAACTGCAGCAGACTCAATGCATTTCTGCACAAGGAATGGGCACAGTTTACTCAGAGGCTGGTCTGAAAGAGTGCAGAATGATGAGCTGGTATCTCCTGATGAGGATACTACTAATTAATTGAAAACTAAGAAAAAATTTTACAAATGAAGAAAACTGCAGATTTGAGATAAAAGCTCTAGAAATCACTAAGAGAATCGCTTGATCACTATAACTCTTTGCACCCGGGGCCGTGGGGAGGACGGTGATCCTATCAACTGTGCTACACACGATTGCGTGTCTATTGCGCCTCCTCCTCCTTTCTTCCGACCACACCGCATGTAATCGTTTTATTATGTTCTTATCTTTCTTGTCCATTTCGCTCCGTTCCTCTAACTTGGCCTCTCTCCTTCTACCTTCCTGGCTGCACTCCTCCTGCCGGTGGACGGATGCTGAAAGAATCCTTCCATGGTGATCGAGCCTCCCTGTAACTAAGAGGCCAATCAAACAACACACTACACAAACATAACCCACCCTGACTATTCTTGCAATGGTGTGCATACTTCAGTGTACTCGACCCGCATTTGTGGGGAACCACAGGAACCGCTTGACAAAAACACTGTCCACTATGTCAGAGTCTCTCTCTGCGTGTCTCGTTCTATCTCTAAATAATATTGTCTGTTTTGCATCGTCTGCTGTCTGTTGTCATAGGGTTTCAGGAGCGTCAGTGACTAAGGCCATATTGCTCCATGTATACCGTCTGTAAATTGCGTGTGAGATATATCAAATTACTATATTAGGGTTACCCGTAAATGATTACATTAACCCGTATTCGAGTCTGTAAATTGCGTGTGTTCTCTGGTCGATTTGCCTGTTTTGCTGGACGAAAAAACCCCAGTTTCTGAGAGAAAAAACCTTGCTATCTACGCCTGAGACCGACTAACTCAGCCACGGACTGAAAAAAGCCCACTAAAGTTCCTCCCGTCATCGACGGGATTCGAACCCGGTTGTTGTTTATGTTGTTGTTTATGGGGTTTTAAGTGCAATGGCTACTTAGGCCATATTGCACTTAGAAAAGTGGTTCGTACTGCCTGTTTGGTTCATGTAGAAGCAATTAAAAACGGCTATACATTCCTATTCGTTTTAGGAAGGAGAAGAATTCTGCAATGTTTGATTTTTCCCCTGTGATATGGCTAAGTGACAAAGATACCTTTAAGCTTGCGAGAGAACTGAATGACACTAGTCGAGCATTATGATACAGAGTACATTCTAGAAGTATGTGTTTGACTGCAGGTGGTGTATGACAATGATTACACTGAGGAGGGTCATTCCCTGACAGGAGAAACATATGAATTAAATGAGTATGACCGATTCTGGCTCTGGTTAAGATTACTTCTTCTTGTCTGTTTGCAATGAGGCTAGAAGTCCATTTAACACGATCCCTCATTTTCTGTTCAGCAAGATTCCATAAATAAAAAAGTTATAATAGACTTAAATCCATCCTCCGTTACCCTAAACCGGCCGATCCACCAGAAGCAGTCAAGATTCCAGAAACTAATTTTCGCTAAACTAAATTATGTTTCTCAATAATAACACAATAAAAATAATATAGAGTAAAATACAAAATAATATTTACCTCTCTGGATCTCGGTACAGAACTACCCTTACGGAGAGACACTCGTAATCACAGACAGTGTACCGCTTCTTCCGCCAACCTCACGGTCAAATATCTGCCACACTCATGTCCCCGCTCCGTACCAGATTCCAGGACAAAATCTAATTATCTGTATATGCACACATTCGCGGCCTTCTTTTACACAGACTCACCACACCACAGAAGGGTTGATGGTGAATATTATATACACCGTTTTTCCCACCCCCCTTTCCCTAACCAACCACACCACCGGGGCCTCATTGATCACTCTAAAAAACTATTGCAAACTACAACACAAAGACATCCCACACAATCTAAAGAAGCATATTGTTTCTAAGTAATACGTAATTGATGGATTAATAATTCATAAGTAGACATTTGAGACTATTACGATTACCATCGTTAATGTGGCAACAATCATATAGACCTCAGTGCGAAACCAGCCATGTACGGATGGACACTTAGAATGATGGATATTGTACCGTTTCCTCCACCAACCTCATGGTCAAATATCCAACACTCAATGGGACCGTCCTGCACATGTTACAAAGCACGCATATATATATAATGCCTTCCCACCCACCTTTACCCTAACCACCCCTACACCAGTGAGTAGAGTCCTTCAACCTCATTAATACGTTACATTGTAATACTGATAACCCAATCATTCAACATCACCTGACAAATGTGATGTTGGTAACGGGACTCAAGCAGGTAGTAAAGATGCGAAGTGTTTAGGAGAAGGAAGCCACTACGTGAAAGTCTCTTTTGTATGGGCCAGCAACCCCTCTTCGGAATATCCGTGCATTGGGAATCACAGGAATTAATTTCGCTATTGCTTTAGCCAACTCAGCAACACCTGAGTCACTTTTTAATACCATATACAGACTTCAAGCCTCTAATTCATGACAAACTCTCTTCACTATGGCTAGATGCTGTGCATGGACACTCCACCGTGAAGCTAATATCAAACGAAGGATTAATTGGACTACTTCAAGGAGCAACTTCCAATGCAATTATGCATTGGAAGTTGCTCCGTGGAGTAGTCCTTGCTCGGCTCCGCATAAGATATTGTCACCAGACGCATTCCTATCTGCTCCATTCTGATTATCATCCTATGTGTAGAAATTGTGGCATCCTTTAACAGTTGTGTACATTAATTGAAGGTGCTTCTCTGCGCAACGGAGCGTGTCCACGTTTTTGCCATCTGCAAAATAACAGTAGCATATTGTTGTCTTCATAATCTTCATCTAATATTCTTCAATCTAGCTACCATTTTGAAGTCACCTTTCGTGTGACAAAATTTGAAATTATGTTTCTCGGGAGAGATCCAAAAAAAAAAAAAAAAAATAGGTGATGCCTGAATTCACTGAATAAATAGAAGTAAAAATAATAATACGCAGTTCTTGAACTTTCATCAGTTTCTTGACATTCCTTCTTCAGAAACATGTCTCTTTTCTAGATGTTTCCATGGAATTATAATCCTCCTATTTCCAGTGTAGTGTGAGCGAGCAAGGTCAAATCTTCAGCCCTCCTCAAGTAGCGCCGCACCCGAAAGGGTTAGGTCCCACACTTCTTTCCCTATTCATTATTAAACTATTGACCACGATCCGGTTAAATGAATTATAAATCCAGAATCGTTCGGTTTAAGTTTGCTATGTTTAATCTTTCATCCCAACAAGTATATTCTAAAAAATGCTGAATGCTTACCTGAAGTTGAAACCAACAACTTAAACAAGTGAAAATGTAGAACCTACACAACCAGATGAACCTGAATACATAAATTACTGCGGGATGCAGCGTGAGTCGCACATTATTCCTATTGGGTGCAACCAAATTACAAATTTCATCTTCTTTCACCTCGGCTTCGATGGAAAATGTATTTCGATCAAAATTCTAACAGTCACGGTCAGTGTCTGCTCAATTCCTCTTCTATAACTGTTTCCATGGGGATAGGTCTGCGGCTATTTTCGGAGTTAGGAGCAATTTCAAACCAGTCCAAATATATTTTTCATGAATCCTTCACTCCTAAACTATTTTTCTTTTTCGGAACAAATTTTCTTGTATTCATAGACCAACTTACTGTTGGTTCGTACACGTGCCTCTTACTGGACAGTTTCTGTTATCCTCATTATGATAAATTAGTACTCGGGCCATTACTCATCGGGCGCTTTTATCCATCCACAAACTCCAAACATGGACAGATCGAAATAAACGGGTGGGACCCTGTCCCACCAAACCCCAGACGGATTGATGGTGAACATTATATACACTATTTCCCACCCGCCTTTCCCTAACCAACCACACCCTACCGGAGCCTCATTGATCACTCTAATAAAATGTTCACATACGCGCAAAGAAATTTATAAAGGCGAAGGTTCAATAAATGAACTTATCCTAAAGCTAGTTTGTCAAAAAACACAAAATACAAAAATTATTTTTCTTATACGGATGGATTGATACTCGAAATGGTTTCCTTCACCATCCACATGGTCAAATATCCGACAAACGCGAGTCGATTCCCTTGTTTACCTGTCCATGACTCCATCATGAAATAAAGTCCTTGAACAATCAAGTAAACGTATTGACTAATGAGACATTTAAAAACGTAGTTCTTAAATAAAGGTTACCAGGGTTGTTTCAACTTTCCCAACACTGTACGGGTATATCTGATATTAAACGGGATTCCTAATCTGAAGACACCAACACCAGGCTGGTGTTGGTGTCCTGCAGAAGTTACAGAGCACACATGTATATTTCTTCGCACCCTCCTTTACCCTGACTACCACTCTACCAGTGAGCTGAGTCCTTCAACGCCATTCCCACGTCACATTGTAATACTGATAACCCAGTTATTCAACATCACATGACAAATGTGATGTTGGTAAAGGAACTCTCTCGCTTGTAGTAAGGATGCACAATAACAGACAAGTGGAAATGGACTAGATATTGTAAGACTGCTACTTTCCTAAGGTGTTTGTGAGAACGAAGACACTACCTAAAGTTATTGTCTCTTTTGTTCATTAAATGACACAGTCATTTAATGAAAAATTGCTGAAACATGTTTATCAACACAATCCGTACTCATTTCGTTTAATTTAGGGAACCTGAATATTGCTTCGTTTGCATCCAAAAATCAAGCTTTGTTTTTTCCCCCTCGCCAAATATGAAATGTTGCTGGTTCTTGAGGAAAAATACTACAATTAACTCACAATCAATCAGTTCTATTCTCTGCCTTTTCTGTAGCTTGATCACTGGAGGTAAGAGCAGTGCTAGATCCAAATCATTCACTATTTATACTTTATCTGATTTTTAGTTTATTTGAACAAAACTTTTGTTGCCCTAATAAATTAAAGCCCTAATATTTCAAAATCCCACTGCTCATAGAAAGACTCACCTTTTTCAGATTTGGTTCTTACACCGGATAATTTCGGAGCCTTTACTGAACGAGCCTTTCCATCCATACATCCTCAGTCTCTATAACACGGACAGACGAAAAGAAGAGAGAGAAAGGATAAAACAAAAACTGCAGCCGTTATCAACCCACTGCAGGATGGAAGCCTCAACAATTCATGCTGAGTGAAATGGACCATAAATCTGCCACGCTGGTCCACTGCGGGTTGGCAAATCGACCGTATTTAACAGTCAGGGGCTTGAACCCCAGTCTACTCAAAAATAGTGCTACTGCACTACCGCCCCTGTCACTCGGCTACGGAGGCCATGCAAAAAGCAACAAGAAGATATAGAGTGAGAGACACTAAGAAACATTCAGACAGAGAAGAGAATGAGATAGACGGCTACAAACACAACTGAGAAAGAGACGACACACGAAGTGTTATGTGGGAGAACAGAAATAGAAAATAAAATAAACAAACAGAAAATAAGAATATAATTGGCGACAGGTAGACAAACAAAAACAGACACAACGGACAAAGGTGAGAACAAACAAAGGTGAGAACAAAAACTACACATCGAGCAGCTGAAAGAATAATAAATATGTCAAGAAACAATAAAGTTTCTTGACATACCTCACAAAACCTTAATTCACAACATTAGCTTTCTTCCCAGTGATTGCGGGCGCATTCTAAAGTGTTTTTTGTTCCTTATTCTTTCTCCCTTTTATACATTGCATCCGTAGTTCATTTTGAAGATGGATTAGATTCTAGAATATCCTTTTTCTAACGTCTGTCTACGTTTTTCAGTTCTGCCAAATTCATTTGTTGAATTCATTGCTTTTCCAATTCAAACCTTTCGCACAGTATCTAACCTTCAATGAGAATATCCGCACGAGCCCTCATTTTCTGTTCAGCAAGATTCCATAAATCAAAAAGTGATTATATATAATAGACTTGAATCCGTCCTCCGTTACCCTAAACCGGCCGATCCACCAGAAGCAGTCAAGCTTCCAGAAACTAGTTTTCTCTAAACTAAATTATGTTTCTTAATAATAACACAATAAAAATAATATAAAGTAAAACACAAAACAATACTTACCTCTCTGGTTCACTGTACAGAACTACCCTTACGGAGGGACACTCGTAATGACAGACAGTGTACCGCTTCCTCCGCCATCCTCACGGTCAAATATCTGCCACACTCATGCCCCCGCTCCGTACCAGATTCCAGAACAAACTAATTATGTGTATATGCACACCTTCAACCCTCCTTTACCCTGACCGACCACACCACAGAAGGGTTGATGGTGAATATTATATACACTGTTTTTCCCACCCGCCGTTCCCTAACCAACCACACCACCGGGGCCACATTGATCACTAAAACGAACTATTGCAAACTACAACACAAAGACATCCCACACAATCTAAAGAATCGTATTGTTTCTAAGTAATACGTAAATGATGGATAAATAATTCATAAGTAGACACTTGAGTATATTATAATTACCACCGTTAATGTGGTAACAATTATTTAGACCGCAGCGCGAAAACAACCATGTACGGTGGACACTTAGAATGATGGATATTGTACCGTTTCCTCCACCTACCTCACGGTCAAATATCCAACACTCAATGGGACCGTCCTGCACACGTTACAGAGCACACTTATATTCCTTCCCACCCACCGTTACCCTAACCACCACTCCACCAGTCACTAGAGTCCTTCAACATCATTAATACATTGCATTGTAATACTGATAACCCATTCATTCAACATCACATGACAAATGTGATGTTGGTAAAGGGTTTGGATTTTATTGGCGCATTAGCATCTAAGACTATAATGCGCCTGTTTTTCTTAAAGGAACCCTAGCAGGTTGTAAGGATGCGAAATATCAGACAAGTGAATATAGTGAATCAAAAAGTGATTATGTGTAATAGACTTGAATCCGTCCTCCTTTACCCTAAACCGGCCGATCCACCAGAAGCAGTCCAGTCAAGCTTCCAGAAACAAATTTTCTGTAAACTAAATTATGTTTCTCAATAATAACACAATAAACATAATATAGAGTAAAACACAAAACAATACTTACCTCTCTGGATCTCGGTACAGAACTACCCTTACGGAGAGACACTCGTAATGACAGACAGTGTACCGCTTCCTCCGCCATCCTCGCAGTCAAATATCTGCCACACTCATGCCCCCGCTCCGTATCAGATTCCAGAACAAACTCTAATTATCTGCAAATGCACACCTTCGCACCTTCTTTTACCCTGACCCGCCACACCACAGAAGGATTGATGGTGAATATTATATACACTGTTTTTCCCACCCGCCTTTCCCTAACCAACCACACCACCGGGGCCTCACTGATCATCCTAAAAAACTATTCCACAGTACACCACAAAGAAATCGCACACAATCCAAAGAATCATATTGTTTCTAAGTAAAACGTAAATTATGGATAAATAATTCATAAGTAGACACTTGAGAATATTATAATTACCCCCGTTAATGTGGTAACAATTATTTAGACCTCAGTACGAAAACAGCCAGGTACGGGTGGACACTTAGAATGATGGATATTGTACCGTTTCCTCCACTAACCTCACGGTCAAATATCCAACACTCAATAGGACAGTCCTGCACATGTTACAGAGCACACATATATATTCCTTCCCACCCACCTTTACCCTAACCAACACTCCACCAGTGAGTAGAGTCCTTCAACATCATTAATACGTTACATTGTAATACTGATAACCCAGTCATTCTACATCACATGACAAATGTGATGTTGTTAAAGGGACTCTAGCAGGTAGTAAGGATGCGAAATATGCAGAGAGCTGAAGATGGTGGACTCGATAATGTAAGACTGCTACTTTCCTGAAGTGTTTAGGAGAAAGAAGCAACTACGTGAAAGTCTCTTTTGTAGGGGCCAGCAACCCCGATTTGGCGTACCCGAGCATTGGTAATCACAGGAATTAGTTTCCTTCATACTTTAGTCAACTCTGCAACATCTCAGAGTCACTTTTTAATACCATATACAGACTTTAGGCATCTAATTCATGACAAACTCTTTCACTATGGCTAGAACCTGTGCATCGACCCTCCACCGAGAAAGTATATCAAACGAAGACTGCAATTATGCATTGGAAGTTGCTCCGTGAAGTAGTCCTTGCTCGGCTCCGCATAAGACATTGTCACCAGACGCATTCCTATCTGCTGCATTCCGGTGATCGTCGTATGTGTTGAAATTGTGGAATTCTTTTAACAGTTGGGTACATTAATTGAATGTCTTCTTTTAGCATCGAAGCCTGTCCACGTTTTAGCAATCTGCACAATAGCAGTAGAATATTGTTCTCTACACAATCATCTTCATCTTATATTATTCTATGTAGGTACCATTTTGAGGTCTCCTTACGTATGACAAATATTGATCCCTCAGTCCTTTATCTGCAATATTCTGACAGTTTTTTCCGCGAAACCCATGGTCAAATATCTTCAGCACTCATGAATCGCGTCACCAGAAAGGCTTTAGGTTCCACCCTTCTTTCTCGAATCATTATTAATCTCTTATACCGCTATCTGCTTCTCTGACTTTTAAATTGTGTATCGCTAGGTTTAAATTTTCTATATTTAATCTTTCATCCCGACGTATATTCCAAAAAATGCTGTACACGCACCTGAAGTTAAAACCAACAACTACAAATCGATTGTGAAGAAAGAGGCAGTGAAAATCTAGAATGGACACAAGCATATGAACCAGAATACATCAATTACTACGGATAATGCGGAATGGAGCACGTTCCTCAATTTCTAATCCTAATGGTCGCAACCGCATTACAAATTTCCTTTGAATCAAAAAATCTAACTTTCTTCTTTCACTCAACACGTAAAATGCTTAGTGACACCCTGCTCTAAATATGCATCTTTCACATATATTTCTTATATACATTACAAACTTCACTTGTTCATCATAAAGACCTATTGTGGCTCACTATGTTTGGGGTATGAATCTATAAAATATTGTGTTAGAGTTCCAGATGCGAATTATGTCATGCTAGTGGTAAAGGCAAATACAAGGAGTGAATTATAGTTTCCTGCAGAGAGCCACCCAAGATTCTACATGACAACATATTGTTGAGATGGAAAAGGGAGTCTCGCGAGATGCAAGGATTCACAACAACAGACAAATCAACATGGCGGATTAGGTATTCAAATTCTACCACTTTGGTAAGCTGGCGAGTTTGAGAAAACAGACATCACGTTCAATGTAAATGTGTGGAATCTTCAGCCGGGCTCAACAGTGCTGCAGTGAGAACAATAGAATATCACTCTGTTCGATTCTCTTGATCGCTTTCAGAACAGTGACATATTTTACGGGAAGTAAACGTATTGACTATGCTTCATCCTTGTTGATGTTTCACCCTTATCGCACTGAAGGGCCAGGCTCCTTTCTCTCGCTTTTGCCCACTTTCAGTAAACTGGTCTGCAGTTTCTACCCAAATAGAGGCACACTGCTCTAAATATCCATCTTTTTCATACATTTTTCTGATATACATTAACACAATTGCTTCTTCATTCCAGTGAGTGACTTCTCTTTTGTTACGCAAATATTCTTTCCTTTGGCATAACAAAAGAGGAGTCTCTCTCTTTCTCAGCTGAAGAATGATGAAGCAATTGTGTAATATATGTAAAAAATATATGAAAAAAATATATGAAGAAACTGAAGTCCTAATTACAATTAATCCCACTGCTTTCGATCACAGACGTTCTTTTTCAGAATCATGGCTTTCAGTAGCATAACTGCAAGGTTACTGTTATTTCCAATATAATGCGTGATATTTCTAGAAATACTAGAACACATGCTGTGTGTTTTCTTTTGATAATTCCCTAGAGATTTACTGCTCTTGGTTGCTGACAACTTCGAATTGGGTACCTTATTTCCTTATCAACTCCATTATTGTCCTTAAAACATAGTAAACAATTGTTTATAAGAATATATTTGCCTTTAAACAAATTTTTCTTTCTTTCTAAGGAAATGAGGACGTTCTTCCAGAGATTAATTGGAAAGTCCAAAGGTGACTTTGCACTCTGCTGTTCTTATTCACTAAGCAGTATTTGATAGTTCTATTGTTTTGTAGGGTGGCACTTGAACGTTACTTCAAAGGTAGCGTCGGATACGCCATGATTGAACTAACTTTCAGGAATACCCTGTGTAACAGAACAGTTATGAAATTGAGAGAAGTTAACTGAAGATTGTTCTGAAAACTTTCCCCTCGACGTGGGCACCTGTACGTGGTGAGGGGACCTCCCAGTGACGCTGCTGGACTTCCAGACTAGCATCACTGGGATCTAACGCCCATACCTTGGTTCCAGGGTTACATCGTTGGAATCCGGCGTGTGCAGCCGTGCGCCGCGACCCGTGGAAGCGGAAAGGGGGATCCTGGTGGTTGAGGGGCCCAGCCTTAATACACCACTTTGGCCCCTGCTTCGACGAGACGGGTGGTCCCGGACCGGCTCGACTGGGATCAATCGGCGGGTGGTATTATACTGCTAGGGTCAACTGCGTTCCAATAAGTCTCCCTCCCTATGGTCCTGGGACGGGATAAAGACTTATTGGTAACGTGGGTATGGTGTTCTAAGCGAACTCGGTGTCCCATTCGTGTACGCAGTACCTGCTAGTTCACGAGTGGGCGCCCCCTCGTAGGGCTCCGTGGTGGGTGAGGTACTTAGGCATCAGACATTTTTTCTTTACTCCTATGAGTAATTTAAATCCTTCTTCTGGGGCCCCAACAAGGCCCCTACCTAATCGAGATGATGACGCAGATAACACCTCTGCAAAACGAGCCAGAACTGAGGATAAACCACCACCATCAGTGACACCGCTTTTCCTCATTCTCCATTCCACCGGAGAGCAGTCCATTGGAAAGATGTCACCCTTCTTCATCCAGAAAGGATTAGAAGGGTTGGCTGGTTCACCCAAATCTGTTAAACGACTGCGTTCTGGCGACCTTTTGGTCGAAGCTACAAATATTAAACAGGCAGAAAAAATCCTGAACGCCACATCAATAGGGGGAATACCTATCATTGTAACCCCCCACAAAACTTTGAACTCTTCAAGAGGCGTCATTTCAGAGTGGGACCTTCTTCATGTTTCTGAAGAAGAGATCTGCTCTGAATTAAAAGACCAAGGAGTGACAGCTGTCAAAAGGATATCAATGAGAAAGGATGGGAATCTCGTCCCTACCCGAGTTCTCATCCTAACGTTTAACACCCCACGGCCTCCAAGTTCCATTAAGGCAGGCTATCTAAACTGCCCAGTGAGGATTTATATCCCAAACCCACTGCGGTGCTTTAGATGCCAAAAATACGGCCACTCACAAACATCTTGTCGTGGTAACCCTGCCTGTGCTCGATGTGGTGCGAAAGACCACGAGAGCAAGGAATGTTCAGCTTCTAAACCGATCTGTGTAAATTGTCAACAAGATCATCCTGCCTACTCCAGAGCATGCCAGCGGTGGAAGGATGAAAAAGAAATACAAAAACTGAAGACAGAGCTGAATATCTCCTACCCAGAGGCCAGAAAACGTATCCAACCAGTAAATAGCGGGAAACCTTCATACGCCCAGAAGGTTTCTGCTAAGTGCACTATCGGGACACAAACTGAGATGACTATTCCACCAAAAGAGTCATTCACCCCGATTGCACGCTATTTATTGAGTTCTCAAAAGCCCACCAAAAAAACACAGTCAGTTGCCACTCCTATATCCGTACCTCCTAGTGCTCCACCACTACCAAAACCAAGTGGTAAAGAGCCTGCAGTAAGAACAGAAACAATGGATGTAGAGAACAAGGAGGTACAGGATGAATCTGTCTTGGAACTCTTTGCGGAGGAAGAAATGGACACGGGACAGCGTCCATTCTTCCCCAAAAAAGATAAATCCAAGACTGACAAAAGTAAGCCCTCAGCACCTCGGAAGCCGCCTGATGGACCCACCAAGCCAAAGTAATGGCTAAATTCCTACAATGGAATTGTCGTGGATTCCGGCGAAATACTGATGACATCAAGGCCCTCCTGCAAAAGCACGAGCCAGTTTGCTTTTGCTTGCAGGAGACATATCTAAAGGCAAATGATGATCCCACATTGCATAACATCACAATCTTTCGTAAGGATAGAATTGCGGATGGTCCTGCTCATGGAGGAGTGGCTATCCTTGTGGGTAATCAGACCCCAGTTCAGCCCTTGCTAATTACAACCAGCATTGAGGCTGTTGCAATTCGCCTGACAGTGGGATTTTTATTAACTGTGTGCTCTATTTATTTGCCACCTGGGACTGACATCTCCCAGGAAGACCTTGATGATCTTGTATCGCAGTTGCCTCCCCCTTTCTTACTTCTCGGGGATTTTAACGGACATAACACCCTGTGGGGTAGTGCTAACATCAATGGAAGGGGACGGGTCATAGAGCGTATGCTCAATGACAATGACCTTTCCTTTCTAAATACTGGAACAAACACCTTCTTCCACATGCCTACCCGTACCTTTTCTGCCATTGATCTCTCTATCTGCTCCCCTTCTCTACTCCCTTCACTCACTTGGGAAGTGGAGGAGAATCCATTTGGAAGTGATCACTTCCCTGTGATAACCTTGTTACACAGCGGGAGACCATGTCTTCCCTTCAGGTTACCACGGTGGAAGATTGATCAGGCTGACTGGACTGCCTTCCAACATCAGGCAAATTTTGAACTCAGTACGGTCAGTCAGGAGCCGATCAATGATGCAGTAACGTACATCACAGAAATTATCGTCCAAGCAGCTGCGAATACTGTTCCAAAAACATCTACTCGGTTTCCACCATTTCCCAAACCTTGGTGGAATTCCCAATGCACAGCAGCAAAAAAGGCTCAAAACAAAGCGTGGGGGATATTCCGTCGATATCCTACCACGAACAACCTTATAGTGTTTAAACGTGCACGAGCCAAAGCACGCTACATCCGCCGTCAGAGTCAAAGGGAATCGTGGATCCGTTTTACATCATCTATTACCCAGTCTACCAACTCTAAGGTAGTCTGGGATAAAATCCGGAAAATGAAGGGAAAACATACATCCCACCCTACTTCAATCCTAGATTATAATGGATGCGCTATTGCAGATCCAACTGCAATAGCCAACTCTCTTGGGGAAACATTCTCTAAAATCTGTGCAACATCTTCTTATTCCCCAGAGTTCCTGGTCCTGAAACAAAAAATAGAAAAACAGGCACTTAATTTTAAGTGTAAGAGCGACTGTCCCTACAACAGGGAATTCACTATACATGAACTGAAAAGAGCCCTCACTCTTTCCAAAGCAAGTGCTGTTGGACCAGATGGCATCCATTATGATATGATTAAACATCTTTCACCAAAATCTATGGATTATCTGCTCTTTCTGTATAACAGAATCTTTACCGAAGGGCAGTTTCCGGATTCCTGGCGCAAGGCAACCGTTCTTGCCTTCGCTAAGCCAGGAAAGGATCCAAAAGTCACTAGAAATTATCGTCCCATTGCTCTGACTAGCTGTTTGTGCAAAATCCTGGAGAGAATGGTGAATTCTCGTTTAATCTGGTATTTAGAAACCAATGACCTTCTCTCCAACATCCAGTGCGGCTTCCGAAGGAACCGGTCCACTTTGGACCATCTTATTAGACTGGAAACATCCATCCGGGATGCTTTCCTAAAACGTGAACACTTGGTGTCGGTGTTCTTTGACATGGAGAAAGCGTATGACACAACTTGGAGATTTGGCATCTTAAAAGATCTGCACAGCCTAGGCCTTAGAGGGCATCTCCCCGTGTTTATTCAAAACTTTTTAGCCAATCGATCTTTCCAAGTTCGTGTGGGATCCTCACTCTCTCGCTCCTTTAGCCAAGAGGAGGGAGTACCACAAGGATCAGTATTAAGTGTCACGCTTTTCGCCATCAAAATAAATTCCATCACAGAACAACTTCCTCCAACTGTAAACAGTGCCCTCTATGTTGATGACTTTAGCATTTTTTGTCAGTCATGCAACATGAGGGTTATTGAAAGACAACTGCAGAAAGCCATTGACCGCCTCAACTCCTGGGCACTTGCAAATGGCTTCAGGTTCTCGCCGGAGAAGACCGTTTGCGTACATTTTTGTCGTAAGCGTAATCTTCATCCTGAACCTGAATTAATGCTCGGACAAAATGCTATTCCAGTAGCAGCGGACACAAAATTCTTGGGACTCGTATTTGATAAAAAGTTGACCTTTCTGCACCACATCCGTCAACTTCGCACAAAGTGCACACGCGGGCTTAATATTCTCCGCTCGCTCTCCTCTACATCTTGGGGAGCGGACCGATGCACGCTTCTTCGGCTTTACCGTGCACTTGTGCGATCCAAACTTGATTATGGGTCCCAGGTATATTCTTCAGCCAGAGACAGTGCCCTTCGATGGCTGGATCCTGTCCATCACCAGGCTCTTCGTATCGCTACTGGAGCATATAGAACATCTCCTGTCCAGAGTTTATACGTCGAAGCAAACGAACCACCGTTATCGCTTCGACGTAAGCAGTTGTGTCTAAACTACGCTTTTAAACTGAAATCCCTGCCAGA
Source organism: Mastigoproctus giganteus (assembly GCF_048544385.1). Classification (NCBI taxonomy): domain Eukaryota; kingdom Metazoa; phylum Arthropoda; class Arachnida; order Uropygi; family Thelyphonidae; genus Mastigoproctus; species Mastigoproctus giganteus. The sequence goes on from NC_143586.1 coordinate 56,534,950, forward strand.
CCATCCTACGTGGCTATCCGTTTTTGAGCCACGATGGGAAAATTTGTACAATACCCGTAAGACTGCTAATCGTCCTTTTGGTATTCGTCTCCAAGAGCTACTCATAGAACTTGATATCAAGGTAGACAAGGTTGCCCAAACACCGAAGCAACCCCTTCCACCCTGGCATGCTCGTATTCCAATATGTGACTTGTCCCTTAAAAATTGGGGAAAGTCGGACACTCCATCATCGGTCTACCTGCAGCTTTATTCAGCACACCGAGCTGAACATTCTGACTTCGCGCCAGTTTACACAGACGGTTCGAAGTCAGAATCATATGTGGGATCTGCTGCTGTCTTTAGGGACACCACTACATCGGAGCAGATTCCCTCTGAATGCAGTATATTTACTGCAGAGCTGCACGCTATTGAGTTAGCTTTGGATCACATCAGTAAATGCCAAAACCAAAGGTTCATTTTATATTCTGATTCTCTTAGTGTGTTACAGGCTTTAATAACCGTGAGATTTAATTCTCATCCAGTTCTGTCTAGCATTCAGCAGAAGATTCACTTCCTCCGTGAACGTGAATATGATATCCGCTTCTGCTGGATTCCTAGCCACATTGGGATTAAGGGAAATGATTTGGCTGACACCGCAGCCAAATCAGCAATTCCCAGAAATAATCGCTGCCTGTCAGTCCCCTATACAGACTACAGGCAAAGAATACTCGAGAAAATACACTCCCAATGGCAGGACTCGTGGAATAGACAGACTGGAAATAAACTATATCGTATAAAGCCTGTAATTGAACCGTGGCAGTCCAGTCTGCGCAGGAATCGTAAGGAGGAAGTTGTTCTTGCCCGGACCCGCATAGGACACAGTCATTTAACTCATTCATTTTTGCTGAGGGCTGATGACCCTCCTATGTGTGAGTCTTGTGGCACAGTTTTATCAATTAGACACATTTTAATTGACTGTCCAGTTTTTAGCAGTATCCGTCTTACCGCTTTTAATGATCTGACTGAGCCGTATACACTCAGTCAGATTTTATCCGACAATGACAATGTGTCTGCTATTTTTAGATTTTTAAAGTCAATAAATATTTTTACTCGTTTATAAAATCTACATTTTTCTTATACTTCTTGACATAGTGACCTAACTAATTAGGTCACTGAAAGTTTAAATTATTTTATAAATGACATGGTCTTGGCGCATTATAGCCTTAGTAGCTAATGCGCCAATAAAACCAAACCAAACCAATCTGAAAACTTCGTTACCAGAAAGCAGCGGAAAACCGTTTCCCAGTAGATCAACGCCAAGAGGATGTCGGCGAAAAACGCACCCGTACAGATGCAACCAATCGATCCAACAACCCTCAAGTGTAACGGAAATTGTTTTCTCAGAAGAAACCCAGCGACGTATCCTGAAAAGCACATCAAAAATATTTTTTAACAACTTAACCGACCTGGATCTATGTACGAAACTACCCTTACGCCGAGACACTCGGAATGACAAACAGTGTACCGCTTCCTCCACCCTCCTCACGGTCAAATATCTGCCACACTCATGTCCCCGCTTCGCAACAGATTCCAGAAACTTAATGCATAAACACTCGTTCCCACCCGCCATTACCCTAACCACCACTCCACCGGGTGTGTGGTTAATATTGAAAGGAACAGTTCCTCCCAAATATCTGCCACAAACCATCCCACAGGAATCTTGTCAAACATCAGTCTCGTCCTTAAATATCCTTCAACGTCAACAAATTGTACATTATAGAATATTTATCTATACAAAAATGAATATTTATTTATATTAATAAATATAATTTTTCTCCAACATTAAAACTGCTTGCACACATCATATATTTCACCTACTATTTCTCGCTCAAAATTGTAAAGGAATCTCACATTTGTCTCCTCACGTCAGCCGAAATTATTTCCATTTTTCAATATCATTAATGAACTCTAACTGGGCCAATACGTAAGAAAGATATTACATTGGTTACATCATTTCTGATTAAATACTACATCATTCGATTAAATGGATTTATAGATTGAAATTAATAGACTAAATTTGTTCACTGTTGACTGAATGGGCCTTTTCATCCAGGCACCCTCCAACTCCTAACACGGACAGACGGATACAAACACAACTGAGAAAGAGACGACACACGAAGTGTTATGTGGGAGAACAGAAATAGAAAACAAAATAAAGAAAATTGTAAAGGAATTTCGCACTTCAAATAGATTTATCAGTCACCGGTTCTATCCGGTGACTGATAAATACTGTCGATCTCTCAACCCGCACTGGACCAGCGTGGCTGATGAAAGACTCCTCAGCAAATGATGCCGAGGGAAATGGACTGGAATCAGCCACGCTGGTCCAGTGCGGGTTCAGAGATCGACGGTATTTATCAGTCACCGGCTAGAACGCCGAGCTACTCAATATCGTGTGTTATTGCACTCCCGCTCCTAACCACTCGGCTACGGAGGCTGTACAAAAGCAACAGGAATATATATAGAGAGAGAGACACTAAGAAACATTCAGAGAGAGAGAGAATAAGACAGAGGGCTACATACACAACTCAGAAAGACAACGGACAAAGGTGAGAACAAACAAACACATAAACAAAAAAAAAAGGATGAAAGAAAATGGATGCAGGGAATAGAAAGATAGTGAAACAGACAGAAAGGAAGATGACATGCGGACTAAGAGAGAAACCAAAAAGTTGATGCCTGAATTCACTGCATATATAGAAATAAAAATAATAATAAACAGTGCTTGAATTTTCATCAGTTTGACATTCCTCACCAAAATTTCTTTCACAACAACAGCTTTCTTCCAGTAAATTCGGGCACATTGTAAAGTGTTTTTTTTTGTTTCTTATTCTTTCTTCCTTTTGTACATTGCATCCGTAATCCATTTTGAAGATCGATCAGATTCTAGAACATCCTTTTTCTGACGTCTCTATGTACTCTTTTCAGTTCTGCCAAATTCATTTGTTCAATTCATTGCTTTTCCAATTCAAACGTTTCGCACTGTATGTAACTTTGCAAGAGAATATCAACGCGAACCTTCATTTTCCTGTTCAGCAAGATTCCATAAATCAAAAAGTGATTATGTGTATTACACTTGAATCCGTCCTCCTTTACCCTAAACCGGCCGATCCACCAGAAGCAGTCAAGCTTCCAGAAACTAGTTTTCTGTAATCTCAATTTTTTTCTCAATAATAACACAATAAACCTAATATAAAGTAAAATACAAAACAATACTTACCTCTCTGGATCTCGGTACAGAACTACCCTTACGGAGGGACACTCGTAATGACAGACAGTGTACCGCTTCCTCCGCCATCTTCACGGTCAAATATCTGCCACACTCATGCCCCCGCTCCGTACCAGATTCCAGAACAAACTCTAATTATGTGTATATGCACACCTTTGCCCCTCCTTTACCCTGACCAACCACACCACAGAAGGGTTGATGGTGAATATTATATACACTGTTTTTCCCACCCGCCTTTCCCTTACCAACCACACCACCGGGGCCTCATTGATCACCCTAAAAAACTATTGCAAACTACAACACAAAGACATCCCACACAATCTAAAGACCTAATTCATAAGTAGGCATTTGAGAATATTAACAATTACCACCGTTAATGTGGTAACAATCATTTAGATCTCAGCGCGAATCCAGCCATGTACGGATGGCCACTTAGAATGATGGATATTGTACCGTTTCCTCCTCCAACCTCACAGTCAAATATCCAACACTTAATGGGACCGTCCTGCACATGTTATAGCGCACACATATATATTTCTTCCCACCCACCTTTACCCTAACCACCTCTCCACCAGTGAGGGGAGTCTTTCAACCTCATTAATACGTTACATTGTAATACTGATAACCCAGTTATTAAAATCACATGACAAATGTGATGTTGGTAACGGAACTCTAGCAGGTAGTAAGGATACGAAATAGCAGACAAGTGAAGATGGTGGGCTAGATAATGTAAGACAGCTTCTTTCCTAATGTGTTTAGGAGAAGGAAGCCACTACGTGAAAGTCTCTTATGTATGAGCCAGCAACCCCGCGGCTCCTGGTGCCAAGCGTTTCCGTGGCCAAGCGATTCTTGCGAGTTTATAAAGCGTTTTTCCTCCAAGTGACAGAGTTTTCCTTGTTTTTCTCTTAGAATTAAAATTTTCTGTTAAGTAGCTCTACTTACTTAAAAACACTAAGAAGAGAGCCCAGAAGAAGGCAAGTACCTTTTTCTTTAATTTAACTAGCCGTACTAACTTACTAACTCTACGCTTGGCCACCAAGCGGCACTGCTCCTGCCTCCCCGTGGCTGGGCCGGTAACCTGGGTGGTAAAGGCAAACCCCCAGGGCAAAAAGGAGCAAGCATGGATAAAAATCATTATCCAAACTTAGAGCCTTTGAGCTCAAGAGCGGAAGATTCCAACCCTGACCATGACTCAAGTCAACCTAAAAGACTGCGAAGAGAAGCAGAATGTCATGACGATTGCCCAAACTTCCTGGTGATTCATTCCCTGTCCGTCCAACCTGTGGGTAAGTTGTCACCATTCTTAATTCAGAAAATCTTGGAGTCAATTGCAGGATCACCAAAAATGGTTAAAAGACTGCAATCCGGAGACCTTCTGATAGAAACAGCCACCTCTAAACATTCTGAGCGGTTGTTAAAAACAACAACATTTGGTGGGTTGACAGTAGAAATTACTCCCCACAAAACTCTAAATTCATCAAAAGGTGTCACACCGGGCACTGCTCCTGCCTCCTCGTGGCGGGGCCGGAAGTCTTGGCAGAAAAGCTCATCTGCCAAGGACTAAAAGGAGCAAACATGGATCAACATGCCTTTCCGCCTCTCGAGCCGACAAGCTCTCGGCCAGAGTTAGACCCTGACCATAATACGTCGCAACCCAAGAGGTTGAAAACCACTTCCTCAGCGACAAATTGTCCTGCATTTCTTATAATGCACTCTCTTGCAGATCAGCCTCTCAGTAAGCTCTCTCCGTTCCTTATCCAGAAACAACTGGAAAGTTTGGCAGGATCTCCTAAGACAGTCAGGAGATTACAATCAGGCGACCTGCTATTGGAAACAGCGAACAGTAGACATTCAGAGAAACTGCTAAAACTTACAAGTTTTGCTGGAATTCCAGTAAAGGTTTCTCCCCATGCCACCCTAAATACATCTAAGGGTGTTATATCCAGCTGGGATCTATTGAATGTCACGGAGGAGGAGTTAACACAAGAGCTTCAAGATCAAAATGTCACTGCTGTGAAAAGAATTATGGTGAAAAGAGAAAATATACTCACACCTACAAGGAATATTATTCTAACTTTCAACACGCCAAATCTACCACCATCGATAAAAGCAGGCTACCTACTCTGCCGCATTAGACCATATATTCCTAACCCATTGAGATGTTTTAAGTGCCAGAAGTATGGCCACTCTCAAACGGCATGCAGAGGAAACCAGGTTTGTCCTAATTGTGGGTCTGCTGACCACACCCAAACTGACTGCTTGGCAAAAGAAATGACTTGTCCCAACTGTAAGGGAAACCATCCTGCCTACTCAAGGACGTGCGATAGATGGAAAACTGAAAAGCAAATCGTTAAATATAAGATTGAAAATAAAGTGAGCTTTCAGGAAGCACGGAAATTAATTGCTCCCAGTATGAATAAACGTACGTACGCCAATATTACGCAAAAATATCAATCAGTAGCCACTCAAACTGATGTTACAGTCCCTTCTACCACCTCAATCTCTGACTGGGCTCGGACTGTTCTCTCTCAGCAACAGTCCAATGTCCCGAAACAGTTGAACCAGGCAAGTAATACTGCACTTACAGTACCAGCTACAACTTCTTCTCCTTCCCCAGTGATTTCTTCTATACCGAATAATCGCAACTCAAATTTAAAAAAGAATATCCAAGAAACGTCTATGGATACTATTGACTCATCCAGACAGGAAGAACCGATCTTAGAAATATATGCGGAAGAAGAAATGGACACCGGTCGACCATTATTCCCAAAAAAAGATAAACCAAGGCCTGAACGTCACAAGACAGTCACATTAAAAAAACAGTCAGAAGCAGCTTCTTCTACTAAACATCAGTAATGCCTTACATTCTACAATGGAATTGTAGAGGATTTCGTAGCAACCTTAACGATATTCAAGTCTTAATTAACCGCTACTCTCCAGTTGGTTTCTGCCTACAGGAAACCTATCTAACTCCGCAAATTTCCACCAACATAAAGAACTATGTAATCTATCGGCACGATCGTAATAATTCAAATACTGCCCGTGGGGGTGTGGCCATCTTAGTCAGCTCAAATATCCCGACCAAGCAAATTTTTTTGCAAACTACAATTGAAGTTGTCGCCGTACGTTTGATAACCCAGATTGCTTTAACACTGGTATCAGTCTATCTCCCACCAAGTCATACCTTCTCTTACCAAGACCTTGAAAACCTGCTAATGCAACTAGAACCCCCTGTCTGTCTCTTGGGTGATTTCAATGGCCACAACCCCTTATGGGGATCGACAAAATTAGATATCCATGGCCGCTTAATTGAAACCTTTCTGGATAAGGAAAACCTTACTGTTCTTAATACTGGTGCACCTACTCACATACAACTACCAACTGGACAAACCTCCGCAATCGATCTATCAATATGTTCCCCGATTCTGTATCCAATTATAGAATGGTCTGTTATAGACGATCCCATGGGCAGCGACCATTTTCCGATTATTTGCGACCTGCTCACTGCACAACCACCATTAATCATACCCTGCAGGAAATGGAAGTTCTCTCAAGCCAACTGGGTCAAATTTCAATCAGTTGTCACCCTGGATGAACAATATATACAAACACAGTCGATAGATGAAGCCACAGAGTATATCACTTCACATATAATATCTGCAGCTAAATGTTCGATTCCATTGTCGAATCCCCAGTCCCGACGGCACCTTAACTATTGGTGGAATCAAGAATGCACAATAGCTAAGAAGTTAAAAAATAAAGCGTGGAATTTATTTCGTAGATCCCCAACCACAGCTAATCTTATCAATTACAAGAAACTAAGAGCAAAAGCACGTCGCACTCAAAGAGAAGCAAAGAAGAATTCTTGGATTCGGTTTGCATCCACCATAAACAGAAACACTAACTCCAGGTTAATATGGAAGAAAATCAGGCAGATTTCTGGAAAATTTCCAACCACCCCTTCACCAATTCTTTCATGGAATGGGCAAGAACTATCTGCTCCTCAAGACATTGCAAATGCCTTGGCTAAAACTTTTGCCGAAGTTTCTGCGGCATCAAATTATTCTCCGGATTTCCAGAAAATAAAGACCCAGACTGAACAACGAGCCATCAACTTTCGAACTTCAGTTTTCTTTCCATATAATCAGCCTCTGCAATATCATGAACTTATACATGTCATTAAAACAACACGCAACAGTGCCGCTGGACCAGATGGAATCTCTTACATTATGTTACAACACCTTGGTGAGAGAAATTTACAAATACTGCTGGTCTATTATAACCGGATATTTATGGAAAACATTTATCCCAGCTCTTGGCATCATGCCACAGTTCTTGCCTTTTTGAAACCCGGTAAAGATCCTACCAGTCCTAACAGTTATAGACCTATTTCTCTATCCAGTTGCCTCGGTAAATTACTTGAAAAAATGATCCATAATCGCCTTGTTTGGATCATCGAAACGCAACAACTAATTAGCAATAATCAGCATGGCTTTCGAAAGAACAGGTCCTCCTTAGATCTCATGATCAAAGCTGAGTTTGCAATTCGTAATGCCTTTGTGAAAAACGAACATCTTGTTATGGTTTCCATAGACATAGAAAAGGCATTTGATACTACCTGGCGTCGTGGCATTCTCAGTGACCTCCATGCTCTAGGTCTACGAGGCAACCTTCCTATATTCATCAGGAACTTTCTCAGGACTCGTTCGTTCCAAGTTCAATACCGCAACTCGCTTTCTATGACATTTTTACAGGAAGAAGGAGTGCCACAAGGGTCCATACTTAGTGCAACCCTGTTTGCCCTAAGAATCGATTCCATCACAAAAGATCTTCCAAATACTGTTGAGACCTACCTTTATGCCGATGATCTCTCTATTTCTTGCCATTCTCTGAATATGAGATCCATTGAACGGCAGCTGCAGATATGTTTAAATAAAGTCCAAAGGTGGGCAGAGTTAAATGGCTATCATCTATCACAGCAGAAAACTGTTGCAATCCACTTTTGTAATCAACGGAAAATGCATACAGATCCCGAACTTCAGATGCAAAACTTTACAGTTCCAGTGACTAACAGCATCAAATTCTTGGGCTTAATCCTTGACAGGAAACTGAATTTCCTTGAGCACATTAAATCTGTGCGTATATCCTGCCTCAAAAAGCTGAACATACTAAGAGCTTTATCTGCCTTGTCTTGGGGAGCAGATCGTACATCTTTGTTGCTCTTATATAGAGCATTGATCAGATCCCGATTGGATTATGGTGCTCCTCTTTATGATTCCGCCCGTAAGAGTACATTGAAATGGCTGGATCCTATACAGCATAGCGCATTGCGGATTGCACTTGGTGCTTTCAGGACATCTCCTACTCATAGCTTGTACATTGAAGCTGATGAGCCCCCCCTTTACCTCCGCAGAAAAACGCTGCTTCTAAAGTATGCAGCCCGAATACAAAATTGTGGTCATCATCCTGTTCAGCCATACCTCTTTAATCCACCACTTCAAAACCTCTATAGAAATAAACCCAGTAAAATAAGACCAGCAGGCTTACGCCTCATTGAGTTAATGCAGAGTTGGAATGTTCAGATTTTCAACAGGCAACATTTAATGAATTACTCCCAACCGCCATGGATTCCGCCTCCTCAGTTATATTTCGATACTTATCTTGACAAATGGGGAAAGAATCGTCTACCAACACTCAATATGAAGCAACTCCATGCAAGCCATATTCAGAAATACGTTGATTTTTTGCCCATATATACTGATGGCTCCAAATCACATTCAGCCGTTGGAGCAGCGGCAGTATTTCCCTCTACTATCATCTCAGCTGCCCTTCCACCTGAGTACAGCAGCTTCTCCGCAGAACTTCATGCAATAAAATTAGCTTTAGAAAACCTGAATCTCAACCCATCTGTAAAATATGTTGTATACACAGACTCTCTCAGCTCAATAACTGCAATGCAAAACTCCTCCTACAAGGCTCATCCTGTGTTAAATCAAATCGGAAGACTCCTATTACAAATTGAAGAACGTCATCAATCAGTGACCTTTTGCTGGATCCCAGCACATTCGGGGATAAAGGGTAACGAACTTGCTGATGAAAATGCTAAAAATCCGTCAACCTTTGATTTAACCTCCAGTCCGGTTCCAGCCTCTGACTACTGTCACATCATACGAACAGCAGGTTTCGCGAAGTGGAAAGAGCTATGGCACACACAAAAGAATAATAAACTCTATCAGTTGAAACAGGATCCAAAGCATTGGCGCTCTAGCACCAAAACAGTGCGAAGAGAAGAAGTGGTTCTTGCACGGGCACGTATTGGACACACATATCTGACCCACCTCCATCTGCTCAGAGGCGAAGATCCTCCTCAATGTCCATACTGTTCAGAAAATTTAACAGTAAAACATATTCTGATAGACTGCCCTCAATATCAACAGGACAGAACATCCGTCCTCTGTTCCCTGAGAAATCTACGAGAACCAATGACATTGCAACATATTATTGGAGATGATGCAAACATCAACGAGTTTTTCTCTTATCTGAAAATAATTGGACTTTATGATAAATTCTAAAGTATCTCTGTAAACGCAACCAAGCTGTTCTGCCTAAATTATGTTTTTAGCTATGCTTAAATTTTGTGTTTAGCATTTTCATGTGAATAGGCGCATTATAGCCACAGCAGCTTATGCGCAATTAAACCCCCATAACACACACACACACTCAAAAGGTGTCATCAGCGAGTGGGACCTAATTACAGTCTCCGAAGATGAACTACTCCAAGAACTCAGCAGTCAGAAAGTAGTAAATGTAAAACGGATCACGACAAAAAAAGATGGAAATCTTACTCCAACAAGATCCATCATTCTGACATTTAGCACTCCAGACTTACCATCCTGTATTAAAGCTGGTTATTTAAACTGCCGGATTCGACTATACATCCCGAATCCTGTTCGTTGCTTTAAATGTCAGAAATACGGCCATTCCCAGCAGGCTTGTCGCGGGGAAGCCACATGTCCCATCTGTGGCTCTAAAGATCACACCCAAGCGGATTGTTCAGTCAAAACTCCTGTTTGTCCAAACTGCAAAGGAAGCCATCCAGCCTTTTCCAAAACTTGTGAGCTATGGATAACAGGAAAGAAAATACAAAAATACAAAATTGAAAATAAAGTCACGTTTCCTGAGTCACGTAGACAAGTTATGTCGACCATGCCTAGTGGTCGTTCTTATGCAGCTCGAACTAGAAACTTTGTTTCTACTGCAGCTCAAACGGATGTATCAGTTCCGCCTAACACCTCTCTAGCGAATTGGCTTAAAGTTACACTTTCAACCTCTAAAAAAGATAATCCTCATAATCCTCCAAAAAAAACTAGCGAAGCCACAAATACTCCAATCAGTATCCCTACTCATACCCCATTGGTCTCGATTGAAAAAGAACAATTAAAATCTCACTCAGTCTCAAAAAAAATGGAAGCGCCTACCAATAATATGGATGTAGATGAGCTGCTACGTAATGAGGAGCCCATTCTAGAACTCCATGCAGATGACACCATGGATCTTGGACGCCCCACATTCCCAAAAAAAGACCGGAAAAAATGTCCCACGAACAAAAAACGGTCAGACGAATCATCCTCAGCTAAAACTAAATAATGTATAACATCATACAATGGAACTGCCGAGGACTAAGTAGTCATTCTGATGACTTAAGGGATTTACTAGCTCAATTCAATCCCATAGGTGTATGCCTACAGGAAACTTTCTTGTCACCCCAAATTTCACCAAAATTCTCAAATTATGTGATATATAGACGAGACAGGAGTTCAAACTCTGCTGCTCGTGGCGGAGTAGCTATTCTTGTTAACTCTGACATTCCATCCAGGCCGATCCAATTGAGAACCACTCTAGAAGTTGTCGCAGCTCGTATTGCAGTTGGTATTTCAGTTACCTTTGTTTCCATCTACATTTCACCCTCTCTACCACTTCCTCATTCAGAACTTGACAGCCTGATTTCACAACTCCCAACTCCAATTTGTCTTTTTGGTGACTTTAATGGACATCATCCATTGTGAGGGTCTGCTACAATGGATAGAAGAGGCAAATTGGTGGAGGAATTCATGAACAATAATGGTCTTAATTTACTAAATTCTGGATCTCCTACTTACATACACCTAGCAACAGGATCTGTTTCTGCAATCGACTTATCAATTTGTTCACCCTCTGTCTTTCCAATCATGACATGGTCAGTATTAACTGATCCCTTTAACAGTGATCACTTTCCAATTATTTGCTCACTACAAACAAGAGTAACTCCGAATCCTGTTCAACGATCCAACTGGCAGTTTAAAAAGGCAAATTGGGAAGGATATTCTGCCCAAATACTCTTAAACAGATGTTATGTTCAAAGACAACATATTGATAAAGTAAATACTTATATAACCAATCAGATTCTCACTGCAGCTAATGCTTCCATTCCAAAATCCACGCCTTATCACAAACACAGAAATAATTGGTGGAATACAGATTGTTTAATTGCCAAACAGGAAAAAAACCGTGCTTGGAATAATTTCCGCAAGTATCCCACCACTAGTAACCTAATTTCTTATAAAAGACTCAAAGCGAAAGCTAGACAAGTTAGGCGGAAAGCGAAACGGGATTCATGGATTGCTTTTGCCTCAACCATTACCAAAGACACGGATACACGGGTCATCTGGAAAAGAATACAGGCATTAAATGGCAAATTTTCTCGGCTGCTCTCTCCGATACTTCATTGGAGAGGGAAAGACATTTCTACTCCTGAAGAAGTTGCAAATGCATTAGCAGAATCATTTGCAAAAATCTCAGCTTCTGAGGGCCCCGAGTGCCAAGCGATAGTGTCCAAGCGATTTTCCTAAGTGATATATAGTGCTCTTTCTAAGTGATTTCGTTATATTTTCTTTCCAGTGCTTTTCTCATCCTTATTTCTTTATAAGTGGTTTTGTACTTAACAGATCCTAAGTAAAAACCCAGAAAGGAAAATTACCTTTCTTTTCCTAGTATATTTATTAATTTTCGCACTAACAAACTAACCTCTCCAACCGCTTGGCCACTAGGTGGCACCGCTCCTGCCTCCACGTGGCGGGGCTGGAAGTCTGGGAGAAGAAATCCACTCTCCCAGGGCTAAAAGGAGCAACGATGGACAAAAATAAACAGTCCACGTGTGGATCTTATGATTCAGAACTGGACAAACATAATCCAGATCATGACGACACAAATGTATCCCATGCGAAGAGACAAAAAAAAGAAGGAATGGAGAAGACCACTCCACTCTTTCTTATACTACACTCCTCCACAGATCAACCATTGAGTAAGCTGTCCCCATTTTTGATACAGAAATGTCTCGAAAATGTGGCTGGCCCTCCAAAAATGGTTCGGCGATTAAGATCCGGAGATTTATTGATCGAAATGACGGAACATAGACATGCTGAGAGGCTATTGAAAATATCTACTTTCGGTGGAATTCCCACGAAGGTTACCCCACATGCCACCTTAAACTCCTCTAAAGGGGTAATATCAGAGTGGGATCTATTAAACGTATCAGAGGATGAACTTGTGCATGAACTAAGAGATCAAAACGTGGTACAAGCCAAAAGAATTGTTATTAAAAGAGATGGAGAACCTGCTCCCACACGGACGGTGATTCTAACATTCGAAACACCAAATCTACCTACTTATATTAAAGCTGGTTATCTTAGATGCCAAGTAAGACCATACATTCCAAATCCAGTCCGGTGCTTTAAGTGCCAAAAATTTGGTCATTCCCAAGCTGTCTGCAGAAGTGTAGCCACTTGTGCTAACTGCGGATCAAAAGAGCATACACACACAAACTGTAACACTGAAGTGCAAATTTGTCCTAACTGCCATGGTAACCACTCTGCCTTCTCTAAGGAATGCCCTCAATGGAAAAGAGAAAAGAATATTCAAAAATATAAGATAGAGCAGAAAGTATCCTATCAAGAAGCTAAAAAACATTTTGCAGTACCTGCTAAGTCACCTACATATGCTTCAGTTACCCAACGGCTACGCTCAGTAGAAACTCAGACAGACTGCTCAGTCCCTCCAAATATCTCAATATCTGGTTGGGCTAAATCGCTCCTCTCCTCCTCAAAGGAAAAACCTACTCCTAAATATGCTACTCGAGAAGCAAATACTCCTGTAACAATACCTCCGGACAAGAAGCCTAATGAGAAACCAAATGAACGAGCCAAGACCCCTGAAAGAAGCAACACTACTAAATTTAAATCTGATACCATGGATATTGATGAAAAGATAGATGAAGATGACTCAATTCTTGAGATTCATCCAGAGGATGACATTGACACGGGTAGGCCAGTCTTCCCAAAAAAAGAAAAAGCAAAAGTAGACAAGCGCAAACAAAAAAATCCGCCGTAAGAAACCAAACCCTCTTTTTAAACCAAACAATGCAGACAGTGATTCAATGGAATTGTCGCGGATTTCGTGCTAATTTAGATGACATCTACGATCTGCTAAGTGAATATAAGCCCATCGCAGCATGCCTACAAGAAACAAACCTGACGAATGCAGTATCTATAACAGTTAAACGCTTCACCATGTATAGAAAAGATAGAAACTGCTCTAATGCATCACACGGAGGAGTAGCGCTGTTAGTAAACTCTTCAGTTCCCTCCAGACCTGTTCCCTTGCAAACACCGTTGGAGGCAGTTGCAGCCCGTATCACCATTGGCATAACGATTACATTAGTCTCATTGTATCTGTCACCAAACCATGCTTTCACCCTTGCTGATTTAGATGACCTAGTAGGACAAATACCCGCTCCTTTCTGTATTCTGGGTGACTGGAATGGCCATAACCCTCTATGGGGTACTCAACAACTTGACTGCAGAGGGAAAATAATTGAGAAATTCTTGGATAAACACAATCTAACTATTTTAAATACAGGTGATCACACATATGTTCATGTACCATCTGGCTCAAGCTCTGCCATTGACCTAACAGTATGTTCTCCAACAATATTTCCTCTCATAGACTGGACAGTTACTAACAACCCTCTTGGTAGTGATCACTTTCCGATCATCTGTAATTTCTGTACAAGTTCTCCTCCGATCAACAGAATTAGAACAATCTGGAAATTTGACAAGGCCAACTGGGCTAAATATCAAGAAATAGCTCATTTAGATTCCACTATCATTGCTACTGACAAGATCGATTCTGCAGTAAGCTATATCACAGAACGAATAATGACAGCAGCTGAATCCGCTATCCCGAAATCATCATTTAAAATCCGACTCCATCCAAAAATGTGGTGGAACGAAGCATGTAGCATTGCTAAAAGAGAAAGAAATAAATCCTGGAATCAGTTTAGAAAACATCCAACCACAGCCAACCTCCTACAGTTTAAAAGAGCAAGGGCTAAGGCTCGTTATATAAGACGGATAAGTAAAAAAGAAGCATGGGCACGCTATGCTGCCGCAATAAACAGATTCACAGATACTGCTACAGTCTGGAAAAAAATCAAACGTATCAGTGGCAAATACCCACTTGTTACTTCTCCAGTTCTATTTCTGAAAGGAAAGGAAATTTCTGAACCTGAAGAACTTGCTAATGCATTTGGCTCGTCTTTTGAATCACTCTCAGCTGTCTCCGCCTATGAACCAGCCTTTCAGTTGCTAAAACGTGATACAGAAAAGTATAAACTGAATTTTAATACCGCTCTCCAACATTCATACAATCTGCCGTTGACCATGACTGAATTGCTTAATGCGCTCACAAAAGTGAAAAACAGTGCTCCAGGCCCTGATGGAATTTATTACTCAATGATTTCCCATTTAAGTGAAAGATCATTAAGTGCTCTCTTACTACTCTATAATAGAATTTTCTTAGAGGAATATTACCCCACCAGCTGGTGCCATTCTTATGTGCTAGCCTTCCCGAAACCAGGAAAAGACCACACAGACCCAACAAACTATCGACCTATCTCCTTAACAAGTTGCTTGGGAAAAACAATGGAAAAAATACTTAACACCCGACTAACGTGGTATTTGGAGACTCAAAACATTCTGAGTCCAAGCCAGTATGGTTTTCGGAGAAGTAGATCGACGCTCGATCTCATTATTAAAGCAGAAGCAAATATTCGGAACGCCTTTCTAAGAAATGGGCACTTTGTTATGATATGCATTGACATCGAGAAAGCATTTGATACAACTTGGCGTTATGGGATTCTTCGGGACTTACATAAATCTGGTCTTCGGGGTCATCTCCCGAAATTCATTCAGAACTTCCTATCTAACAGATCCTTCCAAGTCCTCTACCACTCGTCACTTTCTAGCACGTATGTTCAAGAAGAGGGAGTTCCCCAGGGCTCAGTGCTGAGTGCAACACTTTTTGCTATCAGGATCGATTCTATAACTAATAGTATACCTAACACCGTTGATGCATACCTGTATGCTGATGACCTTGCCATCTCATGTCATTCTCAAAATATGCGACTTATTGAGAGACAACTACAAGTCACCATTAATAGAATAGTCTCTTGGGCCAAAAACAATGGCTACAGAATTTCTAAACCGAAAACAACTGCAGTACACTTCTGTCGTAAACGTACATTGCATCCTGATCCAAACCTTCAGTTAGACTCCCATTGTATTACATTTCAACCAAGCACTCTTTTTCTTGGTATAATACTTGATAAAAAATTAAACTTCCTTGAACATATAAAATATATTCGTACCAGCTGTCTTAAGAAACTAAATATTCTTAGAGTAATCTCCTCTATGTCATGGGGTGCAGATCGATACATGTTACTACATTTATACCGCTCATTAATTAGATCCCGCTTAGACTATGCATCTCCTGCATACGCCTCAGCCAGGCCAAGTGTACTGAAATGGCTCGATCCCATTCATCATAGTGCACTTCGAATAGCACTGGGTGCCTTTCGTACATCTCCCATTTTAAGTCTATATACGGAAGCCAATGAACCACCGCTAGACCTTCGGCGACAAATTCTTCTTCTAAATTATGCCGCAAAAATCAGCAGCTTTCCACATCACCCTATATGGCAATATCTCTTCAGACCAAAATGGGAAAACCTCTATCGTACTAAATCACGTCTCAACAAACCATCTGGCATTAGGCTTCAAGCTCTAAACACTAGCTGGGGACTCAACATGAATAACATAATGCAGGATACTAGCATACAAATCCAGCCATGGCAAATACCAACGATAGATATTGAAAAATACTATCAGAAATGGGGAAAGAATAATCTTCCAGATATTAACATCAGACAATTACATCTGGCCCACTCAATTCAGTATAGCAGTTACGTGCAGCTATATACAGATGGATCCAAGACTGCTAGTAAAGTTGGTACAGCTGTAGTCCTGCCAGATGCTATCATTGCCAAACAGCTCCCCTCAGAATGTAGTAATTATACTGCTGAGTTGTATGGTATTTTACTAGCCCTGGAGAAAATAAAAGAAGCCTCATATACTCAATCCATAATATATACCGATTCATTAAGTGCCGTGAATTGTATGCAATGTAAACGCCCCAACAGTCATCCTCTGGTACAACAAATCTGGACTCAGTTAATGGCAATTCATGCACGTGGTCACCGCATAATTTTTTGTTGGATTCCTGGACACTCTGGAATCCCAGGAAATGAACAGGCAGATTTAGCTGCCAAAAATGCTTCCAATCCTATTTCTTCCAATTTCAGGACACCTTATGTTGACTTCAAATCCATTATACACCAGACCTCTAAAGAACAGTGGAAACATATATGGGAAAAAGAAATAAATAATAAACTTTTTGAAATAAAGAAAGAACCCAAACAGTGGCGATCCAGTCTAAGGCAAAATAGAAAAGAAGAAACTGTACTAGCGCGACTGCGCATTGGTCACACATACCTCACTCACAGTTATTTATTGAGAAAGGAAGATGCCCCACAATGCAGTAACTGTTCATGTCCGCTCACTGTAAAGCATATCGTTATTGAATGCCCACTATATATAAGAGAACGAAAAACTGCTTTCTCCTTACTTTTCAAAAATTGCAATCAATTAACACTACGTAATGTTCTAGAAGATCGTCAAGATATGGATGACGTTTTTATTTTCCTAAAATTGATTGATAAATATCACCTTGTTTAAATTTTTATCAGAACCAGCCTCAGCAACAAAGATATACTAGTTAGAATTCAGTGCATTATAGCCACAGTTGCTGATGCACCAACAAACCTAACAACAACAACAACAACTCAGCTTCTGAGACCTATGCGTCTGCCTTTCAGAACATCAAAGCAGGTGCAGAACGGTATAAAATCAACTTCTTCACGCGCCGCTCACTGTCGTACAACCAACCATTTACATTAATAGAACTGCAAGAATCATTAAACAGATCTTCCAATAGCGCTGCAGGACCAGATGGAGTTCACTACGTTATGCTAAAGCATTTACTTGATGAAGACTTGAGAACTCTATTAATTTTTTATAATCGGATCTTCACTGAAAATGCCTATCCTTCTTCATGGCGCCATTCGTTCGTTATCGCCTTACCAAAACCAGGAAAAGATCCTTCCTGTGTTGAAAATTACAGGCCAATATCTCTTACGAGCTGCATGGGAAAAATTTTCGAAAGGATGGTTCATACTAGACTCACCTACATCCTGGAGTCAGAGAATCTTCTTCCAGAACAACAATATGGCTTTCGGAAAAACAGATCAACACTGGACGTGCTTATCAAAGCCGAATCTCATATACGCAATGCCTTTGTCATGAAACAACATCTAGTCATGGTCAATTTAGATCTTGAAAAGGCATTTGATACAACATGGCGCCATGGTATTATTAGGGACCTTTACCATCTGGGGCTTCGGGGCCATTTGCCGGAAATAATTCAAAATTTCCTGCAATTGCGCTCTTTTCAAGTCCGGTACAAAAACATCCTCTCTACATCTCACATTCAGGAAGAGGGAGTCCCACAGGGATCAATACTCAGTCCAACACTGTTTTCAATCAGAGTTAGTAGTATGACACGAGATATCCCAAAAACTGTACAAACGTATATGTATGCAGATGACCTTACCATTTCCTGTCAATCTCAAAGTATGAATACCATTGAACGGCAGCTACAACTTGCCATAACCAAAATAGAAACCTGGACTTCACTGAACGGTTACAGACTGTCAGAAAAGAAATGCACTGTCACACACTTTTGCAAGAAGCGAACTCTCCATCCCGAACCTGAACTGCAAATAAACAATACTCCAATCCCGCTTGTTAATACCGTTAAATTTCTTGGACTACTATTAGACCGCAAACTAAATTTCCAAGCTCACATCACTTATTTGAGAACTTCTTGTTTAAGGCATTTGAATATACTTCGTTCTGTCTCATCTATGTCATGGGGAGCTGATCGGTGTACTTTGCTGCATCTCTATAGAAGTTTAATCCGTTCACGACTAGATTATGTTGTCCAGTGTATGACTCTGCCAGGAGCACTACATTAAAACAGCTAAATATGATCCATCACATTGCTCTGAGAACTGCGCTGGGAGCTTTCAGGACTTCTCCGATCCAAAGTCTATATATTGAAGCGCATGATCCCCCATTACACCTGCGTAGAAAAACACTACTGCTTCACTACGCTGCTAAGATTCAGAGTCTACCATCGCACCCAAGTTGGGAGTATCTCTATAATACTCGTTGGGATGCCTTCTACGAGAGCAAACCAAATGAAAATAGACCCGCCTCTCTCAGGATCAAAGAACTTGTTCAGACTTGGAATATCAATTTAAATGACATTTTCCAAGACACAACTACACCTGTTGCTCCTTGGACATATGTGTCTGTCTTTCAAGATACATACTTCCTCCAGTGGGGGAAAAATATACCTTCCTGCAATATCAGACAGTTACATTCAGCTCATGCTACGGACAACCATGCCTGTAAAATTTATACGGATGGTTCAAAAACTGAGAGTATGGTAGGTGCTGCGGCAGTTTTTCCTTTATTTACAAGTTCAGCCACACTACCGCTTGCTTGCAGCGTCTTCACAGCTGAATTATATGCCATTAAGTTAGCGCTTAGTAAGATAATTGAGCTCTCCATCTCATCTGCCATAATTTACACAGATTCTCTTAGTGCTGTCTCTGCCATAAGGAAGAATTCCTCCATTTCTCACCCTATATTGAAACAGATTCATTCCCAGCTATTCGCTTGCAGTGTGTCCAATCAGTCAATCAGTTTTTGCTGGATCCCTGGCCATTCAGGCATTCCGGGAAATGAAAGTGCCGACTTTGCCGCTAAACATCCCCAACCCGCTCTCTCACAACATCCTCAGGTTCCTTTCTCTGATTTTAAGTCGGTCATACGTAAAGCCTGCTATGATAAATGGTCACAGACCTGGAAAAGTGACCCTAACAATAAACTTTATCAGATAAAAGAAGATCCAAAGCTGTGGCTGTCTGGCTTCCGAAGAAATAGACGAGAGGAAGTGGTACTGGCAAGACTCAGAATTGGACACACTCACTATACTCATCTCTTCCTATTATTGGGGGAAAGTCCACCGCAGTGCTCATCCTGTCAGATGCAACTTACAGTCCGTCATTTCCTGGTTGATTGTCCCTTACATTCAACCATCCGGTCAAACACTTTTCAGTCACTCTCTACATTGAATATATCACCTGATTTATCTCGCATCTTAGGAAATGAAGCAAATATTGAAGAACTTTTATTATATCTAAAACATATTGGTTTGTACAGAAGCATATAATTTAATCTCTCTAACAATACGCTTTTGTGAATTAACGATGAAGAGACACAATTTGGCCGTAGTAGCCCTTGTGTCGTTAAACCGAACAACAACAACAACAACTACAGACCGATCTCTCTAACCAGCTGCTTAAGTAAAACTTTAGAAAAAATGGTGCACCGTCGATTGACGTGGTACCTTGGGTCTAGAAACATAATCAGCAACAATCAGTTCGGCTTTCGGAAGAAGAGATCATCCTTAGATCTCATGATAAAGGCTGAATCAAATATAAGAAACGCTTTTATCAGGAATCAACATCTCGTCATGGTGTGTCTCGATGTAGAAAAAGCTTTCGATACCACATGGCGTTATGGAATCCTAAAGGATCTCCATTCTATAGATATGAAAGGGCATTTACCATATTTTATCCAAAACTTCCTTTGCCACAGGACATTCCGAGTTCTATATCGGCAGGCTCTGTCTCACACATACAGACAAGAAGAAGGTGTCCCTCAAGGCTCTGTCCTCAGTGCCACTCTATTTGCTATACGAATTAACAATATCACAAACAGCATTCCAAACACTGTTGACTCTTATATTTATGCTGATGATCTTACCTTGTCCTGCCATTCTCAGACTATAAATTATATTGAGAGGCAACTACAAATATCAATAAATAATATTGAACTATGGATGACACAAAACGGATATCGACTATCAAAACACAAATCTATGGCCGTGCACTTCTGCAACAAGCGGAAAATGCATCCAGAACCCGAGTTACACTTGGCCAATCATCCTCTTCCAATCGTTAACAGTATTCGTCTCCTAGGGCTAATTTTTGATAAGAATCTAAATTTTCAGGAGCATGTTAAACACCTACGAACCACCTGCCTTAAGAAAATTAACATACTACGGGTCGTCTCTAGTACAAAGTGGGGTGCAGACCGGTACACCCTGCTTCACATGTATAGGTCTCTAATTAGATCTCGCCTAGATTATGGAGCCCCTGTCTATGACTCTGCTAGAGAGAGTACTTTGGCTCGTCTTGCTCCAATCCAACACGCTGCC
Organism: Mastigoproctus giganteus; assembly: GCF_048544385.1. Lineage (NCBI taxonomy): Eukaryota > Metazoa > Arthropoda > Arachnida > Uropygi > Thelyphonidae > Mastigoproctus > Mastigoproctus giganteus. Next base: position 56,556,059 of record NC_143586.1, read on the forward strand.
CTTAGGATTGCCCTGGGTGCATACAGAACATCACCTGTTCAAAGTCTGTATGTTGAGGCTCACGAACCTCCACTCAGTATCAGGAGAAAGATGTTACTGCTAAACTACTCGGCTAAAATTAAAAGCATCCCCACTCATCCTATTTGGCCACTACTGTATGATCCGCAGTGGAGAACACACTATGGAAACAAACCCAGAACAATCCGACCTGCCGGTATCAGATTACAGACCCTATTAGAATGCTGGAATATTTCCTTTCATAATATCATCAGAGATTTAAAAGACCCGGATCCCCCATGGATTACCTTAACTCCTTCATATGATGATTACTTTGAAAAATGGGGAAAAGGTGCTGTAGCAGATGTTAACATCAGACAATTACATCTTGTCCATGAAGAAAATTATTCCCACTTTTCTAAGATCTACACTGACGGCTCAAAGTCTGGCAATAAAGTGGGTGCAGCTGCTGTCTTCCCTAATACAACTGTTTCTATTCCACTTCCAGCTGAATGCAGCAGCTATACTGCTGAACTCTATGCAATTAAACTTGCCCTGGAAAATATTTCCCGTCTATCAACGAATAAAAGTATAGTGTACACCGATTCCAAGAGTGCTCTCTTAGCTCTCACAAACACCTCACCTTGCAATTCTTTGGTAAAACTAATAAGACAAGAACTGATACATCTCCATGAGCAACATTGCACTGTTGTCTTCTCCTGGATCCCAGGCCACAGCGGTATTCCTGGAAATGAGTGCGCTGATCATGCCGCAAAGCATCCCTCCAACGTAGCCTTATCAAATGATCTTGTTCCCTATCCTGATTATAAACATAAAATACAGGAAACATGTATGGTACAATGGACTCTTTTGTGGAAAAAGCAAACACATAATAAACTGTTCCAACTGAAACCTGAACCACAATTATGGACCTCTAGCCTCCGTAAAATCAGAAAGGAAGAAGTACTTCTAGCCAGAACCCGAATTGGCCACACTCACCTTACTCATCTGTTTCTACTCACAGGAAATGATCCTCCTCAGTGCACGCACTGTTTGCAGCCGTTATCAGTGAAGCACATTCTGATTGAATGTAGCTTGTTCGACACTGCCCGACAGTCTACTTTCAGCTCCATCTCAAACCCCTTGTCACTCAACAGCATCATAGGTAATGACGCAAAACTCTCCGAATTTTTCACCTACTTGAAGAAAATTAAAATGTATGACCAACTCTAATTGCTCCCAGAGCAGTTATCACATGTATACTTAATTACTTTGATAGGCGCAATATGGCCTATGTAGCCCTTGCGCCAGAAATCCCATAACAACAACAACAACAACAACAACAAAGGTGAGAACAAACAAACACACAAACAAAACAAAGGATGAAAGAATGGATGCTGGGAATAGAAAGATAGTGAAACAGACAGAAAGGAAGATGACATACGGACTAAGAGAGAAACCAAAAAGGTGATGCCTGAATTCACTGAATAAATAGAAATAAAAATAATAATAAACAGTGCTTGAACTTTCATCAGTTTCTTGACATTCCTCACAAAAACGTCTTTCACAACATAAGCTTTCTTCCCACTGAATTCGGGCGCATTGTAAAGTGTTTGTTTCTAATTCTTTCTTCCTTTTATACATTGCATCCGTAATCCATTTTGAAGATCGATCAGATTCTAGAACATCCTTTTTCTGACGTCTCTATGTACTCTTTTCAGTATTGCCAAATTCATTTGTTCAATTCATTGCTTTTCCAATTCAAAAGTTTCGCACAGTATCTAACTTTCCAAGAGAATATCAACACGAGTCCTCATTTTCCTGTTCAGCAAAATTCCATAAATCAAAAAGTGATTATGTGTAATAGACTTGAATCCGTCCTCCTTTACCCTAAACGGCCGATCCACCAGAAGCAGTCAAGCTTCTACAAACTAGTTTTCTGTAAACTAAATTATTTTTCTCAATAATAACACAATAAAAATTATATAAAGTGAAATACTAAACAATACTTACCTCTCTGGATCTTGGTACAGAACTACCCTTACGGAGGGACACTCGTAATGACAGACAGTGTACCGCTTCCTCCGCCATCCTCACGGTCAAATATCTGCCACACTCATGCCCCCGCTCAGTACCAGATTCCAGAAAAAACTCTAATTTTGTGTATATGCACACCTTCGCACCCTCCTTTACCCTGACCCACCACACCACAGAAGGGTTGATGGTGAATATTATATACACTGTTCATCCCACCCGCCATTCCCTTACCAACCACACCACCGGGGCCTCATTGATCACTCTAAAAAACTATTGCACAGTACAACACAAAGACATCCCACACAATCTAAAGCAGCATATTGTTTCTAAGTAATACGTAATTGATGGATTAATAATTCATAAGTAGACATTTGAGACTATTACGATTACCATCGTTAATGTGGCAACAATCATTTAGACCTCAGTGCGAAACCAGCCATGTACGGATGGCCACTTAGAATGATGGATATTGTACCGTTTCCTCCACCAACCTCACGGTCAAATATCCAACACTCAATGGGACCGTCCTGCACATGTTACAAAGCACGCATATATATATAATTCCTTCCCACCCACCTTTACCCTAACCACCCCTACACCAGTGAGTAGAGTCCTTCAACCTCATTAATACGTTACATTGTAATAATGATAACCCAATCATTCAACATCACCTGACAAATGTGATGTTGGTAACGGGACTCAAGCAGGTATTAAGGATGCAAAGTGTTTAGGAGAAGGAAGCCACTACGTGAAAGTCTCTTTTGTATGGGCCAGCAACCCCTCTTTGGAATATCCGTGCATTGGGAATCACAGGAATTAATATCGCTGATGCTTTAGCCAACTCAGCAACACCTGAGTCACTTTTTCATACCATATGCACCATATGAAAAGAAGAGAGAGAAAGGATAAAACAAAAACTGCAGCCGTTATCAACCCACTGCAGGATGGAAGCCTCAACAATTCATGCTGAGTGAAATGGACCATAAATCTGCCACGCTGGTCCACTGCAAGTTGGAAAATCGACCGTATTTAACAGTCAGGGGCTTGAACCCCAGTCTACTCAAGAGTGTGTGCTATTGCACTAGGGCCCCTGACCATTCGGCTACGGAAGCCATGCAAAAAGCAACAAGAAGATATAGAGTGAGAGACACTAAGAAACATTCAGACAGAGAAGAGAGGAGAGAATGAGATAGACGGCTACAAACACAACTGAGAAAGAGACGACACACCAAGTGTTATGTGGGAGAACAGAAATAGAAAATAAAATAAACAAACAGAAAATAAGAATATAATTGGCGACAGGTAGACAAACAAAAACAGACACAACGGACAAAGGTGAGAACAAACAAAGGTGACAACAACTACACATCGAGCAGCTGAAAGAATAATAAATATGTCAAGAAACAATAAAGTTTCTTGACATACCTCACAAAAACTTCATTCACAACATTAGCTTCCTTCCCAGTGATTTCGGGCGCATTCTAAAGTATTTTTTGTTCCTTATTCTTTCTCCCTTTTATACATTGCATCCGTAGTTCACTTTGAAGTTGCATTAGATTCTAGAATATCCTTTTTCTAACGTCTGTCTACGTTTTTCAGTTCTGCCAAATTCATTTGTTGAATTCATCGCTTTTCCAATTCAAAACTTTCGCAAAGTATCTAACTTTCCATTAGATATCAACACGATCCCTCATTTTCTGTTCAGCAAGATTCCATAAATCAAAAATTTATAATAGACTTGAATCCATCCTCCGTTACCCTAAACCGGCCGATCCACCAGAAGCAGTCAAGCTTCCAGAAACTAGTTTTCTGTAAACTAAATTATGTTTCTCAATAATAACACAATAAACATAATATAAAGTAAAATACAAAACAGTACTTACCTCTCTGGATCTCCCCCTCGACGTGGGCACCTGTACGTGGTGAGGGGACCTCCCAGTGACGCTGCTGGACTTCCAGACTAGCATCACTGGGATCCAACGCCCACAGCCTAGGTTCCGGGCTTACATCAATGGAATCCGGCGTGTTTGCCGTGCGCTGCGACCCGTGGAAATTCGGAAAGGGGGATCCTGGTGGTTGAGGGGCCCAGCTTCAATACACCACTTTGGCCCCTGCTTCGACAAGACGGGTGGTCCTGGAAGGCCCGGCTAGGATCAATCGGCTAGTAGGTTCGCCTGCGAGGGTAAACCGTGTCAATGCCACGCCCCTACCCTCATGGTCCGAGGGACAGGATTCAGGCTGGCGGCGGTGCGGGTATGGTGTCTGGGTAGCCCTGGCGTCCCACTCCCGAGCGCATTTATTGCATGCCGGGTAGTGGGCGTCCCTTTGGGCTCCGTGGTTGGTGGGGAGCCCGGGCACTGAACCACTTAAAAAAACTCATGAATCCTGATAAACATATTTCTTCTGGGGCCCCAACCCGGTCCCTAACTGAAAACTTTACCGTAGACCAAGAGAACGTCACTTCTGCAAAAAGACAGAAAAAGGAGGTTATATCAGGTCCTACACCTCGGTTCCTGATAATTCACTCAACTAGTAAGAAGCCTATAGGAAAAATGTCACCCTTCTTTATCCAGAAGGGTTTGGAAGGGTTGGCAGGCTCTCCTAAGTCTGTCAAACGGCTTCGTTCTGGTGACATACTTGTAGAAACCAGAAGTGATATACACTCAGAACAGCTCCTCCGTGCTACATCTATCGGGGGAATGCCTGTCACCATAACCCCCCACAAGACACTGAACTCATCCCGTGGTGTTATCGCGGAATGGGATCTGATGGATGTAACTGAAGAGGAAATCTGTTCAGAGTTAGAACCCCAGGGAGTGACAGCTGCTAAACGTATATCCATGCGTAGGGATGGAAAATTAGTTTCCACTAGAAATATCATCTTAACATTCAATTCACCAACTATTCCTCATGAAATTAAAGCTGGCTATATTAACTGCCCAGTGCGTCCGTATGTCCCAAATCCGTTACGGTGCTTTAAGTGCCAGAAATACGGACATTCACAGATGGCTTGTCGTGGAACCCTTGTATGCGCTCGGTGTGGCGCAAAGGACCACGAAACAACTTCATGCTCAGCTGCAAAACCAACCTGCATTAACTGCCAACAAGAACACCCGTCCTACTCAAGGGCATGCCAGAGGTGGAAACAAGAAAAAGAAATTCAGAGACTTAAGGCAGAGTTGAACATATCTTATCAAGAGGCAAGGAAAACGGTGAAACCTATAAATATAAATAAACCAACCTACGCTCAGAAGGTAGCTGGGAGTTGTTCCATCGGAACTCAGACTGAAATGACCATACCACCAAAGGAGTCATTCACTCCTATTGCTCGCTACCTGTTAAGTTCAATAAAACCTGCACAAAAAGACCAATCAGCTGCCACTCCAATATCTGTACCTCCTAGTGCCCCACCAATTAGAAAATCAGTTTCTGGAGAAAAGAATAAGAAATCTGACGTACATCCTAGTTCTCAGGAAAAAATGGATGTTGAGGAGAAGGAGGTACAGGACGAAGCAGTCTTGGAACTCTTTACTGAGGAGGATATGGACACGGGGCAGCGTCCATACTTCCCCAGGAAGGATAAATCTAGGACTGACAAAAATAAGCCCTCAGCACCTCGGAAGCCGCCTGAAGGAAACACCAAGTCAAAATAATGGCTAAATTCCTACAATGGAATTGTCGTGGATTCCGGAGAAATGCAGAAGACATCAAAGCACTCCTGCAAAAGCACATACCATCTTGCTTTTGTATACAGGAGACTTACCTAAGGGCAAATGATGACCCCAGGATGCACAACGTTACTATCATTCGCAAGGATAGAACTGGGGATGGCCCCGCTCATGGAGGAGTCGCAATCCTTGTGGGCAACCATACCCCTTTTCAGCATCTGCAACTTACTACCAACATAGAGGCAGTAGCAATTCGAATAACAGTGGGGTTTTTACTAACCGTTTGCTCTATATATCTGCCACCTGGTACTGACATCTGCCAGAAAGACCTTGATGATCTCGTAATGCAGATGCCTTCCCCTTTCTTACTTCTTGGGGACTTTAATGGACATAACACCCTGTGGGGTAGTGCTAGCATTAATAGAAGGGGACGAGTCATAGAGCGTATGCTTATTGACAATGACCTCTGCCTTCTTAATGTGGGAACAAACACCTTTTTCCACATGCCTACCCGTACGTTTTCTGCCATTGATCTTTCTATCGGCTCGCCTTCTCTTCTCTCGTCACTTACCTGGGAGGTAGAAGGGAACCTGTATGGAAGTGATCACTTCCCCGTGATAACCACCTTAATTACTGGGAGACCTTGTCTTCCTGTCAGGTTACCGCGGTGGAAGTTTGATCAAGCTGACTGGAATGCCTTTCAACACCTGGCAAAATTTGACAACTCTGCAGTCAGTCAGGAGCCTATCAATGATGCAGTTACGTACATAACAGAAAATATTGTCCATGCAGCTGCAACTGCAATTCCAAAAACATCCACCCGGTTTCCTCCCTTTCCAAAGCCATGGTGGAATTCAGAATGCACAGCAGCTAAAAAGGCTCAAAACAAGGCTTGGGGGATATTTCGAAGATATCCTACCACAGTCAACCTATTAGCCTTTAAACGTGCTCGAGCCAAAGCACGCTACATCCGCCGTCAGAGTCAAAGGGAATCGTGGATCGGTTTCACATCATCCATTACCCAGACGACCAGTACTAAGGTGGTCTGGGAAAAAATCCGGAAAATGAAGGGAAAATACACAGCACACCCCTCATCGGTCCTTGAATATAATGGATGTACTATTGCAGACTCTACTGCAATAGCCAATGCTCTTGGGGAAACTTTTTCTAACATCTCTGCAACGTCATCTTACTCCCCAGAGTTTCTGGTCCTAAAGCACAGCATTGAAAATCATGCCCTTAAATTCACATCGAAGGGTTCCCACCCATACAATGGGCCATTTAATATCAATGAGCTGAAAACAGCACTCGCCCGTACAAAGGCTACGGCTGCTGGACCAGACAACATCCATTATGAAATGATCAAACATCTTCCACCAGAATCCATGGACCATGTGCTTTTCCTATACAACAGAATCTTCCTTGAAGAGCATTTTCCGGATACCTGGCGCAAGGCAACTATTCTTGCTTTTGCTAAGCCAGGAAAGGATCCTATATATCCAAAAAACTATCGTCCCATTGCTCTGACCAGCTGTCTGTGCAAAATATTGGAGAGAATGGTCAATGCCCGTCTCTTATGGTATTTAGAATCGAACGACCTTCTCTCCCGCCTTCAGTGCGGCTTCCGAAGAAACAGGTCCACACTGGACCACTTAATTAGACTGGAAACATCTATCCGAGATGCTTTCCTAAAAAGAGAACATTTGGTGTCCATCTTCTTTGACTTGGAAAAAGCGTACGACACAACTTGGAGATTTGGTATTTTAAAAGACCTTTACAACCTCGGTCTAAGAGGCCACCTTCCAATTTTTATTAAAAATTTTTTATCCTGCCGTTATTTCCAAGTTCGTGTAGGATCCTCCCTTTCGCGGCCATTCTGCCAAGAGGAGGGGGTACCACAAGGATCTGTCTTAAGTGTCACGCTTTTTGCCATTAAAATAAATTCTATTTCTGAACAACTTCCTCCAACTATAAACAGTGCACTCTACGTCGATGACTTCAGCATATTCTCTCAATCATGCAATATGAGGGTTATTGAGAGACAACTGCAACAAGCTATTGACCGTCTTAACTCCTGGGCCACGGCCAATGGTTTCAGGTTCTCGCCGGAGAAGACCGTTTGCGTACATTTTTGTCGCAAACGTAACCTCCACCCCGAACCTGAATTACGACTTGGACAAAGCACCATTCCAGTTGTATCAGAGGTGAAATTCCTGGGACTCATTTTTGACAAAAAGCTGACATTTGTCCAACACATTCGTCAGCTTCGCACAAAGTGCACGAGAGGGCTTAACATCCTCCGCTCTCTCTCTTCTACCTCTTGGGGTGCAGACCGATGCACCCTCCTAAGTCTGTACCGTGCACTTGTACGCTCAAAACTAGACTATGCGTCTCAGGTATATGCATCTGCCAGAAATAGCGCTGTTCGTTGGTTTGACCCCGTCCATCATCAAGCCATCCGCATTGCTACCGGTGCTTTTAGAACTTCGCCTGTCCAAAGTCTGTATGCCGAAGCAAATGAACCATTTTTGTCACTTCGGCGAATGCAGTTGTCTCTGCAATATGCCTTCAAGCTGAAGTCCCTGCCGGACCATCCCACGTGGATATCCGTTTTCGAGCCACGATGTATTCGTGTTAAAGAGCTACTCAATGAGCTTAACATCTCGGTAGACAGGGTTGCTCGATCACCAAAGGAGCCCCTTCCACCCTGGCATGCACAAACACCAGCATGTGACTTCTCGCTCAAACTTGCGACGAAGTCTAATACTTCGCCTTCTGTCTACCTTCAGCTCTATTCACAACACCGTGCAGAACATTCTGACTTCTTGCCAGTTTTCACAGACGGCTCGAAGTCAGCATCGTATGTGGGATCTGCTGCTGTCTTTCCAAATAATACCATATGAGAGCAGATACCCGTTGACTGCAGCATTTACACTGCAGAGCTGCATGCCATAGAGTTAGCTCTAGATCACATAAGAAAACACCGTTACCAACTGTGTATTATATATGCCGACTCAATGATGACACTACAGGCTTTATCAGCGATGTCACACACCAATCATCCAACCCTGTCCCGAATCCAGCAGATAATATACAGCCTCGATGCAAGTGGATTCGATATCCGCTTCTGTTGGATCCCCAGTCACATCGGGATTGGAGGAAATGATTTGGCTGACACTGCAGCCAAATCGACAGCCCTGACGGATAATCTTGACCTGTTAGTCCCCTATACAGTCTACAGGCAAGTGATTCGTAGTAACCTGCAATCTCAGTGGCAAGATTCGTGGCATCGCCTGGTTACTACAAACAAACTATGTCGAATTAAGCCTGTGATCCATCCTTGGCGGTCTAGCTTACGCAGGGATCGCAAAGAGGAAGTTGTTCTTGCTCGGCTCCGCATAGGACACTGTCATTTGACACACTCCTTTTTGCTGAGGGCTGATGACCCTCCTATGTGTGAGCAATGCGACACCGTTTTAACCGTCGAACACATTTTATGTGATTGTTCCAGTTTTATAAATGCTCGTTTTACTGCTTTTACCCATCTGACTGAGCCGTATACACTCAGTCAGATTTTAAATGACAACGACAATGTGTCAGCAGTTTTTAAATTTTTAAAGTCGATCAATTTGTATACACTCATATGAAATATACAATTTGCTTTTGTCATTGAACTGATTTTATGACTGTATGCACCTTTAGACGAAATAACGTTTTTACAAATTACCAGTCCTACCTTTTTATATTTTAACTTTTTCCTGGCGCACTATAACCCTGCTGTTTTTGCGCCAAAAAAAAACAAAATCAAATCAAATCAAATCTCTGGATCTCGGTACAGAACTACCCTTACGGAGGGACACTCGTAATGACAGACAGTGTACCGCTTCCTCCGCCATCCTCACGGTCAAATATCTGCCACACTCATGCCCCCGCTCCGTACCAGATTCCAGAACTAACTAATTATGTGTATATGCACACCTTCACACCCTCCTTTACCCTGACCCACCACACCACAGAAGGGTTGATGGTGAATATTATATACACTGTTCATCCCACCAGCCATTCCCTTACCAACCACACCACCGCGGCCTCATTGATCACTCTAAAAAACGATTGCAAACTACAACACAAAGACATCCCACACAATCTAAAGAATCGTATTGTTTCTACGTAATACGTAAATGATGGATAAATAATTCATAAGTAGACACTTGAGAATATTATAATTACCACCGTTAATGTGGTAACAATCATTTAGACCTCAGCGCGAAAACAGCCAGGTACGGATGGACACCTAGAATGATGGATATTATACCGTTTCCTCCACCAACTTCACGGTCAAATATCCAACACTCAATGGGACCGTCCTGCACATGTTACAGAGCACACTTATATTCCTTCCCACCCACGTTTACCCTAACCACCACTCCACCACTGAGTAGAGTCCTTCAACATTATTAATACATTACATTGTAATACTGATAACCCAGTTATTCAAAATCACATTACAAATGTGATGTTGGTAACGGAACTCTAGCAGGTAGTAAGGATGCGAAATATGCAGAGAGGTGAAGATGGTGGACTCGATAATGTAAGACTGCTACTTTTCTGAAGTGTTTAGGAGAAGGAAGCAACTACGTGAAAGTCTCTTTTGTAGGGTCCAGCAACACCGATTTGGCGTACCCGAGCATTGGTAATCACAGGAATTAATTTCCTTCATACTTTAGTCAACTCTGCAACATCTCAGAGTCACTTTTTAATACCATATACAGACTTCAAGCACCTAATTCATGACAAACTCTCTTTACTACGGCTAGAACCTGTGCATGGACACACCACCGAGAATGTAATATCAAACGAAGACTGCAATTATGCATTGGAAGTTGCTCCGTGAAGTAGTCCTTGCTCGGCTCCGCATAAGACATTGTCACCAGACGCATTCCTATCTGCTGCATTCCGGTGATCGTCATATGTGTTGAAATTGTGTAATCCTTTTAACAGTTGTGTACATTAATAGAAGGTGCTTCTTTTAGCATCGAAGCCTGTCCACGTTTTAGCAATCTGCACAATAGCAGTAGAATATTGTTCTCTACACAATCATCTTCATCTTATATTATTCTATGTAGGTACCATTTTGAGGTCTCCTTACGTATGACAAAAATTGATCCCTCAGTCCTTTATCTGAAATATTCTGACAGTTTTTTCCGCGAAACCCATGGTCAAATATCTTCAGCACTCATGAATCGCGTCACCAGAAAGGCTTTAGGTTCCACCCTTCTTTCTCGAATCATTATTAATCTCTTATACCGCTATCTGCTTCTCTGACTTTTAAATTGTGTATCGCTCGGTTTAAATTTGCTGTATTTAATCTTTCATCCCGACGTATATTCTAAAAAATGCTGTATATCTACCTGAATTTAAAACCAACAACTACAAATCGATTGTGAACAAAGAACCAGTGAAAATCTAGAATCGACACAACCATGTGAACCAGAATATATCAATTACTACGGATAATGCGGAATGGAGCACGTTCCGCAGTTTGTAATCCTAATGGTCGCAACCGCATTACAAATTTCCTTCGAATCAAAAAATCTAACTTTCTTCTTTCACTCAACACGTAAAATGCTTAGTGACACCCTGCTCTAAATATCCATCTTTCACATATATTTCTTATATACATTACAAACTTCACGTGTTCATCATAAAGACCTATTGTGGCTCACTAAGTTTGGGGTATGAATCTAGAAAATATTGTGTTAGAGTCTCAGATGCGAATTATGTCATGCTAGTGGTAAACGTAAATACAAGGAGTGAATTACAGTTTCCTGCAAAGATTCACCCAAGATTCTACATGACAACATATTGTTGAGATGGAAAAGGGAGTCTCGCGAGATGCAAGGATTCACAACAACAGGCAAATCAACATGGCGGATTAGGTATTCAAATTCTACCACTTTGGTAATCTGGCGATTTTGAGAAAACAGACATCAAGTTTAATGTAAATGTGTTGAATCTTCAGCCGGGCTCAACAGTGCTGCAGTGAGAACAATAGAATATCACTCTGTTCGATTCTCTTGATCGCTTTCAGAACAGGAACATATTTTACTGGAAGTAAACGTATTGATTATGCTTCATCCTTGTTGATGTTTCATCCTCATTGCACTGAAGGATAATGTCAAATTTCATAAGATGTTCCTTATCCAAAAAGGCCAGGCTCTTTTCTCTCGCTTTTGCCCACTTTCAGTAAACTGATCTGCAGTTTCTACCCAAATAGAGACAACCTGCTCTAAATATCCATCTTTTTCATCTATTTCTTATATACATTAACACAATTGCTTCTTCATTCCAGTGAGTGACTTCTCTTTTGTTACGCAAATATTCTTTCCTTTGGCATAACAAAAGAGGAGTCTCTCTCTTTCTCAGCTGAAGAATGATGAAGCAATTGTGTAATGTATGTAAGAAATATACGAAAAAAGTATACGAAGAAACTGAAGTCCTAATTACAATTACTCCCACTGCTTTCGATCACAGACGTTCTTTTACTGAATCATGGCTTTCAGTGGCATAATTGCAAGGTTACTGTTATTTTCAATATAATGCGTGATATTTCTAGAAATACTAGAACACATGCTGTGTGTTTTCTTTTGATAATTCTCTGGAGATTTACTGCTCTTGGTTGCTGACAACTTCGAATCGGGTACCTTATTTCCTTATCAACTCCATTATTGTCCTTCCAACATAGTAAACAATTGTTTATATGGATATATTTTCCTTTAAACAAATTTTTCTTTCTTTCTAAGGAAATGAGGACGTTCTTCCAGAGATTAATTGGAAATTCCAAAGGCGACTTTGCACTCTGCTGTTCTTATTCACTAAGCAGTATTTGATAGTTCTATTGTTTTGTAGGGTGGCACTTGAACGTTACTTCAAAGGTAGCGTCGGATACGCCATGATTGAACTAACTTTCAGGAATACCCTGTGTAACAGAACAGGTATGAAATTGAGAGAAGTTAACTGAAGATGGTTCTGAAAACTTCGTTACCAGGAAGCAGCGGAAAACCGTTTCCCAGTAGATCAACGCCAAGAGGATGTCGGCGAAAAACGCACCCGTACAGATGCAACCAATCGACCCAACAACCCTCAAGTGTAACGGAAGTTGTTTTCCTCAGAAGAAACCCAGCGACGTAACCAGAAAAGTACATCAAAAATAATTTTTTAACAACTTAACCGACTGAATCTGTGCACGAAACTACCCTTACGCCGAGACACTCGGAATGACAAACAGTGTACCGCTTCCTCCACCCTTCTCACGGTCAAATATCTGCCACACTCATGTCCCCGCTTCGCACCAGATTCCAGAAACGCTATGCATAAACACTCCTTCCCACCCGCCATTACCCTAACCACCACTCCACCGGGTGTGTGGTTAATATTGAAAGGAACAGTTCCTCCCAAATATCTGCCGCAAACCATCCCACAGGAATCTTGTCAAAGCATGTCTCGTCCTTAAATATCCTTCAACGTCAACAAATTGTACATTATAGAATATTTATCTATACAAAAATGAATATTTATTTATATTAATAAATATAATTTATCTCCTACATTAAAACTGCTTGCACACATCAAATATTTCACCTACTATTTCTCGCTCAAAATTGTAAAGGAATTTCACATTTGTCTCCTGAAGTCAGCCGAAATTATTTCCTTTTCTCAATCTCCTTAATGAACTCAATGGCATTAATGAACTCTAACTGGGCCAATACGTAAAAAAGATATTACATTGGTTACATCATTTCTTATTAAAATATATATCATTCGATTGGATGGATTTATAGATTGAAATTAATAGACTACATTTGTTCACTGTTGACTGAACGGGCCTTTTCATCCAGGCACCCTCCAACTCCTAACACGGACAGACGGATACAAACACAACTGAGAAAGAGACGACACACGAAGTGTTATGTGGGAGAACAGAAATAGAAAATAAAATAAAGAAAATTGTAAAGGAATTTCACACTTCAAATAGATTCATCAGTCACCGGTTCTATCCGGTGACTGATAAATACCGTCGATCTCTCAACCCGCACTGGACCAGCGTGGCTGATGAAAGCCTCCTCAGCAAATGATGCCGAGGGAAATGGAAAAAAAGGATGACAAAAAAAAAAAAAGGATGAAAGAAAATGGATGCTGGGAATAGAAAGATAGTGAAACAGACAGAAAGGAAGATGACATACGGACTAAGAGAGAAACCAAAAAGGTGATGCCTGAATTCACTGCATATATAGAAATAAAAATAATAATAAACAGTGCTTGAATTTTCATCAGTTTGACATTCCTCACAAAAATTTCTTTCACAACAACAGCTTTCTTCCAGTAAATTCGGGCACATTGTAAAGTGTTTTTTTTTGTTTCTTATTCTTTCCTCCTTTTGTACATTGCATCCGTAATCCATTTTGAAGATCGATCAGATTCTAGAACATCCTTTTTCTGACGTCTCTGTCTACTCTTTTCAGTATTCCCAAATTCATTTGTTAAATTCATCGCTTTTCCAATTCAAAACTTTTTCGCAGTATCTAACTTTCCAAGAGAATATCCATACGAGCCCTCATTTTCCTGTTCAGCAAGATTCCATAAATCAAAAAGTGATTATGTGTATTACACTTGAATCCGTCCTTCTTTACCCTAAACCGGCCGATCAACCCGAAGCAGTCAAGCTTCCAAAAACTAGTTTTCTGTGAACTAAATTATGTTTCTCAATAATAACACAATAAAAATAATATAGAGAAAATACAAAACAATACTTACCTCTCTGGATCTCGGTACAGAACTACCCTTACGGAGGGACACTCGTCATGACAGACAGTGTACCGCTTCCTCCGCCATCCTCACGGTCAAATATCTGCCACACTCATGCCCCCGCTCCGTACCAGATTCCAGAACAAACTAATTATGTGTATATGCACACCTTCGCACCCTCCTTTACCCTGACCAACCACACCACAGAAGGGTTGATGGTGAATATTATATACACTGTTTTTCCCACCCGCCTTTCCCTAACCAACCACACCACCGGGGCTTCATTGATACATCTAATAAAATTATGGCACGCTGCAACACAAACACATCCCACACAATCTAAAGACCTAATTCATAAGTAGGCATTTGAGAATATTAACAATTACCACCGTTAATGTGGTAACAATCATTTAGATCTCAGCGCGAATCCAGCCATGTACGGATGGCCACTTAGAATGATGGATATTGTACCGTTTCCTCCTCCAACCTCACAGTCAAATATCCAACACTGAATGGGACCGTCCTGCACATGTTATAGCGCACACATATATATTTCTTCCCACCCACCTTTACCCTAACCACCTCTCCACCAGTGAGGGGAGTCTTTCAACCTCATTAATACGTTACATTGTAATACTGATAACCCAGTTATTAAAATCACATGACAAATGTGATGTTGGTAACGGAACTCTAGCAGGTAGTAAGGATGCGAAATAGCAGACAAGTGAAGATGGTGCGCTAGATAATGTAAGACTGCTACTTTCCTAATGTGTTTAGGAGAGGGAAGCCACTACTGAAAGTCTCTTATGTATGAGCCAGCAACCCCGCTTTGGAATATCCGTGCATTGGGAATCAGAAATTAATTTAGTTGATGCTTTATCCAACTCAGCAACACCTCAGAGTCACTTTTTAATACTGTATACAGACTTCAGGCATCTAATTCATGACAAACTCTTCACTATGGCTAGAACCTGTGCATCGACACTCCACCGAGAAAGTATATCAAACGAAGGCTGCAATTATGCATAAGACATTGTCACTAGACGCATTCCTATCTTCTGCATTCTGATGATCGTCCTATATGTAGAAACTGTGGCATCCTTTAACAGTTGGGTACATTAATAGAAGGTGCTTCTTTTAGCATCGAAGCCTGTCCACGTTTTAACAATCAGCACAATAACAGTAGAATATTGTTCTTTTCACAATCTTCATCTAATATTCTTCTATCTAGCTACCATTTTGAGTTCACCTTGCGTATGACAAAATTTGATCCCTCAAACCATTATCTGCCATATTCTTACAGTGTTCAAATTCCTCCGCCAACTCATGGTCAAATATCTTCAGCACTGAAGTAGCGCGGCACCCGAAAGGGGTAGGTAGGGGTAGGGGTACGTTTCTTGGAACTGCAGAGGCTTTCGTTGCAACACAGACGATATCCATGATCTGATTAATCGGTATTCGCCAATTGCTCTTTGTCTCCAAGAAACTTACTTAACTTCACAAATTTCTCCTTCGATAAAGAACTATTGCCTTTATCGAAGAGATCGTAATACAGCACATGCTGCCCATGGTGGTGTTGCAATTCTGATAAATTCAAAGATCCCCACAAAGCATATCCCGCTCCAAACTGAAATAGAAGCTGTTGCTGTTCGTATAACGCTCCATATTTCATTAACACTTGTGTCAATCTACTTGCAGCCAAACCATACATACTGTTTAAAAGAACTTGAAGACCTCATCATACAGATACCTCCACCTTTCTGTATATTAGGGGACTTTAATGGTCACCACCCACTATGGGGCGCTACTAAATTAGACAGACGGGGTCGACTCATTGAAAGCCTTTTACAGGCACTAAACCTAGCCATACTGAATACTGGCACGCACACTCACATTCAGCTCCCAACTGGACATACTTCAGCAATAGATCTTTCCATTTGTTCTCCAGTACTGGTCCCGACCATAGAGTGGTATGTTATAAACGATCCTATAGGCAGTGATCACTTCCCAATCGTATGCAAAGTATTGATAGCACAGAACCCTTTAACTAAACCCTGCAGGAAATGGAAATTTACAAGAGCAAATTGGGAAAAATTTCAATCATCAATCGATGAGAAAAAAATCCGTCTCCAGCGTATTGATGATGCGACAGATTACATCACGTCGCATCTCTTCAATGTGGCTAAAGACACAATACCATTATCAAATCCACAGGGCCGTAAGCACTATAATTATTGGTGAAATGAGGAATGCACCAAAGCAAAAAAAGCAAAAAATAAAGCGTGGAATTTGTTTCAGCAATATCCAATCACAGCAAATCTGATAAATTATAAGAAAGCAATGGCAAAAGCACGTTTCATACAGAGGCAAGCCAAAAAAGAATCCTGGACCCGTTTTGCATCAACAATTAACAGAAACACTGAGAGCAAATTAATTTAGAAAAAAATTAGACAGCTTTCTGGTAAGTTTTCAACCATACCTTCTCCAGTCCTATCCTGGAATGGGCGAGATTTAACTAGTCCCTCGGATATAGCTAACGCTTTGGGCAATAGTTTTGCTGAGATCTCAGCAACATCAGCTTATACTCCATCTTTCCAACGAATTAAAAACAGTGGAGAACAGTATTCTATAAACTTCCAAACTGCCCTCAATTATACCATATGATAAACCTCTACAATATTCTGAACTATCGCATGCCATTACAACAGCTCGTAATGGTGCCGCCGGACCAGAAAAATCAAAACTAGAACGTCATAAGCCAGTATGACGTTCTAGTTTTGCTGCAACCCTGCTGCAACATCTTGATGACAAAGCTTTGCGCCTCCTCCGTGGTCTTTTACAACCGTATTTTTTTAGAAAAAACTTATCCAGCTTCTTGGCACCACTCTATTGTTTTGGCGTTCCTGAAGCCAGGAAAAGATCCAACCAATCCCCATACCTATAGACCAATATCTCTGTCAAGCTGCCTCAGCAAAATTCTTGAAAAAATTGTCCACAATAGACTCATCTGGAACATAGAGTCACAACATCTCATGAGCAATAGTCAGCATGGCTTTCGACAAAACAGATCATGCTTAGATCTCATGATCAAGGCTGAATATGCCATTCGCAATGCTTTTGTTAAACACGAGCATCTGGTAATGGTTTCTATAGATATACAGAAGGCTTTTGACACCACCTGGCGACATGGCATACTCAGTGATCTTTATTTTCTCGGTCTACGGGGCAACCTTCCCATATTTGTTCAGAACTTTCTATACACTAGATCGTTTCAAGTAAAATACCAAAATGACCTCTCTACAACTTTCATTCAGGAAGAAGGTGTTCCTCAGGGATCTGTGCTGAGTGCTACTCTTTTTGCGCTTAGAATCGATTCCATCACTAAACAGCTTCCAAACACAGTTGAGTCATATCTTTACGCGGATGACCTTTCCATTTCCTGTCATTCCCAAAGCATGAGATCAATTGAAAGGCAGCTTCAGATATCACTGAATAAAATTCAACAATGGGCCAACCTTAACGGCTATCGACTCTCACAACAGAAAACAGTCACTATCCATTTTTGCCGCCAACGCAAACTCCATCCAGATCCGGAACTCCAAATTTCCAACGTCTCCATCCCAGTCACTAGTAACATCAGATTTCTAGGATTAACACCCTTGACAACAAATTAAATTTCTTAGACCATATTAAAAATGTACGCACTTCCTGTTTTAAAAATTTAAATATACTCAGAACTTTATCCGCCCGTACATGGGGTGCAGATCGCACCTCCTTACTTCGGCTATACAGGGCATTAATCCGATCCCGTCTCGATTATGGTGCTCCTATCTATGATTCTGCCAGAGCAAGTGTTTTTCGCTGGCTTGATCCAGTTCAACACAGTGCTTTGAGGATTGCACTTGGGGCTTCCAGAACATCACCAGCACATAGCCTCTAAATTGACGCTCATGAGCCCCGTTAAATCTACGTAGAAAAACACTCTTACTGAAGTATGCTGTCAAGATACAAAGTTGTGCCTCGCATCCAATTCAGTCATACTTATTTAATCCACCATTAGAAAACCTCTACAGAATTAAGCCTAGTATAGTAAAACCAGTTGGTCTTCGCCTTCTTGAACTGGCGTAGGTTTGGAAAGTTTCCATTCATTCTGTACAAGAAAGAGTAACACGCACTCAACCACCATGGACTCGAACCCCCTACCCACCTGTGACACTTACCTTTGCCAGTGGGGAAAAAATGTTCTTCAAGCATCAAATGTGAAACAACTTCATGCAATTCACACTCAAAGATATCTTGACTTTTCTCCAATTTATACAGATGGCTCTAAATCTAACTCAAACGTTGGAGCAGCAGTAGTGTTCCTAAATACCACTATTTCAGCATCCCTTCCACCTGAATTCAGTATCTTCTCCGCAGAATTGTATGGAATCAAACTAGCCTTAGAAAATCTCTGTTCTGACTGCTCATTAAAATTTGTTATTTACACTGACTCCCTCAGCTCAATTATGGCATTATCTACCTCCACAGATAAAGTTTACCCTTTTGTAAATGAAATTAGAAGACAATTACTGCAGATTGAAGAGCGCCACCAACTGATCACCTTCTGCTGGATTCCGGCACATTCTGGAATTTCTGGTAATGAACTGGCCGATAAAGCTGCAAAAAATCCAACTACCTTAGATTTAACCAATAACCCTGTTCCAGCATCAGACTATCCACAAATCATTCGTGGTGCATGCCTAACAGAATGAACAGCACTCTGGCACTCTCCAACAAATAACAAACTCTTTCAATTTACACAGGATCCTAGAATTTGGCGTTCCAGTGTCCGTTCATCAAGACGAGAAGAGGTACTCCTTTCAAGATCAAGAATAGGCCATACACATTTGACTCACCTTCATTTACTCACAGGAGATGATCCACCACAGTGTCCACATTGTTTTCTAAATCTGACTGTGAAACACATTCGCATTGAATGCCCACACTATAAACAAGACAGAAATACAATCCTGCTATCTTTGGTTAACCTTCGGAAACCAATAACTCTAGAGAATGTCATTGGTGACAATGCAAATATTCCTGAATTTTTCAATTTTCTGAAGAAAATTGGAGTTTTTAATCATTTCTGATTTCTGCCTTTTCTGAAGTGGCAAGAAATTCTCATGAATTATTACAATAAAGGAATAGGCGCATTATAGCCAAAGCAGCTTATGCGCCAGAAAACCTCCAAAACAACAACAACAACCAATTAATTTTCTGTAAATTAGATTATGTTTCTCAATAATAAAACAATAAAAATAATATAAAGTAAAACTGAAAAAATACCTCTCTGGATCTCTGTACGGAACTGCCCTAACGGAGAGACACTCGTAATGACAGACAGTGTACCGCTTCCTCCGCCATCCTCACGGTCAAATATCTGCCACACTCATGTCCCCGCTCCGTGCCAGATTCCAGAACCAACATGCACACCATCGCACCCTCTTGGACCCTGTCCCACCAAACCCCAGAGGGATTGATGGTGAACATTACACTATTTCCCACCCGCCTTTCCCTAACCAACCACTCTACCGGAGCCTCATTGATCACTCTAATAAAATGTTCACATACACGCAAAGAAATTTATAAAGGCGAACGTTCAATGAATCAACTCATCCTAAAGTTAGTTTGTTAAATAACACAAAATATAGAAATTATTTTTCTTATACAGACGGGTAGATACTCGAAATGACGGGTGTGGTTTCCTTCACCATCCACATGCTCAAATATCCAACAACCACGAGTCGATTCCCTTGTTTACCTGTCCACGACTCCATCAGGGAATAAAGTCCTTGAACATCAAGTAAACGTATTGACTAATGAGACATTTAAAAACGTAGTTCGTAAATAAAAGTTACGAGGGTTGTTTCAACTTTCACAACACTATACGGGTATATCTGATTTTAAACGGGATTCCTAATCGAAAGACACCACACCAGGCTTAGTCTTTCTTCCACCTTTGTCACTTGTGGTAAACATGTCCTCAGTTTCCCCGATGATAGAACCATCTCCAGTTCGAAAAATCCTGCTGTGAATACGTTTTGAATATCCATCCTATAAATATATTTCTTGAACGCAATGTCATCACTCTTCAGCTGGGAAAGTACTTCTTTTCATACGCATATCACAAATATTGCTCTATTGCTCCCTTTTTATCCTAAAAACAAGCTTTCTTCCTTTGATTTCTTCTAAATCAATTGAAGACCTAATCTTTGGAACTCCCAATACCGTCTGTCGGATCACTGGTTTGTCTAATGTCTGCAATACTAGACAACTGGGTCGTCATGTCTGCAATACTAGGGTACCTGCCCACCCACTGATGATAGGCCAATAGCCTTGAAACATGTCTGGGTGGTGGTACTCACTGAGAATAAGTAACAATTCTATTAGTGAAGCGTTATTTATTCGAAGTAGTGCAATATCATGGCAACTCGTCGTGAAGGCAGAGCACAATATGAGAAAGAGCAAATGATGCCCACAACAACTACTTTGTAGTTTTTTAAGAGTTGTCTGTGGTGTATCTACACACCAATATTATACAGAATGTTAATGTATTAGCCACCCTCCTTTACCCACTCCGCCTGGAGGGGGATTAATATTCATATATAAGTAGTTCTAAACGTGTACCTTAAACTTTGTTTCTCTGAAAGAACGCATTGACGTTTTCCAAGAAGGATATTCAACAGCCATTGAGTTTCTAATGTCTAGACACTCAGTATTATCTTGAGTGACCGAAGATAAACATTTCAAAAGGACCTGGTAAGCAGACTTCCGTACCCATTTTCGATTTTTCAAAGATGGGTACTGGGTAGCGATTTTCAACCAATTCTAGAGTACTTCAGTGTCATTCTTTTCTCTCTTGGCTATCACCCTTCTAATAACGGAGCTGATTTAACAGCAATCGTTTTAAAAATTCAACTGCATCGGATGATATACACCACTTGTCATGCAATAGTTTTGTGTTCACAAAAGAATGTTACGTAAGTATTGCAAAGCATTGCTTAATAGATAAATGTTCTGTTCAAAATATAATGTTCTGAACATTTTTTAATTATATTCAATAATATGTTGACTATTTTGTGTTCCCTGTATAATTTTTCTTAACTTCATTTGGATACGAGATCTTTCAAATAATTCTGTGAGTAGTCAAACTACGGTTCTCACAGATACTACTCTTGAACATTATTTGCAAGTAATCAAACTTACCAGTATATTACCCAACAAAATGACCACTTATTTGAAACAAGATAGAAGACGTTGCAATTTTTATATTGGTTCCATGAAGGACACCGATCCACCTTGCTGGTAATGCTTCGATCGTTTAGATGCATAGCCACTTAAGAGTCTAGCCACCAGTCTCAAAGCTAATCAACCTTCAGTCTAAACAAGATAGAAGACGCTGCAATTTTTGTATGGATTCCATGAAGGATACCAATCCACCCTGCTGATAATGCTTCAATCATCTAGAGGAGTAACCAATTAAGAGTCCAGCCACCAGTCTCAAAGCTAATCAACCTCGAGTCTTCCCAAAGAAGTGAATGAGTAGCAAAGTCTTGCATATCGTATATATACCCACTTACTTTCATTGTTACCTTTCAGAAACAGTTACAACCACATTGAGTTATAATTCAATAGTTGAACAAAATGAACAACTTCCGTTTCTTGGAAAATGAGTGATAATTATTATTTTCTATTGTTGCAGAGCGCTGTGTTGTTGAATAAACGGAAAGCACATCAGAATAGAGGTAAGATGGTTTTCAATGATATTTTAAAGAGATTTCAATTGATTTCCTTTAATATTCTGCAAGAGTTAAGTTGTTACAAACTAACAATAAATTAAAAACAAATCTGATGTTGATCAATATGTAAATACATATTGATTAATCATACATATATTTACCACAAATCACGTGGTAAATATGTAAATTTACCACTTGATTTGTGGTAAGTATCCAATTTCCCATTGTAGTCGTATATGGTTCCATAACGCATCATGAATCGATACCAATGCTGGACTCTAACATGGCCATTCATCACGACAATCAGCTTGTTTCTGGATAGCAGCAATAAGGCAGCTCGATTTTTTTCGTCATTTGTTAATGGTGTTTCTTGATATAGACAGTTCAGAGTCAGACTTCGTGATGTTTAGAAGCTGAATCAAGCTCCTATAATAACGCAAAAATTAATCCATTTGATGGTAATCGTGTATCTATGCCATGAAACCCCTCTGTAGAAGCACAGTTTGTCCTCTCCTAAGGTCCGACTGGTAATTACTGAACCAGATGGGTGAGACATGTGCTTTCTTTTAATCACTGTTGCGTACCTCTTACTACACTTGATTATACGCTGCCCCTTCAATATAAAAATGTGATTTCGTTCTCCACTTTATATTTCTGATTTTTTTTTCCTTGCTTCCTTAGTTCACATTTTTTGGGAAAAGCAGGGTGATTACCCTTACAATTTGGGTAATGAGGAGTGCTAGCATTGCACTCAGATTTCTTGTGCTCCGTTGATCCACAATTAGGATATATTTCCTCACTTCGAAGTGCAGTTTGCGAGTGTCCATATTTTTTCCACTTGTAACACTCGAGATATAAGGACGAACACAGCAATGGAGGTAGCCTGCTTTGACAGATTGGTAGGATGGAAGAGCTAAAAGTGAGGATTATGCTACTTGTCGGAACAAGAATACCATCTTTCCAAGTCAGGATTCTCCTTGCTTGGATGACTATTTTTTCCTCTTCTGATACAGTTAAAAGTCTCGTTCTGCGATTACTCCCTTTGGGTTGTTTATGGTGTCATGGGGAGAAATTTTATTGGTTGTCTCCAAAAAGTAGCCAGCTTTAATAACTTTGCTGAATGCCAGGATTTCATTTTCTTTACCAAAGAGCCCCAGACTGAAGTCGGCTTACTGATTTTGTTGAAACTGCAGCAGACTCAATGCATTTCTGCACAAGGAATGGGCACAGTTTACTCAGAGGCTGGTCTGAAAGAGTGCAGAATGATGAGCTGGTATCTCCTGATGAGGATACTACTAATTAATTGAAAACTAAGAAAAATTTTACAAATGAAGAAAACTGCAGATTTGAGATAAAAGCTCTAGAAATCACTAAGAGAATCGCTTGATCACTATAACTCTTTGCACCCGGGGCCGTGGGGAGGACGGTGATCCTATCAACTGTGCTACACACGATTGCGTGTCTATTGCGCCTCCTCCTCCTTCCTTCCGACCACACCGCATGTAATCGTTTTATTATGTTCTTATCTTTCTTGTCCATTTCGCTCCGTTCCTCTAACTTGGCCTCTCTCCTTCTACCTTCCTGGCTGCGCTCCTCCTGCCGGTGGACGGATGCTGAAAGAATCCTTCCATGGTGATCGAGCCTCCCAGTAACTAAGAGGCCAATCAAACAACACACTACACAAACATAACCCACCCTGACTATTCTTGCAATGGTGTGCATACTTCAGTGTACTCGACGCGCATTTGTGGGGAACCACAGGAACCGCTTGACAAAAACACTGTCCACTATGTCAGAGTCTCTCTCTGCGTGTCTCGTTCTATCTCTAAATAATATTGTCTGTTTTGCATCGTCTGCTGTCTGTTGTCATAGTGTTTCAGGAGCGTCAGTGACTAAGGCCATATTGCTCCATGTATACCGTCTGTAAATTGCGTGTGAGATATATCAAATTACTATATTAGGGTTACCCGTAAATGATTACATTAACCCGTATTCGAGTCTGTAAATTGCGTGTGTTCTCTGGTCGATTTGCCTGTTTTGCTGGACGAAAAAACCCCAGTTTCTGAGAGAAAAAACCTTGCTATCTACGCCTGAGACCGACTAACTCAGCCACGGACTGAAAAAAGCCCACTAAAGTTCCTCCCGTCATCGACGGGATTCGAACCCGGTTGTTGTTTATGTTGTTGTTTATGGGGTTTTAAGTGCAATGGCTACTTAGGCCATATTGCACTTAGAGAAGTGGTTCGTACTGCCTGTTTGGTTCATGTAGAAGCAATTAAAAACGGCTATACATTCCTAATCGTTTTAGGAAGGAGAAGAATTCTGCAATGTTTGATTTTTCGCCTATGATATGGCTAAGTGACAAAGATACCTTTAAGCTTGCGAGAGAACTGAATGACACTAGTCGAGCATTATGATACAGAATACATTCTAGAAGTATGTGTTTGACTGCAGGTGGTGTATGACAGTGATTACACTAAGGAGGGTCATTCCCTGACAGGAGGAACATATGAGTTAAATGAGTATGACCGATTCTGGCTCTGGTTAAGATTACTTCTTCTTGTCTGTTTGCAATGAGGCTAGAAGTCCATTTAACACGATCCCTCATTTCCTGTTCAGCAAGATTCCATAAATCAAAAAGTGATTATATATAATAGACTTAAATCAATCCTTCGTTACCCTAAACCGGCCGATCCACCAGAAGCAGTCAAGATTCCAGAAACTAATTTTCGCTAAACTAAATTATGTTTCTCAATAATAACACAATAAAAATAATATCGAGTAAAATACAAAATAATATTTACCTCTCTGGATCTCGGTACAGAACTACCCTTACGGAGAGACACTCGTAATCACAGACAGTGTACCGCTTCTTCCGCCAACCTCACGGTCAAATATCTGCCACACTCATGTCCCCGCTCCGTACCAGATTCCAGGACAAAATCTAATTATCTGTATATGCACACATTCGCGGCCTTCTTTTACACAGACTCACCACACCACAGAAGGGTTGATGGTGAATATTATATACACCGTTTTTCCCACCCGCCTTTCCCTAACCAGCCACACCACCGGGGCCTCATTGATCACTCTAAAAAACTATTGCAAACTACAACACAAAGACATCCCACACAATCTAAAGAAGCATATTGTTTCTAAGTAATACGTAATTGATGGATTAATAATTCATAAGTAGACATTTGAGACTATTACGATTACCATCGTTAATGTGGCAACAATCATATAGACCTCAGTGCGAAACCAGCCATGTACGGATGGACACTTAGAATGATGGATATTGTACCGTTTCCTCCACCAATCTCACAGTCAAATATCCAAAACTCAATGGGACCGTCCTGCACATGTTACAAAGCACGCATATATATATAATTCCTTCCCACCCACCTTTACCCTAACCACCCCTACACCAGTGAGTAGAGTCCTTCAACCTCATTAATACGTTACATTGTAATACTGATAACCCAATCATTCAACATCACCTGACAAATGTGATGTTGGTAACGGGACTCAAGCAGGTAGTAAAGATGCGAAGTGTTTAGGAGAAGGAAGCCACTACGTGAAAGTCTCTTTTGTATGGGCCAGCAACCCCTCTTCGGAATATCCGTGCATTGGGAATCACAGGAATTAATTTCGCTATTGCTTTAGCCAACTCAGCAACACCTGAGTCACTTTTTAATACCATATACAGACTTCAAGCCTCTAATTCATGACAAACTCTCTTCACTATGGCTAGATGCTGTGCATGGACACTCCACCGTGAAGCTAATATCAAACGAAGGATTAATTGGACTACTTCAAGGAGCAACTTCCAATGCAATTATGCATTGGAAGTTGCTCCGTGGAGTAGTCCTTGCTCGGCTCCGCATAAGATATTGTCACCAGACGCATTCCTATCTGCTCCATTCTGATTATCATCCTATGTGTAGAAATTGTGGCATCCTTTAACAGTTGTGTACATTAATTGAAGGTGCTTCTCTGAGCAACGGAGCGTGTCCACGTTTTTGCCATCTGCAAAATAACAGTAGCATATTGTTGTCTTCATAATCTTCATCTAATATTCTTCAATCTAGCTACCATTTTGAAGTCACCTTTCGTGTGACAAAATTTGAAATTATGTTTCTCGGGAGAGATCCAAAAAAAAAAAAAAAAAAAATAGGTGATGCCTGAATTCACTGAATAAATAGAAGTAAAAATAATAATACGCAGTTCTTGAACTTTCATCAGTTTCTTGACATTCCTTCTTCAGAAACATGTCTCTTTTCTAGATGTTTCCATGGAATTATAATCCTCCTATTTCCAGTGTAGTGTGAGCGAGCAAGGTCAAATCTTCAGCCCTCCTCAAGTAGCGCCGCACCCGAAAGGGTTAGGTCCCACACTTCTTTCCCTATTCATTATTAAACTATTGACCACAATCCGGTTAACTGAATTATAAATCCAGAATTGTTCGGTTTAAGTTTGCTATGTTTAATCTTTCATCCCAACAAGTATATTCTAAAAAATGCTGAATGCTTACCTGAAGTTGAAACCAACAACTTAAACAAGTGAAAATGTAGAACCTACACAACCAGATGAACCTGAATACATAAATTACTGCGGGATGCAGCGTGAGTCGCACATTATTCCTATTGGGTGCAACCAAATTACAAATTTCATCTTCTTTCACCTCGGCTTCGATGGAAAATGTATTTCGATCAAACATCTAACAGTCACGATCAGTGTCTGCTCAATTCCTCTTCTATAACTGTTTCCATGGGGATAGGTCTGCGGCTATTTTCGGAGTTAGGAGCAATTTCAAACCAGTCCAAATATATTTTTCATGAATCCTTCACTCCTAAACTATTTTTCTTTTTCGGAACAAATTTTCTTGTATTCATAGACCAACTTACTGTTGGTTCGTACACGTGCCTCTTACTGGACAGTTTCTGTTATCCTCATTATGATAAATTAGTACTCGGGCCATTACTCATCGGGCGCTTTTATCCATCCACAAACTCCAAACATGGACAGATCGAAATAAACGGGTGGGACCCTGTCCCACCAAACCCCAGACGGATTGATGGTGAACATTATATACACTATTTCCCACCCGCCTTTCCCTAACCAACCACACCCTACCGGAGCCTCATTGATCACTCTAATAAAATGTTCACATACGCGCAAAGAAATTTATAAAGGCGAAGGTTCAATAAATGAACTTATCCTAAAGCTAGTTTGTCAAAAAACACAAAATACAAAAATTATTTTTCTTATACGGATGGATTGATACTCGAAATGGTTTCCTTCACCATCCACATGGTCAAATATCCGACAAACGCGAGTCGATTCCCTTGTTTACCTGTCCATGACTCCATCATGGAATAAAGTCCTTGAACAATCAAGTAAACGTATTGACTAATGAGACATTTAAAAACGTAGTTCTTAAATAAAAGTTACCAGGGTTGTTTCAACTTTCCCAACACTGTACGGGTATATCTGATATTAAACGGGATTCCTAATCTGAAGACACCAACACCAGGCTTATTCTTTCTTCCACCTTTGTCACTTTTGGTAAACATGTCCTCAGTTTCTCCGATGGTAGAACCATCTCCAGTTCGAGAAATCCAGCTGTGAATATTTTTTGAATAATCATCCTCTAAATATATTTCAAGCATATATAACGCAATGTCATCACTCTTCAGCTTGGAAAGTACTTTTTATTCGTACTTCACAAATATTGCTCTGTTGCTCCCTTTTTATCCCAAAAACAAGCTTTCTTCTTTCGATTTCTTCTAAACTACTGATTCTGTGCTATTATCAGTCCACTGATTCTGGGATGTAGCCCTAATCAGTTGAAGTCCTAATCTTTCCAACTCCCACTACCCTCTGTCGGATCACAGGAGTTCTGTTTCTGAGACTTGCCTTTTTATATAATATAATTCCAAGGGTACTGTTCTTCTGTGTATAATGCAAGTATAGTTCTAAATCATTTCGAACACGTGCTTCTCGCCTAACCAAAAGAGGTAAGTTGGATAATCCGATTCCTTATCTCTTACAAACACGACTCTTTTCTAGATGTTTCCATGGAATTATAATCCTCCTAGTTTCAGTCTAGTGCGAGCAAGTGTTCAACAACCAAATAACAGTTAATACTTGTAACCTTTGCGTATGCTGATGTTCAAAAGGTTTCAGTTAAGTGACGAAAGACCAATCACAACTTTGAGCTCTGTTCTGTCACCACTAAATATTGATAGCTATTTTTTAAGTAGAGCGGTTCCTGAACGTTCAAAAGCACCGTCGTGTTACGATGCGATTGAATTAACGTTCGGGAACCGCCTTCTACAACAGAACATTGAAGAAACTGTGACAAGTAAACTTAATGATTGTTTGTTTGTTGTTGGGTTTTATTGGCGCATTAGCAACTAAGGCTATAATGCGCCAAAACCTCGTCATTAAAAAAATAATTTTCAGTGGCCTAACGAATTAGGTCACCAAGTCAAAGTATAAAAACAAGTATAAACGGTAATGGACAAATATCAGTAAACAACTAACATTAAAACAAATAGATTTTTTAAATATGAGTAAAATGGTTTAATAATTTCAAAAAGCTAAAAATAGCAGACTCGTTGTCATTGTCGGATAAAATCTGACTGAGTGTATACGGCTCAGTCAGATGGTTAAAAGGACTAAAATCTGGACATTCAACTAAAATGTGTCTAAAAGATAAAATTGTGCCACAGGACTCACACATAGGAGGGTCATCAGCCCACAGCAAAAAAAATGTGTCAAATGACTATGTCCTATGCGGGTCCGGGCAAGAACAACTTCCTCCTTACGATTCCTGCGCAGACTAGACTGCCACGGTTCAATTACAGGCTTTATTCGATATAATTTATTCCCAGTCTGTCTATTCCACGAATTCTGCCATTGGGAATGTATCTTTTGATGTACTATTAGCCTGTAATCTGTATAGGGGACTAACAGGCAGACTAGAAGGTCATTTGATTCTAAATACCATATTAAGCGAAAATTAACCATTCTCTGCAGAATTTTGCACAGACAGCTAGTCAGAGCAATAGGACGATAATTAGTAGTGCGTTTTGGATCCTTTCCTGGGTTAGCAAAGGCAAGAACGATTGCTTGCGCCAGGAATCTGGAAACTGCCCTTCAATAAAGATTCTGTTATATAGAAGAAGCAGACAATCCATAGATATTGGTGAAAGATGTTCAATCATTTCATAATGGATGCCATCTGGTCCAACGGCACTTGCTTTGGAAAGAGCGAGGGCTCTTTCCAAAGCAAGTGCCGTTGCACTATTCAGGAATTGGAAAGAGCGAGGGCTCTTTCCAATTCCTGAATAGGGAAATCCCCGTTGTAGGGATAAAACCTCTTAGATTTAAAGCTAAGTGCCTGTTTTTCGATTTTATATTTCAGGACCAGGAACTCTGGGGAATACGAAGATGTTGCAGAGATGTTAGAGAATGTTTCCCCAAGAGCGTTGGCTATTTCAGTTGGGTCTGCAATAGTGCATCCTTTATAATCTAGGATTGAAGAAGGGTGGGATGTATATTTTCCTTTCATTTTCCGGATTTTATCCCAGACTACCTTAGAATTGGTTGCCTGGTTAATAGACGATTTAAAACGGATCCATGATTCCTTTTGACTCTGGGTGTAGCGTGCTGTAGCGTGCTTTGGCTGGTGCACGCTTGAAGGCTATTAGATTAACAGTTATAGGATATCGGCGGAATATCCCCCACGCTTTGTTTTGAGCCTCTTTTGCTACTGTGCATTGGGAATTCCACCAAGGTTTGGGGAATGGTGGAAACCGGGCAGTTGTTTTTGGAACAGCATTCGCAGCTGCTTGGACGATAATTTCTGTGATGTACGTAACTGCATCATTGATAGGCTCTTGACTGACGATGCTAAGATCAAAATTTGCCTGATGTTTGAAGGCAGTCCAGTCAGCCTGATCAATCTTCCACCGTGGTAACCTGAAAGGAAGACACCGTCTCCCACTGTGTAACGAGGTTATCACAGGGAAGTGGTCACTTCCGTATGGATTCTTGAAGGGGAGCCGATAGAGAGATCAATGGCAGAAAAAGTACGGGTAGGCATGTGAAAGAAGGTATTTGTTCCAGTATTTAGAAGGGAGAGGTCATTGTCATTGAGCATATACTCTATGACCCGTCCCCTTCCATTGATGTTAGCACTACCCCACAGGGTGTTATGTCCATTAAAATCCCCGAGAAGTAAGAAAGGGGGTGGCAACTGCGTTACCAGATCATCAAGGTCTTACTGGGAGGTGTCAGTCCCAGATGGCAAATAGATAGAGCAGACCGTTAATAAAAATCCCACTGTAAGGCGAATTGCAACAGCTTCTACTTTCGCACAGTATCTAACCTTCCATGAGAATATCCACACGAGCCCTCATTTTGTGTTCAGCAAGATTCCATAAATCAAAAAGTTATAATAGACTTGAATCCATCCTCCGTTACCCTAAACCGGCCGATCCACCAGAAGCAGTCAAGCTTCCAAAAACTAATTTTCTGTAAACTAAATTATGTTTCTCAATAATAACACAATAAAAATTATATAAAGTGAAATAAAAAAAAACAATTCTTACCTCTCTGGATCTCGGTACAGAACTACCCTTACGGAGGGACACTCGTAATGCCAGACAGTGTACCGCTTCCTCCGCCATCCTCACGGTCAAATATCTGCCAGACTCATGCCCCCGCTCCGTACCAGATTCCAGAACAAACTAATTATGTGTATATGCACACCTTCAACCCTCCTTTACCCTGACCCACCACACCACAGAAGGGTTGATGGTGAATATTATATACACTGTTTTTCCCACCCGCCGTTCCCTAACCAACCACACCACCGGGGCCACATTGATCACTAAAACAAACTATTGCAAACTACAACACAAAGACATCCCACACAATCTAAAGAATCGTATTGATTCTAAGTAATACGTAAATGATGGATAAATAATTCATACGTAGACACTTGAGTATATTATAATTACCACCGTTAATGTGGTAACAATTATTTAGACCGCAGCGCGAAAACAGCCATGTAAGGATGGACACTTAGAATGATGGATATTGTACCGTTTCCTCCACCTACCTCACGGTCAAATATCCAACACTCAATGGGACCGTCCTGCACACGTTACAGAGCACACTTATATTCCTTCCCACCCACCGTTACCCTAACCACCACTCCACCAGTCACTAGAGTCCTTCAACATCATTAATACATTGCATTGTAATACTGATAACCCATTCATTCAACATCACATGACAAATGTGATGTTGGTAAAGGGTTTGGATTTTATTGGCGCATTAGCATCTAAGACTATAATGCGCCTGTTTTTCTTAAAGGAACCCTAGCAGGTAGTAAGGATGCGAAATATCAGACAAGTGAATATAGTGAATCAAAAAGTGATTATGTGTAATAGACTTGAATCCGTCCTCCTTTACCCTAAACCGGCCGATCCACCAGAAGCAGTCCAGTCAAGCTTCCAGAAACTAATTTTCTGTAAACTAAATTATGTTTCTCAATAATAACACAATAAACATAATATAGAGTAAAACACAAAACAATACTTACCTCTCTGGATCTCGGTACAGAACTACCCTTACGGAGAGACACTCGTAATGACAAACAGTGTACCGCTTCCTCCGCCATCCTCGCAGTCAAATATCTGCCACACTCATGCCCCCGCTCCGTATCAGATTCCAGAACAAACTCTAATTATCTGCAAATGCACACCTTCGCACCCTCTTTTACCCTGACCCGCCACACCACAGAAGGGTTGATGGTGAATATTATATACACTGTTTTTCCCACCCGCCTTTCCCTAACCAACCACACCACCGGGGCCTCACTGATCACTAAAAAACTATTCCACAGTACACCACAAAGATATCGCACACAATCCAAAGAATCATATTCTTTCTAAGTAAAACGTAAATTATGGATAAATAATTCATAAGTAGACACTTGAGAATATTATAATTACCCCCGTTAATGTGGTAACAATTATTTAGACCTCAGTACGAAAACAGCCAGGTACGGGTGGACACTTAGAATGATGGATATTGTACCGTTTCCTCCACCAACCTCATGGTCAAATATCCAACACTCAATAGGTCCTGCACATGTTAGAGAGCACACATATATATTCCTTCCCACCCACCTTTACCCTAACCAACACTCCACCAGTGAGTAGAGTCCTTCAACATCATTAATACGTTACATTGTAATACTGATAACCCATTCATTCTACATCACATGACAAATGTGATGTTGTTAAAGGGACTCTAGCAGGTAGTAAGGATGCGAAATATGCAGAGAGCTGAAGATGGTGGACTCGATAATGTAAGAGTGCTACTTTCCTGAAGTGTTTAGGAGAAAGAAGCAACTACGTGAAAGTCTCTTTTGTAGGGGCCAGCAACACCGATTTGGCGTACCCGAGCATTGGTAATCACAGGAATTAATTTCCTTCATACTTTAGCCAACTCTGCAACATCTCAGAGTCGCTTTTTAATACCATATACAGACTTCAAGCACCTAATTCATGACAAACTCTCTTTACTACGGCTAGAACCTGTGCATGGACACACCACCGAGAATGTAATATCAAACGAAGACTGCAATTATGCATTGGAAGTTGCTCCGTGAAGTAGTCCTTGCTCGGCTCCGCATAAGACATTGTCACCAGACGCATTCCTATCTGCTGCATTCCGGTGATCGTCGTATGTGTTGAAATTGTGGAATTCTTTTAACAGTTGGGTACATTAATTGAATGTCTTCTTTTAGCATCGAAGCCTGTCCACGTTTTAGCAATCTGCACAATAGCAGTAGAATATTGTTCTCTACACAATCATCTTCATCTTATATTATTCTATGTAGGTACCATTTTGAGGTCTCCTTACGTATGACAAAAATTGATCCCTCAGTCCTTTATCTGCAATATTCTGACAGTTTTTTCCGGGAAACCCATGGTCAAATATCTTCAGCACTCAGGAATCGCGTCACCAGAAAGGCTTTAGGTTCCACCCTTCTTTCTCGAATCATTATTAATCTCTTATACCGCTATCTGCTTCTCTGACTTTTAAATTGTGTATCGCTCGGTTTAAATTTGCTGTATTTAATCTTTCATCCCGACAAGTATATTCTAAAAAATGCTGTATATCTACCTGAAGTTAAAACCAACAACTACAAATCGATTGTGAAGAAAGAACCAGTGAAAATCTAGAATGGACACAAGCATATGAACCAGAATACATCAATTACTACGGATAATGCGGAATGGAGCACGTTCCTCAATTTCTAATCCTAATGGTCGCAACCGCATTACAAATTTCCTTCGAATCAAAAAATCTAACTTTCTTCTTTCACTCAACACGTAAAATGCTTAGTGACACCCTGCTCTAAATATCCATCTTTCACATATATTTCTTATATACATTACAAACTTCACTTGTTCATCATAAAGACCTATTGTGGCACACTATGTTTGGGGTATGAATCTATAAAATATTGTGTTAGAGTCTCAGGTGCGAATTATGTCATGCTAGTGGTAAAGGCAAATACAAGGAGTGAATTATAGTTTCCTGCAGAGAGCCACCCAAGATTCTACATGACAACATATTGTTGAGATGGAAAAGGGAGTCTCGCGAGATGCAAGGATTCACAACAACAGACAAATCAACATGGCGGATTAGGTATTCAAATTCTACCACTTTGGTAAGCTGGCGAGTTTGAGAAAACAGACATCACGTTCAATGTAAATGTGTGGAATCTTCAGCTGGGCTCAACAGTGCTGCAGTGAGAACAATAGAATATCACTCTGTTCGATTCTCTTGATCGCTTTCAGAACAGTGACATATTTTACGGGAAGTAAACGTATTGACTATGCTTCATCCTTGTTGATGTTTCACCCTTATCGCACTGAAGGGCCAGGCTCCTTTCTCTCGCTTTTGCCCACTTTCAGTAAACTGATCTGCAGTTTCTACCCAAATAGAGGCACCCTGCTCTAAATATCCATCTTTTTCATATATTTCTGATATACATTAACACAATTGCTTCTTCATTCCAGTGAGTGACTTCTCTTTTGTTACGCAAATATTCTTTCCTTTGGCATAACAAAAGAGGAGTCTCTCTCTTTCTCAGCTGAAGAATGATGAAGCAATTGTGTAATATATGTAAAAAATATATGAAAAAAATATATGAAGAAACTGAAGTCCTAATTACAATTAATCCCACTGCTTTCGATCACAGACGTTCTTTTTCAGAATCATGGCTTTCAGTAGCATAACTGCAAGGTTACTGTTATTTCCAATATAATGCGTGATATTTCTAGAAATACTAGAACACATGCTGTGTGTTTTCTTTTGATAATTCCCTAGAGATTTACTGCTCTTGGTTGCTGACAACTTCGAATTGGGTACCTTATTTCCTTATCAACTCCATTATTGTCCTTAAAACATAGTAAACAATTGTTTATAAGAATATATTTGCCTTTAAACAAATTTTTCTTTCTTTCTAAGGAAATGAGGACGTTCTTCCAGAGATTAATTGGAAAGTCCAAAGGTGACTTTGCACTCTGCTGTTCTTATTCACTAAGCAGTATTTGATAGTTCTATTGTTTTGTAGGGTGGCACTTGAACGTTACTTCAAAGGTAGCGTCGGATACGCCATGATTGAACTAACTTTCAGGAATACCCTGTGTAACAGAACAGTTATGAAAATGAGAGAAGTTAACTGAAGATTGTTCTGAAAACTTCGTTACCAGAAAGCAGCGGAAAACCGTTTCCCAGTAGATCAACGCCAAGAGGATGTCGGCGAAAAACGCACCCGTACAGATGCAACCAATCGATCCAACAACCCTCAAGTGTAACGGAAATTGTTTTCTCAAAGAAACCCAGCGACGTATCCTGAAAAGCACATCAAAAATATTTTTTAACAACTTAACCGATCTGGATCTATGTACGAAACTACCCTTACGCCGAGACACTCGGAATGACAAACAGTGTACCGCTTCCTCCACCCTCCTCACGGTCAAATATCTGCCACACTCATGTCCCCGCTTCGCAACAGATTCCAGAAACTTAATGCATAAACACTCGTTCCCACCCGCCATTACCCTAACCACCACTCCACCGGGTGTGTGGTTAATATTGAAAGGAACAGTTCCTCCCAAATATCTGCCACAAACCATCCCACCGGAATCTTGTCAAACATCAGTCTCGTCCTTAAATATCCTTCAACGTCAACAAATTGTACATTATAGAATATTTATCTATACAAAAATGAATATTTATTTATATTAATAAATATAATTTTTCTCCAACATTAAAACTGCTTGCACACATCATATATTTCACCTACTATTTCTCGCTCAAAATTGTAAAGGAATCTCACATTTGTCTCCTCACGTCAGCCGAAATTATTTCCATTTTTCAATATCATTAATGAACTCTAACTGGGCCAATACGTAAGAAAGATATTACATTGGTTACATCATTTCTGATTAAATACTACATCATTCGATTAAATGGATTTATAGATTGAAATTAATAGACTAAATTTGTTCACTGTTGACTGAATGGGCCTTTTCATCCAGGCACCCTCCAACTCCTAACACGGACAGACGGATACAAACACAACTGAGAAAGAGACGACACACGAAGTGTTATGTGGGAGAACAGAAATAGAAAACAAAATAAAGAAAATTGTAAAGGAATTTCGCACTTCAAATAGATTTATCAGTCACCGGTTCTATCCGGTGACTGATAAATACTGTCGATCTCTCAACCCTCACTGGACCAGCGTGGCTGATGAAAGCCTCCTCAGCAAATGATGCCGAGGGAAATGGACTGGAATCAGCCACGCTGGTCCAGTGCGGGTTGAGAGATCGACGGTATTTATTAGTCACCGGCTAGAACCGCGAGCTACTCAAGATCGTGTGTTATTGCACTCCCGCTCCTGACCACTCGGCTACGGAGGCTGTACAAAAGCAACAGGAATATATATAGA
The DNA here is from genome assembly GCF_048544385.1 of Mastigoproctus giganteus. Classification (NCBI taxonomy): domain Eukaryota; kingdom Metazoa; phylum Arthropoda; class Arachnida; order Uropygi; family Thelyphonidae; genus Mastigoproctus; species Mastigoproctus giganteus. The sequence continues at coordinate 56,592,400 of NC_143586.1, forward strand.
GAGAGAGACACTAAGAAACATTCAGACAGAGAGAGAGAGAGAATAAGACAGAGGGCTATATACACAACTCAGAAAGACAACGGACAAAGGTGAGAACAAACAAACACATAAACAAAAAAAAAAGGATGAAAGAAAATGGATGCTGGGAATAGAAAGATAGTGAAACAGACAGAAAGGAAGATGACATGCGGACTAAGAGAGAAACCAAAAAGTTGATGCCTGAATTCACTGCATATATAGAAATAAAAATAATAATAAACAGTGCTTGAATTTTCATCAATTTGACATTCCTCACCAAAATTTCTTTCACAACAACAGCTTTCTTCCAGTAAATTCGGGCACATTGTAAAGTGTTTTTTTTTTTGTTTCTTATTCTTTCTTCCTTTTGTACATTGCATCCGTAATTCATTTTGAAGATCGATCAGATTCTAGAACTTCCTTTTTCTGACGTCTCTGTGTACTCTTTTCAGTTCTGCCAAATTCATTTGTTCAATTCATTGCTTTTCCAATTCAAACGTTTCGCACTGTATGTAACTTTGCAAGAGAATATCAACGCGAACCTTCATTTTCCTGTTCAGCAAGATTCCATAAATCAAAAAGTGATTATGTGTATTACACTTGAATCCGTCCTCCTTTACCCTAAACCGGCCGATCCACCAGAAGCAGTCAAGCTTCCAAAAACTAGTTTTCTGTAAACTAAATTGTTTCTCAATAATAACACAATAAACCTAATATAAAGTAAAATACAAAACAATACTTACCTCTCTGGATCTCGGTACAGAACTACCCTTACGGAGGGACACTAGTAATGACAGACAGTGTACCGCTTCCTCCGCCATCCTCACGGTCAAATATCTGCCACACTCATGCCCCCGCTCCGTACCAGATTCCAGAACAAACTCTAATTATGTGTATATGCACACCTTCAACCCTCTTTTACCCTGTCCCACCACACCACAGAAGGGTTGATGGTGAATATTATATACACTGTTTTTCCCACCCGCCTTTCCCTTACCAACCACACCACCGGGGCCTCATTGACCACTCTAAAAAACTATTGCAAACTACAACACAAAGACATCCCACACAATCTAAAGACCTAATTCATAAGTAGGCATTTGAGAATATTAACAATTACCACCGTTAATGTGGTAACAATCATTTAGATCTCAGCGCGAATCCAGCCATGTACGGATGGCCACTTAGAATGATGGATATTGTACCGTTTCCTCCTCCAACCTCACAGTCAAATATCGAACACTTAATGGGACCGTCCTGCACATGTTACAGCGCACACATATATATTTCTTCCCACCCACCTTTACCCTAACCACCTCTCCACCAGTGAGGGGAGTCTTTCAACCTCATTAATACGTTACATTGTAATACTGATAACCCAGTTGTTCAAAATCACATGACAAATGTGATGTTGGTAAAGGAAATCTAGCAGGTAGTAAGGATGCGAAATAGCAGACAAGTGAAGATGGTGGGCTAGATAATGTAAGACAGCTACTTTCCTAATGTGTTTAGGAGAAGGAAGCCACTACGTGAAAGTCTCTTATGTATGAGCCAGCAACCCCGCGGCCCCGGGTGCCAAGCGTTTCCGTGGCCAAGCGATTCTTGCGAGTTTATAAAGCGTTTTTCCTCCAAGTGACAGAGTTTTCCTTGTTTTTCTCTTAGAATTAAAATTTTCTGTTAAGTAGCTCTACTTACTTAAAAACACTAAGAAGAGAGCCCAGAAGAAGGCAAGTACCTTTTTCTTTAATTTAACTAGCCGTACTAACTTACTAACTCTACGCTTGGCCACCAAGCGGCACTGCTCCTGCCTCCCCGTGGCGGGGCCGGTAACCTGGGTGGTAAAGGCAAACCCCCAGGGCAAAAAGGAGCAAGCATGGATAAAAATCATTATCCAAACTTAGAGCTTTTGAGCTCAAGAGCGGAAGATTCCAACCCTGACCATGACTCAAGTCAACCTAAAAGACTGCGAAGAGAAGCAGAATGTCATGACGATTGCCCAAACTTCCTGGTGATTCATTCCCTGTCCGTCCAACCTGTGGGTAAGTTGTCACCATTCTTAATTCAGAAAATCTTGGAGTCCATTGCAGGATCACCAAAAATGGTTAAAAGACTGCAATCCGCAGACCTTCTGATAGAAACAGCCACCTCTAAACATTCTGAGCGGCTGTTAAAAACAACAACATTTGGTGGGTTGACAGTAGAAATTACTCCCCACAAAACTCTAAATTCATCAAAAGGTGTCATCAGCGAGTGGGACCTAATTACAGTCTCCGAAGAAGAACTACTCTAAGAACTCAGCAGTCAGAAAGTAGTAAATGTAAAACGGATCATGACAAAAAAAGATGGAAATCTTACTCCAACAAGATCCATCATTCTGACATTTAGCACTCCAGACTTACCATCCTGTATTAAAGCTGGTTATTTAAACTGCCGGATTCGACCATACATCCCGAATCCTGTTCGTTGCTTTAAATGTCAGAAATACGGCCATTCCCAGCAGGCTTGTCGCGGGGAAGCCACATGTCCCATCTGTGGCTCTAAAGATCACACCCAAGCGGATTGTTCAGTCAAAACTCCTGTTTGTCCAAACTGCAAAGGAAGCCATCCAGCCTTTTCCAAAACATTAATAGAACTGCATTAATAGAACTGCAAGAATCATTAATAGAACTGCAAGAATCATTAAACAGATCTTCCAATAGCGCTGCAGGACCAGCTGGAGTTCACTACGTTATGCTAAAGCATTTACTTGATGAAGACTTGAGAACTCTATTAATTTTTTATAATCGGATCTTCACTGAAAATGCCTATCCTTCTTCATGGCGCCATTCGTTCGTTATCGCCTTACCAAAACCAGGAAAAGATCCTTCCTGTGTTGAAAATTACAGGCCAATATCTCTTACGAGCTGCATGGGAAAAATTTTCGAAAGGATGGTTCATACTAGACTCACCTACATCCTGGAGTCAGAGAATCTTCTTCCAGAACAACAATATGGCTTTCGGAAAAACAGATCAACACTGGACGTGCTTATCAAAGCCGAATCTCATATACGCAATGATTTTGTCATGAAACAACATCTAGTCATGGTCAATTTAGATCTTGAAAAGGCATTAGATACAACATGGCGCCATGGTATTATTAGGGACCTTTACCATCTGGGGCTTCGGGGCCATTTGCCGGAAATAATTCAAAATTTCCTGCAATTGCGCTCTTTTCAAGTCCGGTACAAAAACATCCTATCTACATCTCACATTCAGGAAGAGGGAGTCCCACAGGGATCAATACTCAGTCCAACACTGTTTTCAATCAGAGTTAGTAGTATGACACGAGATATCCCAAAAACTGTACAAACGTATATGTATGCAGATGACCTTACCATTTCCTGTCAATCTCAAAGTATGAATACCATTGAACGGCAGCTACAACTTGCCATAACCAAAATAGAAACCTGGACTTCACTGAACGGTTACAGACTGTCAGAAAAGAAATGCACTGTCACACACTTTTGCAAGAAGCGAACTCTCCATCCCGAACCTGAACTGCAAATAAACAATACTCCAATCCCGCTTGTTAATACCGTTAAATTTCTTGGACTACTATTAGACCGCAAACTAAATTTCCAAGCTCACATCACTTATTTGAGAACTACTTGTTTAAGGCATTTGAATATACTTCGTTCTGTCTCATCTATGTCATGGGGAGCTGATCGGTGTACTTTGCTGCATCTCTATAGAAGTTTAATCCGTTCACGACTAGATTATGGTTGTCCAGTGTATGACTCTGCCAGGAGCACTACATTAAAACAGCTAAATATGATCCATCACAGTGCTCTGAGAACTGCGCTGGGAGCTTTCAGGACTTCTCCGATCCAAAGTCTATATATTGAAGCGCATGATCCCCCATTACACCTGCGTAGAAAAACACTACTGCTTCACTACGCTGCTAAGATCCAGAGTCTACCATCGCACCCAAGTTGGGAGTATCTCTATAATACTCGTTGGGATGCCTTCTACGAGAGCAAACCAAATGAAAATAGACCCGCCTCTCTCAGGATCAAAGAACTTGTTCAGACTTGGAATATCAATTTAAATGACATTTTCCAGGACACAACTACACCTGTTGCTCCTTGGACATATGTGTCTGTCTTTCAAGATACATACTTCCTCCAGTGGGGGAAAAATATACCTTCCTGCAATATCAGACAGTTACATTCAGCTCATGCTACGGACAACCATGCCTGTAAAATTTATACGGATGGTTCAAAAACTGAGAGTATGGTAGGTGCTGCGGCAGTTTTTCCTTTATTTACAAGTTCAGCCACACTACCGCTTGCTTGCAGCGTCTTCACAGCTGAATTATATGCCATTAAGTTAGCGCTTAGTAAGATAATTGAGCTCTCCATCTCATCTGCCATAATTTACACAGATTCTCTTAGTGCTGTCTCTGCCATAAGGAAGAATTCCTCCATTTCTCACCCTATATTGAAACAAATTCATTCCCAGCTATTCGCTTGCAGTGTGTCCAATCAGTCAATCAGTTTTTGCTGGATCCCTGGCCATTCAGGCATTCCGGGAAATGAAATTGCTGACTTTGCCGCTAAACATCCCCAACCCGCTCTCTCACAACATCCTCAGGTTCCTTTCTCTGATTTCAAGTCGGTCATACGTAAAGCCTGCTATGATAAATGGTCACAGACCTGGAAAAGTGACCCTAACAATAAACTTTATCAGATAAAAGAAGATCCAAAGCTGTGGCTGTCTGGCTTCCGAAGAAATAGACGAGAGGAAGTGGTACTGGCAAGACTCAGAATTGAACACACTCACTATACTCATCTCTTCCTATTATTGGGGGAAAGTCCACCGCAGTGCTCATCCTGTCAGATGCAACTTACAGTCCGTCATTTCCTGGTTGATTGTCCCTTACATTCAACCATCCGGTCAAACACTTTTCAGTCACTCTCTACATTGAATATATCACCTGATTTATCTCGCATCTTAGGAAATGAAGCAAATATTGAAGAACTTTTATTATATCTAAAACATATTGGTTTGTACAGAAGCATATAATTTAATCTCTCTAACAATACGCTTTTGTGAATTAACGATGAAGAGACACAATTTGGCCGTAGTAGCCCTTGTGTCGTTAAACCGAACAACAACAACAACAACAACAACTACAGACCGATCTCTCTAACCAGCTGCTTAAGTAAAACTTTAGAAAAAATGGTGCACCGTCGATTGACGTGGTACCTTGGGTCTAGAAACATAATCAGCAACAATCAGTTCGGCTTTCGGAAGAAGAGATCATCCTTAGATCTCATGATAAAGGCTGAATCAAATATAAGAAACGCTTTTATCAGGAATCAACATCTCGTCATGGTGTGTCTCGATGTAGAAAAAGCTTTCGATACCACATGGCGTTATGGAATCCTAAAGGATCTCCATTCTATAGATATGAAAGGGCATTTACCATATTTTATCCAAAACTTCCTTTGCCACAGGACATTCCGAGTTCTATATCGGCAGGCTCTGTCTCACACATACAGACAAGAAGAAGGTGTCCCTCAAGGCTCTGTCCTCAGTGCCACTCTATTTGCTATACGAATTAACAATATCACAAACAGCATTCCAAACACTGTTGACTCTTATATTTATGCTGATGATCTTACCTTGTCCTGCCATTCTCAGACTATAAATTGTATTGAGAGGCAACTACAAATATCAATAAATAATATTGAACTATGGATGACACAAAACGGATATCGACTATCAAAACACAAATCTATGGCCGTGCACTTCTGCAACAAGCGGAAAATGCATCCAGAACCCGAGTTACACTTGGCCAATCATCCTCTTCCAATCGTTAACAGTATTCGTCTCCTAGGGCTAATTTTTGATAAGAATCTAAATTTTCAGGAGCATGTTAAACACCTACGAACCACCTGCCTTAAGAAAATTAACATACTACGGGTCGTCTCTAGTACAAAGTGGGGTGCAGACCGGTACACCCTGCTTCACATGTATAGGTCTCTAATTAGATCTCGCCTAGATTATGGAGCCCCTGTCTATGACTCTGCTAGAGAGAGTACTTTGGCTCGTCTTGCTCCAATCCAACACGCTGCCCTTAGGATTGCCCTGGGTGCATACAGAACATCACCTGTTCAAAGTCTGTATGTTGAGGCTCACGAACCTCCACTCAGTATCAGGAGAAAGATGTTACTGCTAAACTACTCGGCTAAAATTAAAAGCATCCCCACTCATCCTATTTGGCCACTACTGTATGATCCGCAGTGGAGAACACACTATGGAAACAAACCCAGAACAATCCGACCTGCCGGTATCAGATTACAGACCCTATTAGAATGCTGGAATATTTCCTTTCATAATATCATCAGAGATTTAAAAGACCCGGATCCCCCATGGATTACCTTAACTCCTTCATATGATGATTACTTTGAAAAATGGGGAAAAGGTGCTGTAGCAGATGTTAACATCAGACAATTACATCTTGTCCATGAAGAAAATTATTCCCACTTTTCTAAGATCTACACTGACGGCTCAAAGTCTGGCAATAAAGTGGGTGCAGCTGCTGTCTTCCCTAATACAACTGTTTCTATTCCACTTCCAGCTGAATGCAGCAGCTATACTGCTGAACTCTATGCAATTAAACTTGCCCTGGAAAATATTTCCCGTCTATCAACGAATAAAAGTATAGTGTACACCGATTCCAAGAGTGCTCTCTTAGCTCTCACAAACACCTCACCTTGCAATTCTTTGGTAAAACTAATAAGACAAGAACTGATACATCTCCATGAGCAACATTGCACTGTTGTCTTCTCCTGGATCCCAGGCCACAGCGGTATTCCTGGAAATGAGTGCGCTGATCATGCCGCAAAGCATCCCTCCAACGTAGCCTTATCAAATGATCTTGTTCCCTATCCTGATTATAAACATAAAATACAGGAAACATGTATGGTACAATGGACTCTTTTGTGGAAAAAGCAAACACATAATAAACTGTTCCAACTGAAACCTGAACCACAATTATGGACCTCTAGCCTCCGTAAAATCAGAAAGGAAGAAGTACTTCTAGCCAGAACCCGAATTGGCCACACTCACCTTACTCATCTGTTTCTACTCACAGGAAATGATCCTCCTCAGTGCACGCACTGTTTGCAGCCGTTATCAGTGAAGCACATTCTGATTGAATGTAGCTTGTTCGACACTGCCCGACAGTCTACTTTCAGCTCCATCTCAAACCCCTTGTCACTCAACAGCATCATAGGTAATGACGCAAAACTCTCCGAATTTTTCACCTACTTGAAGAAAATTAAAATGTATGACCAACTCTAATTGCTCCCAGAGCAGTTATCACATGTATACTTAATTACTTTGATAGGCGCAATATGGCCTATGTAGCCCTTGCGCCAGAAATCCCATAACAACAACAACAACAACAACAACAAAGGTGAGAACAAACAAACACACAAACAAAACAAAGGATGAAAGAATGGATGCTGGGAATAGAAAGATAGTGAAACAGACAGAAAGGAAGATGACATACGGACTAAGAGAGAAACCAAAAAGGTGATGCCTGAATTCACTGAATAAATAGAAATAAAAATAATAATAAACAGTGCTTGAACTTTCATCAGTTTCTTGACATTCCTCACAAAAACGTCTTTCACAACATAAGCTTTCTTCCCACTGAATTCGGGCGCATTGTAAAGTGTTTGTTTCTAATTCTTTCTTCCTTTTATACATTGCATCCGTAATCCATTTTGAAGATCGATCAGATTCTAGAACATCCTTTTTCTGACGTCTCTATGTACTCTTTTCAGTATTGCCAAATTCATTTGTTCAATTCATTGCTTTTCCAATTCAAAAGTTTCGCACAGTATCTAACTTTCCAAGAGAATATCAACACGAGTCCTCATTTTCCTGTTCAGCAAAATTCCATAAATCAAAAAGTGATTATGTGTAATAGACTTGAATCCGTCCTCCTTTACCCTAAACGGCCGATCCACCAGAAGCAGTCAAGCTTCTACAAACTAGTTTTCTGTAAACTAAATTATTTTTCTCAATAATAACACAATAAAAATTATATAAAGTGAAATACTAAACAATACTTACCTCTCTGGATCTTGGTACAGAACTACCCTTACGGAGGGACACTCGTAATGACAGACAGTGTACCGCTTCCTCCGCCATCCTCACGGTCAAATATCTGCCACACTCATGCCCCCACTCAGTACCAGATTCCAGAAAAACTCTAATTTTGTGTATATGCACACCTTCGCACCCTCCTTTACCCTGACCCACCACACCACAGAAGGGTTGATGGTGAATATTATATACACTGTTCATCCCACCCGCCATTCCCTTACCAACCACACCACCGGGGCCTCATTGATCACTCTAAAAAACTATTGCACAGTACAACACAAAGACATCCCACACAATCTAAAGCAGCATATTGTTTCTAAGTAATACGTAATTGATGGATTAATAATTCATAAGTAGACATTTGAGACTATTACGATTACCACCGTTAATGTGGCAACAATCATTTAGACCTCAGTGCGAAACCAGCCATGTACGGATGGCCACTTAGAATGATGGATATTGTACCGTTTCCTCCACCAACCTCACGGTCAAATATCCAACACTCAATGGGACTGTCCTGCACATGTTACAGAGCACACATATATATATTCCTTCCCACCCACCTTTACCCTAACCACCCCTACACCAGTGAGTAGAGTCCTTCAACCTCATTAATACGTTACATTGTAATACTGATAACCCAATCATTCAACATCACCTGACAAATGTGATGTTGGTAACGGGACTCAAGCAGGTATTAAGGACGCAAAGTGTTTAGGAGAAGGAAGCCACTACGTGAAAGTCTCTTTTGTATGGGCCAGCAACCCCTCTTTGGAATATCCGTGCATTGGGAATCACAGGAATTAATATCGCTGATGCTTTAGCCAACTCAGCAACACCTGAGTCACTTTTTCATACCATATGCAGACTTCAAGCAAGTAATTCATGACAAACTCTCTTCACTAAGGCTAGATGCTGTGCATGGACACTCCACCGAGAAGCTAATATCAAACGAAGGATTAATTGGACTACTTCAAGGAGCAACTTCCAATGCAATTTATGCATTGGAAGTTGCTCCGTGAAGTAGTCCTTGCTCGGCTCCGCATAAGATATTGTCACCAGAGGCATTCCTTTCTGCTCCATTCTGATTATCATCCTATGTGTAGAAATTGTGGCATCCTTTAACAGTTGTGTACATTAATTGAAGGTGCTTCTCTGAGCATCGGAGCGTGTCCACGTTTTTGCCATCTGCAAAATAACAGTAGCATATTGTTCTCTTCATAATCTTCATCTAATATTCTTCAATCTAGCTACCATTTTAAGGTCACCTTTCGTATGACAAAATTTGAAATTATGTTTCTCGGGAGAAATACAAAAAAAAAAAAAAAAAAAAAAGAGGTGATGCCTGAATTCACTGAATAAATAGAAGTAAAAATAATAATACGCAGTGCTTGAACTTTCATCAGTTTCTTGACATTCCTTCTTCACAAACATGTCTCTTTTCTAGATGTTTCCATGGAATTATAATCCTCCTATTTCCAGTGTAGTGTGAGCGAGCAAGGTCAAATCTTCAGCCCTCCTCAAGTAGCGCCGCACCCGAAAGGGTTAGGTCCCACACTTCTTTCCCTATTCATTATTAAACTATTGACCACAATCCGGTTAACTGAATTATAAATCCAAAATCGTTTGGTTTAAGTTTGCTATGGTTAATCTTTCATCCCAACAAGTATATTCTAAAAAATGCTGAATGCTTACCTGAAGTTGAAACCAACAACTTAAACAAGTGAAAATGTAGAACCTACACAACCAGATGAACCCGAATACTATTTGGGTGCAACCAAATTGCTGAACCATGTTTATCAACTCAAACCGTACTCATTTGGTTTAATTTAGGGATACTGAATATTGCTTCGTTTGCATCCAAAAATCAAGCTTTGTTTTTTCCCCCTCGCCAAATATGAAATGTTGCTGGTTCTTGAGGAAAAATACTACAATTAACTCACAATCAATCAGTTCTATTCTCTGCCTTTTCTGTAGCTTGATCACTGGAGGTAAGAGCAGTGCTAGATCCAAATCATTCAGTATTTATACTTTATCTGATTTTTTGTTTATTTGAACAAAACTTTTGTTGCCCTAATGAATTAAAGCCCTAATATTTCAAAATCCAACTGCTCATAGAAAGACTCACCTTTTTCAGATTTGGTTCTTACACCGGATAATTTCGGAGCCTTTACTGAACGAGCCTTTCCATCCATGCATCCTCAGTCTCTATAACACGGACAGACGAAAAGAAGAGAGAGAAAGGATAAAACAAAAACTGCAGCCGTTATCAACCCACTGCAGGATGGAAGCCTCAACAATTCATGCTGAGTGAAATGGACCATAAATCTGCCACGCTGGTCCACTGCAAGTTGGAAAATCGACCGTATTTAACAGTCAGGGGCTTGAACCCCAGTCTACTCAAGAGTGTGTGCTATTGCACTAGGGCCCCTGACCATTCGGCTACGGAAGCCATGCAAAAAGCAACAAGAAGATATAGAGTGAGAGACACTAAGAAACATTCAGACAGAGAAGAGAGGAGAGAATGAGATAGACGGCTACAAACACAACTGAGAAAGAGACGACACACCAAGTGTTATGTGGGAGAACAGAAATAGAAAATAAAATAAACAAACAGAAAATAAGAATATAATTGGCGACAGGTAGACAAACAAAAACAGACACAACGGACAAAGGTGAGAACAAACAAAGGTGAGAACAACAACTACACATCGAGCAGCTGAAAGAATAATAAACATGTCAAGAAACAATAAAGTTTCTTGACATACCTCACAAAACTTAATTCACAACATTAGCTTTCTTCCCAGTGATTTCGGGCGCATTCTAAAGTATTTTTTGTTCCTTATTCTTTCTCCCTTTTATACATTGCATCAGTAGTTCACTTTGAAGTTGCATTAGATTCTAGAATATCCTTTTTCTAACGTCTGTCTACGTTTTTCAGTTCTGCCAAATTCATTTGTTGAATTCATCGCTTTTCCAATTCAAAACTTTCGCAAAGTATCTAACTTTCCATTAGATATCAACACGATCCCTCATTTTCTGTTCAGCAAGATTCCATAAATCAAAAAGTTATAATAGACTTGAATCCGTCCTCCGTTACCCTAAACCGGCCGATCCACCAGAAGCAGTCAAGCTTCCAGAAACTAGTTTTCTGTAAACTAAATTATGTTTCTCAATAATAACACAATAAACATAATATAAAGTAAAATACAAAACAGTACTTACCTCTCTGGATCTCCCCCTCGACGTGGGCACCTGTACGTGGTGAGGGGACCTCCCAGTGACGCTGCTGGACTTCCAGACTAGCATCACTGGGATCCAACGCCCACAGCCTAGGTTCCGGGTTTACATCAATGGAATCCGGCGTGTTTGCCGTGCGCTGCGACCCGTGGAAATTCGGAAAGGGGGATCCTGGTGGTTGAGGGGCCCAGCTTCACCACACCACAGAAGGGTTGAAGGTGAATATTATATACACTGTTCATCCCACCCGCCATTCCCTTACCAACCACACCACCGGGGCCTCATTGATCACTCTAAAAAACTATTGCAAACTACAACACAAAGACATCCCACACAATCTAAAGAATCGTATTGTTTCTACGTAATACGTAAATGATGGATAAATAATTCATAAGTAGACACTTGAGAATATTATAATTACCACCGTTAATGTGGTAACAATTATTTAGACCTCAGCACGAAAACAGCCAGGTAAGGATGGACACCTAGAATGATGGATATTGTACCGTTTCCTCCACCAACTTCACGGTCAAATATCCAACACTCAATGGGACCGTCCTGCACATGTTACAGAGCACACTTATATTCCTTCCCACCCACGTTTACCCTAACCACCACTCCACCACTGAGTAGAGTCCTTCAACATCATTAATACATTACATTGTAATACTGATAACCCAGTCATTCAACATCACATGACAAATGTGATGTTGGTAAAGTGTTTGAATTTTATTGGCGCATTAGCATCTAAGACTATAATGCGCCTGTTTTTGTTAAAGGAACCCTAGCAGGTAGTAAGGATGCGAAATATCAGACAAGTGAAGATGGTGAATCAAAAAGTGATTATGTGTAATACACATGAATCCGTCCTCCTTTACCCTAAACCGGCCGATCCACCAGAAGCAGTCAAGCTTCCAGAAACTAATTTTCTCTAAACTAAATTATGTTTCTTAATAATAACACAATAAAAATAATATAGAGTAAAATACAAAATAATACTTACCTCTCTGCATCGCTGTACAGAACTACCCTTACAGAGTTCTGTACAGCGATGTGATGGCAAGAAAGTATATCAGATTCCAGAACAAACTCTAATTATCTGCAAATGCACACCTTCGCACCCTCTTTTACCCTGACCCGCCACACCACAGAAGGATTGATGGTGAATATTATATACACTGTTTTTCCCACCCGCCTTTCCCTAACCAACCACACCACCGGGCCTCACTGATTACCCTAAAAAACTATTCCACAGAACACCACAAAGATATCGCACACAATCCAAAGAATCATATTCTTTCTAAGTAATACGTAAATTATGGATAAATAATTCTTAAGTAGACACTTGAGAATATTATAATTACCACCGTTAATGTGGTAACAATCATTTAGACCTCAGCGCAAAACCAGCCAGGTACGGATGGACACTTAGAACGATGGATATTGTACCGTTTCCTCCACCAACCTCACGGTCAAATATCCAACACTCAAAGGGGCCGTCCTCCACAAGTTACAGAGCACACATATATTCCTTCCCACCCACCTTTCCCCTAACCACCACTCCACCAGTGAGTAGAGTCCTTCAACATCATTAATACGTTAACATTGTAATACTGATAACCCAGTTATTCAAAATCACATTACAAATGTGATGTTGGTAACGGAACTCTAGCAGGTAGTAAGGATGCGAAATATGCAGAGAGGTGAAGATGGTGGACTCGATAATGTAAGACTGCTACTTTTCTGAAGTGTTTAGGAGAAGGAAGCAACTACGTGAAAGTCTCTTTTGTAGGGGCCAGCAACACCGATTTGGCGTACCCGAGCATTGGTAATCACAGGAATTAATTTCCTTCATACTTTAGCCAACTCTGCAACATCTCAGAGTCACTTTTTAATACCATATACAGACTTTAGGCATCTAATTCATGACAAACTCTTTCACTATGGCTAGAACCTGTGCATCGACACTCCACCGAGAAAGTATATCAAACGAAGGCTGCAATTATGCATTGGAAGTTGCTCCGTGAAAGAGTCCTTGCTCGGCTCCGCATAAGATATTGTCACCAGACGCATTCCTATCTGCTGCATTCCGGTGATCGTTATATGTGTTGAAATTGTGGAATCCTTTTAACAGTTGGGTACGTTAATTGAATGTGCTTCTTTTAGCATCGAAGCCTGTCCACGTTTTAGCAATCTGCACAATAGCAGTAGAACATTGTTCTCTACACAATCATCTTCATCTTATATTATTCTATGTAGGTACCATTTTGAGGTCTCCTTACGTATGACAAAAATTGATCCCTCAGTCCTTTATCTGCAATATTCTGACAGTTTTTTCCGCGAAACCCATGGTCAAATATCTTCAGCACTCATGAATCGCGTCACCAGAAAGGCTTTAGGTTCCACCCTTCTTTCTCGAATCATTATTAATCTCTTATACCGCTATCTGCTTCTCTGACTTTTAAATTGTGTATCGCTAGTTTTAAATTTGCTGTATTTAATCTTTCATCCCGACGTATATTCTAAAAAATGCTGTATATCTACCTGAATTTAAAACCAACAACTACAAATCGATTGTGAAGAAAAAAACCAGTGAAAATCTAGAATCGACACAACCATGTGAACCAGAATACATCAATTACTACGGATAATGCGGAATGGAGCACGTTTCGCAATTTCTAATCTTAGTGGACGCAACCGCATTACAAATTTCCTTCGAATCAAAAAATCTAACTTTCTTGTTTCACTCAACACGTAAAATGCTTAGTGACACCCTGCTCTAAATATCCATCTTTCACATATATTTCTTATATACATTACAAACTTCACGTGTTCATCATAAAGACCTATTGTGGCTCACTAAGTTTGGGGTATGAATCTAGAAAATATTGTGTTACAGTCTCAGATGCGAATTATGTCATGCTGGTGGCAAAGGCAAATACAAGGAGTGAATTATAGTTTCCTGCAAAGAGCCACTCAAGATTCTACATGACAACATATTGTTGACATGGAAAAGGAAGTCTCGCGAGATGCAAGGATTCACAACAACAGACAAATCAACATGGCGGATTAGGTATTCAAATTCTACCACTTTGGTAATCTGGCGATGAAAACAGACATCACGTTTAATGTAAATGTGTGGAATCTTGTTGCCGGGCTCAACAGTGCTGCAATGAGAACAATAGAATATCACTCTATTCGATTCTCTTGATCGCTTTCAGAACAGTAACATATTTTACTGGAAGTAAACGTATTGAATATGCTTCATCCTTGTTGATGTTTCACCCTTATCGCACTGAAGGATAATATGAAATTTCATAAGATGTTTCTAATCCAAAAAAGGCCAGGCTCCTTTCTCTCGCTTTTGCCCACTTTCAGTAAACTGATCTGCAGTTTCTACCCAAATAGAGACAACCTGCTCTAAATATCCATCTTTTTCATACATTTTTCTTATATACATTAACACAATTGCTTCTTCATTCCAGTGAGTGACTTCTCTTTTGTTACGCAAATATTCTTTCCTTTGGCATAACAAAAGAGGAGTCTCTCTCTTTCTCAGCTGAAGAATGATGAAGCAGTTGTGTAAGGTATGTAAGAAATATATGAAAAAAATATATGAAGAAACTGAAGTCCTAATTACAATTACTCCCACTGCTTTCGATCACAGACGTTCTTTTTCTGAATCATGGCTTTCAGTAGCAGCATAATTGCAAGGTTACTGTTATTTTCAATATAATGCGTGATATTTCTAGAAATACTAGAACACATGCTGTGTGTTTTCTTTTGATAATTCCCTGGAGATTTACTGCTCTTGGTTGGTGACAACTTCGAATCGGGTACTTCAACGTCAACAAATTGTACATTATAGAATATTTATCTATACAAAAATGAATATTTATTTATATTAATAAGTATAATTTATCTCCTACATTAAAACTGCTTGCACACATCAAATATTTCACCTACTATTTCTCGCTCAAAATTGCAAAGGAATTTCACATTTGTCTCCTCAAGTGAGCCGAAATTATTTCCTTTTCTCAATCTCCTTAATGAACTCAATGGCATTAATGAACTCTAACTGGGCCAATACGTAAAAAAGATATTACATTGGGTACATCATTTCTTATTAAAATATATATCATTCGATTGGATGGATTTATAGATTGAAATTAATAGACTACATTTGTTCACTGTTGACTGAACGGGCCTTTTCATCCAGGCACCCTCCAACTCCTAACACGGACAGACGGATACAAACACAACTGAGAAAGAGACGACACACGAAGTGTTATGTGGGAGAACAGAAATAGAAAATAAAATAATGAAAATTGTAAAGGAATTTCACACTTCAAATAGATTTATCACTCACCGGTTCTAACCGGTGACTGATAAATACCGTCGATCTCTCAACCCTCACTGGACCAGCGTGGCTGATGAAAGCCTCCTCAGCAAATGATGCCGAGGGAAATGGAAAAAAAGGATGACAAAAAAAAAAAGGATGAAAGAAAATGGATGCTGGGAATAGAAAGATAGTGAAACAGACAGAAATTAAGATGACATACGGACTAAGAGAGAAACCAAAAAGGTGATGCCTGAATTCACTGCATATCTAGAAATAAAAATAATAATAAACAGTGCTTGAATTTTCATCAGTTTGACATTCCTCACCAAAATTTCTTTCACAACAACAGCTTTCTTTCAGTAAATTCGGGCACATTGTAAAGTGTTTTTTTTTTTTTGTTTCTTATTCTTTCTTCCTTTTGTACATTGCATCCGTAATCCATTTTGAAGATCGATCAGATTCTAGAACATCCTTTTTCTGACGTCTCTGTCTACTCTTTTCAGTTCTGCCAAATTCATTTGTTGAATTCATCGCTTTTCCAATTCAAAACTTTTTCGCAGTATCTAACTTTCCAAGAGAATATCCATACGAGCCCTCATTTTCCTGTTAGGCAAGATTCCATAAATCAAAAAGTGATTATGTGTATTACACTTGAATCCGTCCTTCTTTACCCTAAACCGGCCGATCAACCCGAAGCAATCAAGCTTCCAGAAACTAGTTTTCTGTGAACTAAATTATGTTTCTCAATAATAACACAATAAAAATAATATAGAGAAAATACAAAACAATACTTACCTCTCTGGATCTCGGTACAGAACTACCCTTACGGAGGGACACTCGTAATGACAGACAGTGTACCGCTTCCTCCGCCATCCTCACGGTCAAATATCTGACACACTCATGCTCCCGCTCCGTACCAGATTCCAGAACAAACTCTAATTATCTGTATATGCACACCTTCGCACCCTCCTTTACCCTGACCAACCACACCACAGAAGGGTTGATGGTGAATATTATATACACTGTTTTTCCCACCCGCCTTTCCCTTACCAACCACACCACCGGGGCCTCATTGATCACTCTATAAAACTATTGCAAACTACAACACAAAGACATCCCACACAATCAAAAGACCTAATTCATAAGTAGGCATTTGAGAATATTAACAATTACCACCGTTAATGTGGTAACAATCATTTAGACCTCAGCGCGAATCCAGCCATGTACGGATGGCCACTTAGAATGATGGATATTGTACCGTTTCCTCCTCCAACCTCACGGTCAAATATCCAACACTTAATGGGACCGTCCTGCACATGTTATAGCGCACACATATATATTTCTTCCCACCCACCTTTACCCTAACCACCTCTCCACCAGTGAGGGGAGTCTTTCAACCTCATTAATACGTTACATTGTAATACTGATAACGCAGTTATTCAAAATCACATGACAAATGTGATGTTGGTAACGGAACTCTAGCAGGTAGTAAAGATGCGAAATAGCAGACAAGTGAAGATGGTGGGCTAGATAATGTAAGACTGCAACTTTCCTAATGTGTTTAGGAGAAGGAAGCCACTACGTGAAAGTCTCTTATGTATGAGCCAGCAACCCCGATTTGGCGTACCCGAGCATTGGTAATCACAGGAATTAATTTCCTTCATACTTTAGCCAACTCTGCCACATCTCAGAGTCACTTTTTAATACCATATACAGACTTCAGGCATCTAATTCATGACAAACTCTTTCACTATGGCTAGAACCTGTGCATCGACACTCCACCGAGAAAGTATATCAAACGAAGTCTGCAATTATGCATAAGACGTTGTCACTAGACGCATTCCTATCTTCTGCATTCTGATGATCGTCCTATATTTAGAAACTTTGGCATCCTTTAACAGTTGGGTACATTAATAGAAGGTGCTTCTTTTAGCATCGAAGCCTGTCCACGTTTTAGAAATCAGCACAATAACAGTAGAATATTGTTCTTTTCACAATCTTCATCTAATATTCTTCTATCTAGCTACCATTTTGAGTTCACCTTGCGTATGACAAAATTTGATCCCTCAGACCATTATCTGCCATATTCTGACAGTGTTCAAATCCCTCCGCCAACTCATGGTCAAATATCTTCAGCATTCAAGTAGCGCGGCACCCGAAAGGGGTAGGTCCCACCCTTCTTTCCCAAATCACTATTGGCCACAATCCGTTTAACTGATTTGTAAATTGTGTATCGTTCGGTTGAAATTTGCTATGTTTATCTTTCATCCCGACAAGTATATTCTAAATGTCTGTCTATTGTGCATGGCACAATAGACAGACTGACAGACAAACAGGAAGACAGGCACAAACAGAGATGAAGACAAAAATAACAAATAGCAGGAAGAACAGACATACAGATAGATGAAGATAAGAATGGACGGCGTAGTGACAAAGAGATATATACAAAGAGAGACTGAATAAAGATAATAATAATTATCAGTGCGTGAACTTATTGCATCACTTTCTTGACATTCTTCACAATCTTTTTAATCCCATCTAATTTCTTGCATGTCAGTTCCGAAATTTATCAATTGCTTCCCCCCCCCCCCTTTTTTTTATTTGTTTCCAATTTATTCTTACTGCATCGGGAATCATGTAAGTAGTACACAACCGTTGAAAATCCGAAAAAGGTCGGCAAAGATGTCTACTACTTTCAGTTCTGCCAAACTCATTTGTTGGCTTCATCGGTTTCACGGTTCCAGTTTAATTTTTCCAGAGACACCCAGATTTGGGCTCTCAACTATCCATTTTCCAACAGATTCCAGAAAAAAAAGACAATACAAATAGTAAGACTTGAACTCGTCCTTTTCCCTAACCAGCAACCTGATGGAAGCAGTCAAGCTTCCACCAATTAATTTTGGCACCGGGTGCCAAGCGTTCCGTGGCGTTTATACAAGCGAACTATCTAAAGAGCTTTTGCCAATACATATTCTATTTATTTCTAAATATCGTTTTCTTGATTTCACATTATATTTCAGTAGCTCTTTCGTTCTACAAGTAGTAGGCAAAGGCCCAGAAAGGAAAGACACCTTTCTGTTTCTTTTTCCTTTTGTACTAACTCAACTAACAGCCGCTTGGTCACCTCGTGGCACTGCTCCTGCCTCCCCGTGGCGGGGCCGGTAACCTGGGAGGTCAAGAAAAACCCCCAGGGCCAAAAGGAGCCAACATGGATAAAAATACATGGACAGAAAATTACAATGACCATGACACAAATCACGATTTAGGTAACAACACCAAAAGACTGAAAACTGATAGGATGGAGCAACCCTGCCCATCGTTTCTTATTTTCCACTCCCTCTCTAGTCAACCTATGAGTAAACTGTCTCCCTTTGTGATTCAGAAACATCTGGAAGGTATTGCAGGATGTCCTAAAACTGTTAAGAGACTGCAATCAGGAGACCTATTAGTTTCCACTAATAACCACAGACATTCGGAGAAACTTTTACAACTAAGTAATTTTGCTGGTATCCCAGTTAAAATATCTGCTCACGCAACCCTAAATTCATCTAAGGGTGTGATATCCAGTTGGGATCTTCTAAACGTCAGTGAAGAAGAAATAACCCAAGAGCTGCAGGGACAAAATGTCATTGAAGCAAAGCGCATAATGACTAAAAAAGACAATCAACTTGCACCTACCAGAAACATTATTCTCACGTTTAATACCCCTGACTTACCCACCTCTGTAAAAGTTATTTACTATGCCGCATTCGCCCATATATTCCCAATCCTTTACGATGTTACAAATGCCAAAAGTATGGCCATTCGCAAACTGTACGCAGAAGAGTTCCAGTCTGCCCCAATTGTGGGTCCTCAGAACACAATTAAAGTGACTGTTCGGCTACAAAAATGATGTGCCCTAACTGCAAAGGTGACCACCCTGCATATTCCAAAACTTGTGAAAAATGGAAAACAGAGATAAAAATAGTAAAATACATGGTTGAGAATAAAGTCAGCTACCAAGAAGCAAGAAAACAAGTTACACCTACTATAACCAAAAATGTAACCTATGCCAATGCAGTAAAAAAATATGAAACAGTCTCCACTCAAACAGATGTCACCATTTCCATTAATAAATCAATTTCCGATTTGGCTAAAATTGTCCTCTCAGAGAGGAAAATTCTAGCCCAATCGGAAATTTTAGCTTATAGCCCAATTGTCCTCTCAGAGAGGAATTGTCCTTTCTGAGAGGACAATTGGGCTAGAATTGTCCTCTCCACTTTTCTGTATATTAGGGGACTTTAATGGTCACTACCCACAATGGGGCGCTACTAAATTAGACAGACGGGGTCGACTCATTGAAAGCCTTTTAGAGGCACTAAACCTAGCCATACTGAATACTGGCACTCACACTCACATTCAACTCCCAACTGGACAAACTTCAGCAATAGATCTTTACATTTGTTCTCCAGTACTGGTCCCGACCATAGAGTGGTATGTTATAAACGATCCTATAGGCAGTGATCACTTCCCAATCGTATGCAAAGTATTGATAGCACAGAACCCTTTAACTAAACCCTGCAGAAAATGGAAATTTACAAGAGCAAATTGGGAAAAATTTCAGTCATCAATCTCTTTCGATGAGAAAAAAATCCGTCTCCAGCGTATTGATGATGCGACAGATTACATCACGTCGCATCTCTTAAATGTGGCTAAAGATACAATACCATTATCAAATCCACCGGGCCGTAAGCACTATAATTATTGGTGAAATGAGGAATGCACCAAAGCAAAAAAAGCAAAAAATAAAGCGTGGAATTTGTTTCGGCAATATCCAATCACAGCCAATCTCATAAATTATAAAAAAGCAAGGGCAAGAGCACGTTTCATACAGAGGCAAGCCAAAAAAGAATCCTGGACCCGTTTTGCATCAACAATTAACAGAAACACTGACAGCAAATTAATTTGGAAAAAAATTATCCAGTCCTATCCTGGAATGGGCGAGATTTATCTAGTCCCTCGGATATAGCTAACGCTTTGGGCAATAGTATTGCTGAGATCTCAGCAACATCAGCTTATACTCCATCTTTCCAACGAATTAAAAACAGTGGAGAACAGTATTCTATAAACTTCCAAACTGCCTTCATTATACCATATAATAAACCTCTACAATATTCTGAACTATTGCATGCCATTAAAACAGCTCGTAATGGTGCCGCCGGACCAGATGGGATCTATTATGTCATGCTGCAACATCTCGATGACAAAGCTTTGCGCCTCCTCCTGGTCTTTTACAGCCGTATTTTTTTAGAAAATGTCTGTCCAGCTTCTTGGCACCACTCTATTGTTTTGGCGTTCCTGAAGCCTGGAAAAGATCCATCCAACCCCCATAGCTATAGACCAATATCTCTGTCAAGCTGCCTCAGCAAAATCCTTGAAAAAATTGTCCACAATAGACTCGTCTGGAACATAGAGTCACAACATCTAATGAGCAATAGTCAGCATGGCTTTCGACAAAACAGATCATGCTTAGATCTCATGATCAAGGCTGAATATGCCATTCACAATGCTTTTGTTAAACACGAGCATCTGGTAATGGTTTCTATAGATATACAGAAGGCTTTTGACACCACCTGGCGACATGGCATACTCAGTGATCTTTATTTTCTCGATCTACGGGGCAACCTTCCCATATTTGTTCAGAACTTTTAATACACTAGATCGTTTCAAGTAAAATACCAAAATGACCTCTCTACAACTTTCATTCAGGAAGAAGGTGTTCCTCAGGGATCTGTGCTGAGTGCCACTCTTTTTGCTCTTAGAATCGATTCCATCACTAAACAGCTTCCAAACACAGTTGAGTCATATCTTTACGCGGATGACCTTTCCATTTCCTGTCATTCCCAAAGCATGAGGTCTATTGAAAGGCAGCTTCAGATATCACTGAATAAAATTCAACAATGGGCCAACCTTAACGGCTATCGACTCTCACAACAGAAAACAGTCGCCATCCATTTTTGTCGCCAACGCAAACTCCATCCGGATCCTGAACTCCAAATTTCCAACGTCTCCATCCCAGTCACTACTAACATCAGATTTCTAGGATTAATCCTTGACAACAACTTAAATTTCTTAGACCATATTAAAAATGTACGCACTTCCTGTTTTAAAAATTTAAATATACTCAGAACTTTATCCGCCCGTACATGGGGTGCAGATCGGACCTCCTTACTTCGGCTATACAGGGCATTAATCCGATCCCGTCTCGATTATGGTGCTCCTGTCTATGATTCTGCCAGAGCAAGTGTTTTGCGCTGGCTTGATCCAGTTCAGAACAGTGCCTTGAGGATTGCACTTGGAGCTTTCAGAACATCATCAGCACATAGCCTCTACATTGACGCTCATGAGCCCCCGTTAAATCTACGTAGAAAAACACTATTACTGAAGTATGCTGTCAAGATACAAAGTTGTGCCTCGCATCCAATTCAGTCATACTTATTCAATCCACCATTAGAAAACCTCTACAGAATTAAGCCTAGTATAGTAAAACCAGCTGGTCTTCGCCTTCTTGAACTGTTGCAGGTTTGGAAAGTTTCCATTCATTCTGTACAAGAAATAGTAACATGCACTCAACCACCATGGACTCGTACCCCTCTACCCAACTGTGACACTTACCTTTGCCAGTGGGGAAAAAATGTTCTTCAAGCATCAAATGTGAAACAACTTCATGCAATTCACACTCAAAGATATCTTGACTTTTCTCCAATTTATACAGATGGCTCTAAATCTAACTCAAACGTTGGAGCAGCAGTAGTGTTCCTAAATACCACTATTTCAGCATCCCTTCCACCTGAATTCAGCATCTTATCAGCAGAATTATATGCAATTAAACTAGCCTTAGAAAATCTCTGTTCTGACTGCTCATTAAAATTTGTTATTTACACTGACAATTACTGCAGATTGAAGAGCGCCACCAACTGATCACCTTCTGCTGGATTCCGGCACATTCTGGAATTTCTGGTAATGAACTGGCCGATAAAGCTGCAAAAAATCCAACTACCTTAGATTTAACCAATAACCCTGTTCCAGCATCAAACTATCCACAAATCATTCGTGGTGCATGCCTAACAGAATGGACAGCACTCTGGCACTCTCAAACAAATAACAAACTCTTTCAATTTAAACAGGATCCTAGAATTTGGCGTTCCAGTGTCCGTTCATCAAGACGAGAAGACGTACTCCTTTCAAGATCAAGAATAGGCCATACACATTTGGCTCACCTTCATTTACTCACAGGAGATGATACACCACAGTGTCCACATTGTTCTCTAAATTTGACTGTGAAACACATTCTCATTGAATGCCCACACTATAATCAAGACAGAAATACAACCCTGCTATCTTTGGTTAACCTTCGGAAACCAATAACTCTAGAGGATGTCATTGGTGACGATGCAAATATTCCTGAATTTTTTAATTTTCTGAAGAAAATTGGAGTTTTTAATCATTTCTGATTTCTGCCTTTTCTGAAGTGGCAAGAAATTCTCATGAATTATTACAATAAAGGAATAGGCGCATTATAGCCAAAGCAGCTTATGCGCCAGAAAACCTCCCAAACAACAACAACAACTAATTAATTTTCTGTAAATTAGATTATGTTTCTCAATAATAAAACAATAAAAATAATATAAAGTAAAACTGAAAAAATACCTCTCTGGATCTCTGTACGGAACTACCCTAACGGAGAGACACTCGTAATGACAGACAGTGTACCGCTTCCTCCGCCATCCTCACGGTCAAATATCTGCCACACTCATGTCCCCGCTCCGTGCCAGATTCCAGAACCAACATGCCCACCATCGCACCCTCTTGGACCCTGTCCCACCAAACCCCAGAGGGATTGATGGTGAACATTATACACACTATTTCCCACCCGCCTTTCCCTAACCAACCACACTCTACCGGAGCCTCATTGATCACTAATAAAGTGTTCACATACACGCAAAGAAATTTATAAAGGCTAACGTTCAATGAATCAACTCATCCTAAAGCTAGTTTGTGAAATAACACAAAATATAGAAATTATTTTTCTTATACAGACCGGTAGATATTCGAAATGACGGGTTTGGTTTCCTTCACCATCCACATGGTCAAAATCCGACAAACACGAGTCGATTCCCTTGTTTACCTGTCCACGACTCCATCAGGGAATAAAGTCCTTGAACATCAAGTAAACGTATTGACTAATGAGACATTTAAAAACGTAGTTCGTAAATAAATGTCACCAGGTTTGTTTCAACTTTCACGACACTGTACGGGTATATCTGATTTTAAACGGGATTCCTAATCGAAAGACACCACACCAGGCTTAGTCTTTCTTCCACCTTTGTCACTTGTGGTAAACATGTCCTCAGTTTCCCCGATGATAGAACCATCTCCAGTTCGAAAAATCCTGCTGTGAATACGTTTTGAATATCCATCCTATAAATATATTTCTTGAACGCAATGTCATCACTCTTCAGCTGGGAAAGTACTTCTTTTCATACGCATATCACAAATATTGCTCTATTGCTCCCTTGTTATCCTAAAAACAAGCTTTCTTCCTTTGATTTCTTCTAAATCAATTGAAGTCCTAATCTTTCGAACTCCCAATACCGTCTGTCGGATCACTGGTTTGACTAATGTCTGCAATACTAGACAACTGGGTCGTCATGTCTGGAATACTAGGGTACCTGCCCACCCACTGATGATAGGCCAATAGCCTTGAAACATGTCTGGGTGGTGGTACTCACTCAGAATAAGTAACAATAGTCTTCTCTATTAGTGAAGCGTTACTTATTCGAAGTAGTGCAATATCATGACAACTCGTCGTGAAGGCAGAGCACAATATGAGAAAGAGCAAATGATGCCCACAACAACTACTTTGTAGTTTTTTAAGAGTTGTCTATGGTGTATCTACACACCAATATTATACAGAATGTTAATGTATTAGCCACCCTCCTTTACCCACTCCGCCTGGAGGGGAATTAATATTCATTTATAAGTAGTTCTAAACGTGTACCTTAAACTTTGTTTCTCTAAAAGAACGCATTGACGTTTTCCAAGAAGGATATTCAACAGCCATTGAGTTTCTAATGTCTAGACACTCAGTATTATCTTGAGTGACCGAAGATAAACATTTCAAAAGGACCTGGTAAGCAGACTTCCGTACCCATTTTTGATTTTTCAAAGATGGGTACTGAGTAGCGATTTTCAACCAATTCTAGAGTACTTCAGTGTCATTCTTTTCTCTCTTAGATATCACCCTTCTAATAACGGAGCTGATTTAACACCAATCGTTTTAAAAATTCAACTGCATCGGATGATATACACCACTTGTTATGCAATAGTTTTGTGTTCACAAAAGAAGGTTACGTAAGTATTGCAAAGCATTGCTTAGTAGATAAATGTTCTGTTCAAAATATAATGTTCGGAACATTTTTTTAATTATATTCAATAATATGTTGACTATTTTTTGTTCCTTGTATAATTTTTCTTAACTTCATTTGGATACGAGATCTTTCAAATAATTCTGTGAGTAGTCAAACTACGGTTCTCACAGATACTACTCTTGAACATTATTTGCAAGTAATCTAACTTACCAGTATATTACCCAACAAAATGACCACTTACTTGAAACAAGATAGAAGACGTTGCAATTTTTATATTGGTTCCATGAAGGACACCGATCCACCCTGCTGGTAATGCTTCGATCGTCTAGATGCATAGCCACTTAAGAGTCTAGCCACCAGTCTCAAAGCTAATCAACCTTCAGTCTAAACAAGATAGAAAACGCTGCAATTTTTGTATGGATTCCATGAAGGATACCAATCCACCCTGCTGATAATGCTTCAATCATCTAGAGGAGTAACCACTTAAGAGTCCAGCCACCAGTCTCAAAGCTAATCAACCTCGAGTCTTTCCAAAGAAGTGAATGAGTAGCAAGGTCTTGCATATCGTATATATACCCACTTACTTTCATTGTTACCTTTCAGAAACAGTTACAACCACATTGAGTTATAATTCAATAGTTGAACAAAATGAACAACTTCCGTTTCTTGGAAAATGAGTTATAATTTTTATTTTCTATTGTTGCAGAGCGCTGTGTTGTTGAATAAACGGAAAGCACATCAGAATAGAGGTAAGATGGTTTTGAATGATATTTTAAAGAGATTTCAATTTATTTCCTTTAATATTCTGCAAGAGTTAAGTTGTTACAAACTAACAATAAATTAAAAACAAATCTGATGTTGATCAATATGTAAATACATATTGATTAATCATACATATATTTAATACAAATCAAGTGGTAAATATGTAAATTTACCACTTGATTTGTGGTAAGTATCCAATTTCCCATTGTAGTCGTATATGGTTCCATAACGCATCATGAATCGATACCAATGCTGGACTCTAACATGGCCATTCATCAGGACAATCAGCTTGTTTCTGGAACCACTACAAATGCTGACGACGATGATGTGGCATGAGAGGCTCACTGAGTAAATGGATAGCAATAAGGCAGCTCGATTTTTTTCGTCATTTGTTAATGGTGTTTCTTGATATAGACAGTTCAGAGTCAGACTTCGTGATGTTTAGAACCTGAATCAAGCTCCTATATAATGCAAAAATTAATCCATTTGATGGTAATCGTGTATCTATGCCATGAAACCCCTCTGTAGAAGCACAGTTTGTCCTCTCCTAAGGTCCGACTGGTAATTACTGAACCTGATGGGTGAGACATGTGCTTTCTTTTAATCATTGTTGCTTACCTCTTACTACACTTGATTATACGCTGCCCCTTCAATATAAAAATGTGATTTCGTTCTCCACTTTATATTTCTGATTTTTTTTTCCTTGCTTCCTTAGTTCACATTTTTTGGGAAAAGCAGGGTGATTACCCTTACAATTTGGGTAATGAGGAGTGCTAGCATAGCACTCACATTTATTGTGCTCCGTTGATCCACAATTAGGATATGTTTCCTCACTTTGACGTACAGTTTGCGAGTGTCCATATTTTTTCCCACTTGTAACACCCGATTGCGTTCGAGATATAAGGACAGATACTGCAATGGAGATAGCCCGCTTTGACAGATTGGTAGGATGGAAGAGCTAAAAGTGAGGATTATGCTACTTGTCGGAACAAGAATACCATCTTTCCGAGTCAGGATTCTCCTTGCTTGGATGACTATTTTTTCCTCCTCTGATACAGTTAATAAGTCTCGTTCTGCGATTACTCCCTTTGGGTTGTTTATGGTGTCATGGGGAGAAACTTTTATTGGTTGTCTCCAAAAAGTAGCCAGCTTTAATAACTTTGCTGAATGCCAGGATTTCATTTTCTTTACCAGAAGAGCCCCAGACTGAAGTCGGCTTACTGATTTTGTTGAAACTGCAGCAGACTCAATGCATTTCTGCACAAGGAATGGGCATAGTTTACTCAGAGGCTGGTCTGAAAGAGAGTGCAGAATGATGAGCTGGTATCTCCTGATAAGGATACTACTAATTAATTGAAAACTAAGAAAAAATTTTACAAATGAAGAAAACTGCAGATTTGAGATAAAAGCTCTAGAAATCACTAAGAGAATCGCTTGATCACTATAACTCTTTGCACCCGGGGCCGTGGGGAGGACGGTGATCCTATCAACTGTGCTATACACGATTGCGTGTCTATTGCGCCTCCTCCTCCTTCCTTCCGTCCACACCGCATGTAAACGTTTTATTACGTTCTTATCTTTCCTGTCCATTTCACTCAGTTCCTCTAACTTGGCCTCTCTCCTTCTACCTTCCTGTCCCCACTCTTCGTGCCGGTGGACGGATGCTGAAGGACTCTTTCCATGGTGATCGAGCCTCCTAGTAACTAAGAGGCCAGCCAAACAACACACTACACACATACCTAACCCACAAATGAC
Organism: Mastigoproctus giganteus; assembly: GCF_048544385.1. Lineage (NCBI taxonomy): Eukaryota > Metazoa > Arthropoda > Arachnida > Uropygi > Thelyphonidae > Mastigoproctus > Mastigoproctus giganteus. The sequence goes on from NC_143586.1 coordinate 56,620,090, forward strand.
TGGTCTTGCAATGTTGTGCATACTTAAAAGTACTCAACGCGGATTTGTGGGGAACCACAGGAACCGCTTGACAAAAACACTATCCACTATGTCAGAGTCTCTCTCTGCGTGTCTCGTTCTATCTCTCAATAATATTGTCTGTTTTGCATCGTCTGCTGTCTGTTGTCATAGGGTTTCAGGAGCGTCAGTGACTTAGGCCGTATTGCTCCATGTATGATAATGATAAGAATGATATGAATGATAATGTGCATACTCAATGATAATATGTTTCATAGTAAGTATGTAACTACAATGAGGGCAAAGTGGAGGATCTTCTCCTAGCAGTAGACATAGGTGTGTAAGATGTGTATGGCCAATTCGTGCTCTTGCCAGCACGACCTCTTCCTGCCTGTTTGATCGGGAACTGGATCTCCATAGCTGTGGATTCTGTTTTATTTCAAGAAGTTTGTTACCTGTTTGATTATGCCACATTTCCGACCACATCTCAGTATGTATCCGCCGTATGACTGGTTTATAATCTGAAAAAGGAACTGGGATAGAATCGAAGCAAGTAGGGTGTTTTGCTGCTTCGTCTGCACGCTCATTTCCTGGAATTCCAACGTGGCTGGGTATCCAGCAAAACGTGACAGTCCGGTTATTTTTGTTGAGTTGGCATAACTGTGACCTGATTTGTGAAAGAAGTGGATGCAAATGTTGTGATTTATTCTCTACGGCATTCACAGCACTTAAAGAGTCTGTATATATTATTACTTGGGTGTTTGGAACATCGTTAATGAGTTTTAAAGCCATTTTGATGGCATATAGTTCAGCCGTAAAAACACTGCATTCCAGTGGTAATTGGACAGAGACAGTGGATGTAGGACTGATTACTGCAGCTCCCACGGATATATCAGTTTTGGAGCCGTCTGTGTACATCTGAAGACTGTGAGCATTGGTCAATGCGTGATTCGCATGTAACTGTCTAAGATTCCCCACTGAAGAAAATAGTTGTCGCAATGAGGTATATACATTGCCCATGGTTCTTGTACTGCGTCTGTAGCTTGAAAGATATTTCCGAGGTAGATGTTCCAATTTTGAGTTACCTCTTGTAGCCGAATACCAGCAGGTTTGTTTTCGTTGGGTTTATTTCTATATAAGTTTTCCCACTGAAGTTCAAAAAGATATGTCCAGATGGGATGAGACGGCTGACTACGTAATTTGACTGCATAACTAAGAAGCAATACTTTTCTCGTAAGATGTAGTGGAGGTTCATTGGCATCTATAGACATACTTTGCACTGGGGATGTCTTAAGGGCCCCTAAGGCAATCCTGAGAGCACTATGCTGGACCGGATTAAGCCAAGCCAATTCTGTCTTTCGTGCAGAATCATAAACTGGGGCTCCATAATCTAGACGAGATCTTATTAAGGTTCGATATAGATGTAGAAGAGTGAAGCGATCAGCTCCCCATGTCATGGAAGAGATAACTTTGAGGATATTTATCTTTTTCATGCACTGAGTTCGTATTTGTCGTATATGTGCCTGAAAGGTAAGTTTAGTGTCAAGTATAAGGCCTAATAATCGAATACTTTTGCTAAGTGGTATTTTTTGAGTTCCCAATATTAGCTCCGGATCTGGATGGAGCTGACGCTTTTTGCAAAAGTGGATAGTAGTTGTTTTTGTTGCAGAGGACGATAGCCATTGCGGGATGCCCACGACTCTATTTTGTTTATCGAGAGCTGCAATTGTCGCTCAATGGAGCGCATGTTTTGTGAGTGATAGGATATAGTAAGGTCACCTGCATATAAATAGGTGTCAACATTAGCCAGAATATTTTCTGTTGCATTATTTAGCCTAACCGCAAAGAGCGTTGCACTTAGAACTGATCCTTGTGGGACCCCTTCTTCTTGGACAAATGTACGGGATAGTGAATTGCAGTAACGCACTTGAAAGGTCCTGTTTTCTAGAAAACTCTGTATGATTAGTGGTAGCTGACCACGGAGCCCTGTGGCATACAGATTTTGAAGTATGCCATACCGCCAGGTGGTGTCAAAGGCTTTTTCGATATCCAGGCAAATCATGACTAGATGTTCTTTACGGATAAAAGCATTGCGTATGTTGGATTCTGCCTTGACCATAAGGTCTAGAGTTGACCGATTTTTCCGAAATCCGTACTGATTCTTATTCATCACCGAATGAGATTCTAGATACCATACTAAACGAGCGTGAATCATTTTTTCTAGTGTCTTACCAAGGCAACTGCTGAGAGATATTGGCCGATAGTTTCGTGGATCTGATTGATCCTTTCCAGGTTTAGCAAAGGCTAGAACTATTGAGTGACGCCAAGAAAGAGGGTAGTAGCCATCTGAGAATATCCGGTTGAAGTATATTAGTAATGAATTCAAAGCTTGTTTGTTTAAATGTTTAAGCATTACGTAGTATATCCCATCAGGCCCTGGTGCACTATCACCCGACCTATTTAGAGAGCTCTCCAGTTCAAATAGTGTAAAAAGTCGATTGTATGGAGGAGATGCCCTTGTATTGAAGTTCAGGTTATGCTTTTCTGCATTAACTTTTAGCTGTTTAAAAGTAGGCTCATATGCTGATGTTGCAGAGATTTGGGAAAAGCAATCTGCCAGGGCATTTGCAATTTCTATTGGAGAAGAGAAGTCTTTACCTTTCCAGCTTATAATGGGCATTGATTCGGGGCACGATTTACCATTCAGCTTTTTGATTTTATTCCAGATTTTTCTACTCTCTGTATTTTTAGTAATAGTGGAAGCGAACCGGATCCAAGAGTCTTTTTTTCCCTTTTTTCTGCACATAACGTGCCTTTGCTTTAAGTTTCTTAAAATTAATCAGGTTATCAGTAGTTGTTGGATACTTGCGAAATCGATTCCATGCTTTATTCTTTTCTTTTTTGGCATCACGGCATGCATCATTCCACCAGATATTGGTATTAGGGGAAATGATTTGGCTGACGCCGCAGCCAAATCAGCAATTCCCAATAATAACCGCTGCCTGTTAGTCCCCTATACAGACTACAGGCAAATAGTACATCAAAAGGTACATTCCCAATGGCAAGATTCGTGGAATAGACAGACTGCGAATAAATTATATCGTATAAAGCCTGTTATTGAACCGTGGCAGTCTAGTCTGCGCAGGAATCGTAAGGAGGAAGTTGTTCTTGCCCGGACCCGCATAGGACATAGTCATTTGACACATTCTTTTCTGCTGAGGGCTGATGACCCTCCTATGTGTGAGTCTTGTGGCACAATTTTATCGATTAGACACCTTTTAATCGACTGTCCAGATTTTAGCAATATCCGTTCTAGCGTTTTTAATCATCTGACTGAGCCGTATACACTCAGTCAGATGTTATCCGATAATGACCATGTGTCTGCTATTTTTAGTTATTTTAAATCAATAAGGCTTTTTACTTGTATTTAATATTTACATGTTATGTTATTTCTTTATTGATTTATCTTTTCTACATTTTATACCTTTGTTACTTTATATACTGACTTGCTGGCCTAAGTAATTAGGTCAGTGAAAATTGAAATTTTTATATATGACTTTAGTTTGGCGCATTATAGCCTTAGTAGCTAATGCGCCAATAAAACCAAACAAACAAACAAACAAACAAACCACCAGATATTGGCATGTCTGCGAGGACCGGCTGTGGTTTTTGGTATAGCACAGGTTGCAGCTGCTATTATCTGTGCAGTAATGTGGTCGGTTACTTTATCTATGGACTGGCTTTTGATGACTTGATTATCAAAGGAAATTGAATCTGTGAACTTGTTCCAATCTGCTTTTGAAAATTTCCATTTTATGCGGCTGGCTATATGTGTGGTTCTGTTTGTTTGCAATTTGCAAATAATTGGGTAATGGTCACTGTTCAGTGGGTTACTTGAAACTAACCACTGAATGATTGGGAATAGTTTTGGGGAACATATTGATAAGTCTATGGCAGTAGATACTCCGGTGGGAAAGTGAATATAAGTGTCAGCACCAGTGGTTAATAACGTGAGATTCTGGCTGTCAAGAACTGTTTCAATAAGTTTTCCTCGTTTGTCTATCTGGGGAGATCCCTACACAGTGTGGTGCCCATTGAAATCTCCTAGTAGAATGAAAGGAGATGGAAGCTGCTTTATAAGGTCCTCCAGTTCTTTCGCAGTGAATTCTTTGTTTGGGGAAAGGTATACAGAGACTATGGTTAAAGTAAAATTTAAGACGATACGTACCGCTACTGCTTCTAATGTGGTCTGCAGGGTGATCTGTTTTGTAGGAACTTTGTCGTCAACTAGTATGACTACGCCTCCTCTGGTTGAGTTAGTATTGCTTCTGCCTTGTTGATAGATGCTATAAATCACCATCCTAAAATGGCCCGAGTTCAAATCGCGTCAATGACACGATGAAGTATTTATGGGCCTTTTTCATAATTTGGCTGAGTTAATCAATTTCAGTCGAGGGTAGCATGTTTTTCCTAACGAAAACGCTGGTTATTCGCCCAGCGAACAATAAATCGAACAGAGAATGCACGCAATTTCCAGACATATTATATATGCACAATGCGGTCTAAGATGCTGATACGCCTAAAATTTTACAACTTAATTTGGGTCTTATGAGAGGTTTTCCAACCCCTCCTCTCCTCACATTAGCAGTTTTCACTAACCCTTAACCCTTACGATGATTTCAGTAAAAGTCCTTACAGTCCTTAGACCTTTCCTGTTCAAGTGAATTACATTCTTGCAAAATAAATACCTTCTGTTAACCAGGATAGGCCAAGCTAAGAAAATCTTCAAACCATAATTTTTGCAGAGTCCTTCAGGTGTCAAATTAATCCATAAGGCTTTTATCATATAGTCCTTTTTAGTTAATTCGAATGAGTCTCAGCATTTCTGAGTCAAGTTTTGCATCCACGGGAAATTACTGGGAGAGTCTGTTGAATAGACTCTGTGATTGAAACCTCTTAAGTTCATAGTAATTGTATTATCATGTATTTCAAAATGGTATACATGATAATAATACACCTTACAATACGAATTCCAACCTAAAATAAGTTGGAATTCGTATTGTAAAAATTATTTCCGTAGTTTAAAGTTGTGCACATCAATACCTGCACATCAATACCTTGCCTGAACAAAAGGGAACACTGAAAAGCATCATATATGGTGTTTTCCGGAGGAATTGCCCCTGATTTGCACCACAATATGTCGATTGCCATGTTGGCTACCAGACGGAAGGCCAGTTGCTTTCGGCGTGATAGGCGTTGTGGTCATGCCCACCAGTTGAGTTGTCCACGCGAATAAAACATCGCATTCTGGAATTTATTTTTTATTATTATTATTTTTTTCATTATTCTGCACATGAAACTCTAAAGATATGTGGGTATTTGTTTTACGTTTGGAGCATCCCTTGAAATTCAGATAGTATCTGTGACCTTGTGTAAATAATGTAAATGCAACACTGCTCAGCCTGCTTTGTATTGTCTTTCATGAAGAACATTTGTAGGAATTTGTGATCCTCATTTAGCTGCAGGCCTTAGTGGGTAGTACAATTGGTATAATCACTGTCCGCCCAGCACCAGATGAAAGCCTTCGCGACTAGCACAGTTAGTAGAATCGCCGTCGTCCCTACACCGGTGAAAAAGACCCGAGTTCGAATCCTGTTAATGATGACGTTGATGCCTGACTCCAGATTTGTCTGCGCAGTAGCACCGTGGTATCGCCACCGTCATTCCCACACCGGGTGGAAAAGCCTGGGTTCGAATCCCGTCGATGACGCAATGAACTACTTTAATCGACCTTTTTTCATTCCGTGACTGAGTTATTCGGTCTCAGGAATATAGAGCAAGGTTTTTTTCGTCCAAAAAAGCAGGCAAATCGACCAGAAAACACACGCAATTTGCAGACATATTACATAAATGGATATATAGAAGAAATTCAAATAAAATAATTTGATTTTTTTTATTATTTTTTTTACTCCAGATGTGTTGGTTTAACTCCAAGACTGTTGGAAAAAACCATGCTACCCTCGCCTGAGACCGACTAACTCAGCCACATTGTGAAAAGACCCATAAAAATTCTTCATATCATCGACGGGACTCGAACTCAGGTCTTTTTCATCCAGTGTGGGAAGAACAGCGATCTTAACAACTGTAGTACTCACGAAGGCGCAAAACGACCAAAGAACATACGCAATTTACAGACAATACATACGGCGCTAAGTTGCTGACACTCCTAAAACCAGCCCTTGTGGGTAGCAGATTTGGCAGGATCGCGTCCTCCCACACGGGGTGAAAAATACCTCAGTTCGAGTCTCGTTCATGACGTCAGGAATTTTTATAGGCCTTTTTCATAACGTGACTGAGTTAGTTGGTCTCAGGCGAGGGAGCATGGTTTTTCCTCCCGGAAACTCGTTTTTTGTCTTGCAATCAGAAAATCGGCCTCAGAACATACAGAATTTACAAAAAATATACAAGGAGCAATATGGTCTTAGTCGCTGATGCTCCTAAACCCTATTACAATAACAACGACAAGCTCCTAAAACTCTACAACCAATCAACCATAGCTGAAGCAATTTCTGCCAATCTGATTATAAACCTGGCTCTGCAACGAGGTCGATGCCAAAGATGAGTTTTAAAAAATGTCATACTGTATGAGGGTTATCTGAGAAACAACTACCCTGCTCATATTTCCAGAAATTGCATGTGTTCTCTGATCGATGTGTTTTTCTGGATGAAAAACGCAATTTTCCGGGAGATAAAACCATCCTACCCTCGCCTGAGACCAACGAACTCAACAAAATTGTGTACAAGGCTCATAAAACTTCCCCAAATCATAAGGCATTTCAATTCGGGCCTTTTCCATCTGGTGTGTGGGAGGATGGCAATTCTACAAACCATGCTGCCCGGGAGGACTTGTCTGAGAAGAGGAACCCATTGGGATTTATCCTACTCAATTCATTCAAAGCTTTACACACCTCACTCAGATCACCACGTAGGTGTCTAGTCTCCAGACGCTGCAATTAGCTGAACTCAATTGTGTCTTGATAAGAGCATCCTTTTTTTCAGCCTCACTAATTTTGTTTTGTTTTTCTCTTCGTCCGTTCCAACAGATCCCCATCCTTTCTATAATGAGGCATCCAGAGCTGCATGTGGTACTCAGATGTGGACTAACCATTGTCTTATAGAGAGGGATAATAATATCCTTATCGCTGCAAGAAAATTTCCTCCATATCACTGACAAAATCCGATAAGTTGTTTGGGAGAGCGTTTTATTGGTTTTCCTCCCGGAAACTTGAATTTTCGTCCAATAGATAAGCAAATCGACTCCAGAATACAACAATTTGCAGACGCATTTAATGTTGGTTTAAATATACAACTGCAAACAAAAAATAATAAATAAAATGTTCTAATCTTAATTAAAAAAAAAAAAAAAAACTGAGCAGAATTTGCCATGTCAAAGCATGCCGTAGAGGTGCGTTCCTTCATTTATGAAGCCCGTAGCATCTCTAATTTTAATTTTGGTGGAAGTGAGGAATACAATGGCTTCTATTGTTTAATTCAGTATTTTAGATTAGAACCTAAATTTCATACCGCAAGTGCTATTTCCGTATTTTAGCATACCATTATGGCATCTCTTCCTTTATTTTGGGAAAATTTGGTTAAATTCTAAAGAAATGTCTTTAATTCTAGAATCCAGAGGGCGCAAAAGCATAAATATTAGTGTTTGCTAAATTTGCGTGTTTAATTATCTTCTGCTATTATCAGTTTGTTTTTTCAATTTTCAGTTGAGAACGACAGAATGGTGGATGTTAACGATTCTGTTTCTGTTCTTGAAAGAAGAATAGAACATCTGGAAAAGCGTATATGTGGAACAACAAGCATTAATGCTTCCTTGTACTCTCCGGTATATTCTGTGTATTAAGCCTTTGGAAATCTTGATAGAATTGCTATATTTAAAAAAAAAAAAAAAAATTGTACAGTATTATGATTCATATGTAGTGATGAGCTGTGACCATTTTAGCAATTGGCGCTTGAAAATTAAAAGAACTTTTAAATGAAATGTTTTATTAAGAATTGTAATTTAAAAAATAATAAAAAAAAAAAAAAGATCGTTGAGGAGTATCTAGTAAGTGTGAGCTTGGCACACCCAGGGTCTTAAGCTGGATATCATCATTCTTCTCTTGGTGATTCCTTTCTACTTCTGACTCTTACTGTCTCTCTCACTCAGAAAAAAAAAAATCTTGGCTGGTTCAGCAAAAGCCTTCCTTGCACCATATGGCTAATAATAATGTTCTATCCATACTTTTGGATACGTGTTTAACCTCAGTCTTGTGGCTTGGTGTATTAAAGAAATTTTATGAAAAGAAAAGAGCGTGACTATTTCATTAATTTATATTGTTTGCGTTTTCGTATCGCGTTCATTTATCAGACTTCTAGTTCTCAAGAATCGCATTATAGCCCTAGTTGCTAATGCGCCAATAAAACCAAAACAAAACAAAGTTCGCAAGAATCAATATCCGCTCATCACTGTTTATTTAATAATAGTTTCAATAAGTGACTTCTTGTTATAAGTTCAGACAGCATTGATTCATTCTTAATAAATTCTTAGAACTTTTGTCAGTTTGCCTTAGCAAAATTCTGAGGTCTACAGTGATTTCATTTCATACCAGGTTAGGTAAGAGTTAAGCTTTGACATTTTTAATGTCCTTTGTTTGTGTTAATAAACATTAAGTTACAAAAACACAGCATTCTTTCCTGGAAAGTGATATAAAAATCAAGTACCCACCATGCTTTTTGAGTATATACAGTCGGACCTCTCTTTAACGGATTTCCATATAGCAAATGTTTCTATTTAGTGAATATTTTTCATTTCGCCTTAGTCATTACATTGAAAATAGTTTCTGTATAATGATGAAAGTTTCCATATAACAAACTGATTTCGAGAGACCTGGGTATGCAACGTTCGCACCTCTAGCCTTTAGGCAATAGAGCTGATGCTGTAGAAAGCATGAATTAAAAGATAAAAGGATTAAAAATCAAGAGCTAAAAAATTCCACAATTTAGTGGTGCCCGTAAAACTTGTACAACCTACTGTACTGAGAAGTTGCACTGGTCAACTGCTATCTGTATGTCCACACTCACAACCATTGGCAAAGTTTAAGGCATATTCCCGACTTGGACATTGGCTCTGGTCAACTTGTTTTCTACTGTAAGCACCCTATTAGAGAATCAGGGGAGAGTGATTTTCCTTTATCCCAGAAATTCATCTGTTGTTTTGCAGAAATGAGTAATCCACAATTTCACTAAATTTCGACTGTCTCTGTTTACGTGGTTAGGTACAAGTGGTCCCGAAATCAGTTTTGTTTTAGCTGCTGTGCAAGTAACCTTACAATGTGTCTACAAGGAAATCCTTGTTTGTAATGGAAAAAGTAGAATTTCTTAATAGAGTAGATTGGGACTTTAAAAACAAAAATGAAATCACTTTAAAATATGGTATCCCTGCCAGTAGTACTAACCATTCTGAAAAACCATGTTTCTATTCTCAAACATTTGAAATTATGCCTGTATGAATCTGTTTTTAAGTGGGTAAAGTTGATTCAAGACCAAAACATGCTAATATCAGGGCCATTAATAAAAGAAATGGGTATGGAATACAAATCTTTTCTGGGGCATAAAATATTCCAAGCCAGTTCTGGTTGACTGGACAAATTTAAAAAGTGCCGTGGCTTACTCAAAAAAAGTTATTTCTGGTGAAAGTGGAGTTGTAACCAAAGAAGACTGTTCCTATTGGAAAGAAACAGTTTTGAAAAAATTATGGAGGACTAAGAGTACAAAGACATATTCAATATTGATGAAAGAGGTCTATTTAGCATTAGCAAAGGCACATGATGCAAGAAAGCAAGCTTATATAGCATCAGCCAAAAAAAAAAAAAAAAAAAAAACCCTTATTTCACCCATCCACTTGCTCCAAATGTTTGTCAAGTTCTGCCTTGAATCTATTTAAGCTATCAACTTCTACGACAGATGGAAGTTTGTTCCAGCAATCAACGACCCGCTAGCTAAAGGCAAACTTACGCACATCTATCCTACAACCATCCTTCCTCAATTTGAATTTATGCCCTCTCAGGCGATTATTCTGAGCAAAAGGAAAAATCTCATCTGCATTGAGCATGCTCAAACCATTCATGGCTTTATACACCTTAATCAGATCATCTCGCAGGTGCCTAGTCTCCAGACACTGTAATTTGCAAAACTTAGCCTTTCTTCGTAAGAGCAACCCTTTGTCCCATTTAATAATCTTGTTGCCCTTCTCTGTACTCGTTCCAACAGCTGTACATCCTTCTTGAAATGAGGCCTCCAGACCTGTATACAGTACTCAAAGTGTGGCCTGACCATTGCCTTATACAAGGGGATAATCACCTCCTTATCCCTGCTAGAAAAATTCCTGTATCATTGACAAGACACCATGAGCAGACCGTCTGCACTGCTCAGAAAACTTCATATCTGTCAGTGTAGTACCACAGAGTTGATATGTTACTCTGGGATTACTGCTTCCCATATGTAGTACTTTACATTTGTCAATGTTAAACTTCATTTGCCACCTCTCAGCCCATCTGCTCAACTTTTCTAGATCCTGTTGCAGCAGTGTACTGTCATTAGTGTCATTAACAACCCTACCAACCTTCGTATCACCTGCAAACTTGGACATTAAGCCTGATATACCATCATCAATATCATTTATAAATTTAGAAAATAACAATGGACCCAACACTGAACCCTTTTTAAATTTTTTAAATGTTTGCCAAACGAGACACTGACTTTTAAGGGTGTTAAATGTTTAGGTGGTAAAAATAGTAAGGAGATAATTAGTCTTTGTTGGTGCAAATAGGGCTGGTAATGAAAAACTGAAGTTTTTGGTAAACAATCTCGATGTTTTAAAGGAGTAAATTTGTTAGAGTTGGACTACAACAAAACAGCTTCGATGACAAGCAAAATTTTTGAACGGTGGATTTTAAATTTCTATAGATAGATGACAAAAGAAAACAGAAAAACCGCGTTGATTGTCGACGACTGCCCTACCATCTTTCACTCAGTAATTTTGAAACTTACGGGTGTGAAGCTGTTTTTTTTTTTTTTCTCACTGAATACATTGTCTAAACTGCAGCCAATGGACTAAGGCATTATCAAGAATTTGAAAATGTGCTACTGAAGGCGCATACTGAAAAAAAATTATACTGAGAATAGAAACCAATGAGCCTATAGATTTGCAGATGTGAATATCACAGAGTTGGTTAAAGTGTGGTGTAAAGATGTGATGGAAACAACGATTAGGAATTGTTTCGCAGACTTTGGAGACTTTAAACAAAGAATATTTTTATGAACAATGTACAGTAAAATCCAGTGTACGACAATAAAAAACAAACATTTTACAAAATAATTCTTAAGTGTATTAATACCGTATATTTTGCACATCATGTAAGTAGTCATTTCTTAATATGTACATATTAATAAATTAATTGTTTTAAAATTTAAATTCATTCCCACTTTTTTCTGATTTATTTCCCATCTTTTACTGTATTTCTGAATGTTGAATTACAGTATTTTTCATTGTTGAAAAAGTCATATTTCTTTATAAAGAAATGTCTGTTTAACGAATTTTTTCAAGCAAATGATCAATTTCGTTATATAGAGGTCAGACTGTGTGTGTATATATATATGTAGATTAAACTTCAAACAAAAAATAATATATATATATATATATATATATATACTCAAATTATAATGTATACTATAATATATATTATATTAGGATAGAAGGGATCCGCCTTATATTACTTTCTCTCACTCTCATTTTTTTTTTCTCCCTTTATATTATATATATATATATATATATATATATGTATATATATAAATTGCTATTATATTATATATATAAATATACACTGATGTTCAAAGAAAGTGCATCACCTAGGAATTTCACATTTCTAACCTTTTTCATGCTGGTATGTTACATTAATGACTAGCATCACAAATAGAAATATAAACAAAAGATATTTATTAATAGAAGGTAAAGCTAAGTAATATTTGACAGGTGCTCTCAAAATATTCCAAAATGAGCATTTGCAACCTTTATACAACAGTTTTGGTAAATACGATAATTATGGCTGAAATGTTATCAGACGCCCTCAATTTGCTTCAGTTTATCATTTTAAATGGAAAACAAAATGAAAAGTTCACCAGGTGCAAACTAATATTTAGCTGAACTGCATCTTGCCCTGATGACAACATCACACCGTCGAAGTAGTGACAAGATCAATTTCTGAAGATAATCAACTGATAGTTCGTGGTTCCAAACACGAATTATGGCTTCCTGAAATTTGCGAAGGGTCTTTGGTTTCTTTCTGGCAACTGCAGATTCCACACAATGCCAACGGTTGTCTGTAGGATTCAGGTCTGGGCTGTTTTCTGACCAGCTAATACAGTAAACCCCCGCTATTCGCAGTATCTGTATTCGCGGTCGTTGATTTAATATAAAATGAAACCTGAAAAAATGTGAATTTTAAAGCGCCGTGAACATTTTCCGCCATAAAAAAACATGGGCGTGGCTAAAATTATCTTTCCAGGTCAAAACAGAGGGCAGTGGGTGGGGGGAGAGGGGTGACAAAATCGCGAGCGCGGATGTTTCTCGCTAATCCTTGTTCAGTATGTGTTATGCACTTGTCATGGAAGGTTTCGTCGTTTGCTTTTAATTTATATGCTTATAAATTGAATAGATTCATAAATTGATATGCTTACAAAAGTGATAAATCTACCGTTTTGCAGTAAACAGACTTTTTCGAGTGTGTTAACGGAAGAAAGTGACTTTATTGTGGACAAGTTCTTTCTAAAACCTACAAAAATATGGCTACGAATAACAAGGGAAATGTGAAAAGATCAAAGGTGATGACATTAGCGATTAAAATTGAGTTATTAGACAAAATTTCTAATGGTGAAAGTGTCTCCTCAGTGGCAAAACATTATAAAATCAATGAGTCAACAGTACGATCAATCAAGAAATAGGAAGAAAAAATTCGCCGTAGTGTCCGTGAAAACGCGCTAATTGCTTCAAAAATTTGCTCTGTAACTCGTGATGTTAAATTAGAAAAAATGGAAAAAGCTTTAAATCTGTGGATAGAAGACCGAACTCAAAATAAAATTCCGTTAAATTCACTCATCATTCGTGAAAAGGCAAAACTCCTTTATCAACACTTTAGCGAAACTGGTGATAGCACTGGCGGGATAAGTTTTTTTGCTAGCAAAGGCGCTGGTTTGAAAGATTTGTTTGAAATTTCTATAAATATTACATTTAATATTAAATTGTTTCTTATTTTCATTTCGATGCCATATGCTTGCATTTCACTATGTACTGTCTATGTACATAGTCATATTATGAAGGTACATATAATACATACATAGACAAAATTTTAGACTAGTTTTTCTTATATATTTCATACTTTGGAACGGAACCCCTTTATTACTATGGGGGCCATAACTCAGTATTCGCGTTTTCTGTATTCACGGCATTTCTCAGGAACGTAACCCCCGCGAATAGCGGGGGTTTATTGTAGTTGTAATGGACCATTCTTCCAACCATTTTTTCACTTGTAACAAATGTAAGCACATTACTGTCAAACCTCTAATGCAGAAATGAAGCTAAAGTAACTGCAGAAGTACCTACTTACACTTTTTGCCCAATGACAAGGAGCAGAGTCATCCTGAAAGATGCAGTTTCTTGTCATGTTGAAATGGTATCTAATGGTTGGCAGCAGTTTGCCTTCCAATATAGCCAGGTATCCATTGGCACTTACGGAACCTTTTATAAACTGCAGGTGGCCTACTCCGCGATACGAAATGCACCCCCATACCATTTGGCTGGTGGGGAATTTCACTGTAGACGCCATATAGTCTGGATGGTATTCTTCACCACATCTACAGCGAATCATTAGCATTAGTAGAGGCATATGATGCAACCTCCCATTTTACCCCTCCATTTGTTCCAAATCTCGGTCCAGCTCAGTCTTAAATTTATTTAGGCTATCAACTTCCACAACAAAAGATGAAAGTCTGTTCCAATAATCAACTACCCCCTGGCTAAAGGCAAATTTCTGCACATCTATTTAACAACTGTCTTTCCTCAATTTGAATCTATGCCCCCTCAGGTTCTTAATCTGAGCAAGAGGAAGAATCCCATCAGCATTCAGCTTGCTCAACCCATTCAAGGCATTATACACCTCAATCAGATCACCTCGCAAGTGCCTACTCTCCAGGTGCTGCAATTTGCAGAACTTAAGCCTTTCTTGGTAAGAGCATCCCTTTGTTCCCCTCACCAATCTTGTTGCCCTTCTTTGTACTCGTTTTAGCAACTGTACATGCTTCCTAAAATGAGGCCTCCAGACCTTTACACAGTACTCTAGGTGTGGCTTGACCATTGCCTTGTACAACAGCATAATCACCTCCCTGTCCCTGCTAGCAAAATTCCTATATATCATTGACAAGACTCCATGACCTGCTCTGACAGCCCATCTGCACTGCTCAGCGAACTTCATATTTGACTGCACAATTACCCCCAGGTCTTTTTCACTTTCCACTTCTCTGAGTGTAGTACCACACAGTTGTTATGTTTCTCTTGGGTTATTGCTACCCATAACCAGTACTTTGCATTTGTCAAAGTTAAACTTCAGTTGCCACTTCTCAGACCATTTGCCCAACTTATCTACATCCAGTTGAAGTAGCATACTATCTTTACAACAACCCTGCCAACCTTTATAACATCTGCAAACTTGGACATTAATCCTGATATATCTTCATCAATATCATTGATAAATATACAAAACAACAATGGGCCCAACACCGAACCCTGGGGAACTCCATTAATAACATTAGTCCACGAAGAGCAGTGTCCATTGATTACCACTCTCTGTCGTCTCCCACTCAACCATCCCTTTATCTATTGTAGCAACTTAACCTTAATGCCATAACTCTCCAATTTGTACAGTAGCCTTCCATGTGCAACTGTATCGTAAAGCTTTCCTGAAATCCAAGTATATGATATCAAAATTATTTCTGACATTCAGTTCCTTTGTGACCATATCATAGTATCCAATAAAATTGGTCAGACAAGACCTCCCTTAACAAACCCATGCTGTGTCTTAACTATTATTGCAATCTTGTCTAGATGATCCTGCAATGCTTCTTTAACCAGACTCCATTATTTTCCCCTGAACATAAGTTAAACTAACTGGTCTATAGTTACTTGTGTCACCTTTTGAACCCCTTTGTGGATTGGTGATACATTTGCACACCTCCAGTCCATGGGGACCTCTCCTGAGTCCATGGAAGCTCTCATAATTATGGCTATGGGTTTGCTTACTTCCTTTGCTGCCTTCGTTATGTTTAACTTCAACAATTTCTCCTCCACTTTGCTCTCAGTTATTACAAAATCACTTAGCTCCCTGTTAGAGTTTGATAAACTGTGGCATTCCCCTCATTGAATAACTCCTCATGTATGAATGTAGATGCAAAATACTCATTCAGTTTATCAGTTACTTGAGCATGATCATCAATAGTCAACCCATCTATGTTAAGTGTTCAAATCTGATTCATCCCTTTCCTTCTAGAGTTTACATAAGTAAAGAGCCCTTTGCTGTTTTTCTTTGCATCCTTTGCCAAAGATTTCTCGCAATCTGCTTTTGCCTGCCTAACCTCCTTTGTGACTTGATTACAGACAAGCTTATGTCTGCCATAGGCTTCTGTGTCACCTGATAATTTATATGCATCCCATACATTTTTCTTCTCTGCCACGTGCCTCATTAATTCATCTGACATCCATTTAGGCTTGAACAGTATTTCTTAGTTGGAATGAAAAGCCTAGTCACCTCCAAATTTAAGTCCCTGAAGGCTTCCCATTTAGAATTCAACATTAGTAACATCATCAGTTGATCCCACTGTACAGAATTTTAAAAACTCTGAAATCCCTGTGGTCATCATTTACGAAAGCAAAAGCTCTTCCCTTTAGCCTTAATGGTAGTTACATCTTTAAGTAATTCCCATATCAGTACATTGTGATCACTGTCACCCATTGGTCCTTTATCTGCAAATTCTTAATGCATGAGTTATCACTGCTGATAATCAGATCAAGAGTATTACTAGCGCCTCCGTAGCCAGGGGGGAAGGAGCAGAAGTGCGTAGCACATGCTTCTTGATTAGACTGGGGTTCGAGCCCGTCACCACCAAATAAGGAGGATGCGGAAAGGTCAGGGAATGACCACCGCATATCCCGGAGCAGTATGGCCTTAGTTGCTAATGCTCCTAAAAAAACCAAATAACAACAATAACAAGGGTATTACTCCCTCCTGTTGTCTCTTGAACATGTTGCTGTAGAAAACAAGTCTCCCATCAGAGCCATGCAGGTTGAATTTATTCTCATCCAAGAAAATAACTGATTTCCACTGCTCGGGGTTCCTTTTGACATGCTGCTTACACCAAATTAATTGTGCCTTTTTCATATTTTGTGTGAGAAGGGGCTCCTTCTTAGGACGACAGGCTACAAGTCCATTTTTGAAGAGGCATCTTCTGACTGTTACTGTACTTGCTACCACTCCTGTATGTTCTTCCCGTTCTCTTTTCAGCTCAGACGAAGAAGCTTTATGGTTTTTAAGGTATAAGCGCTTCAAAGTGCAGTGCTGTTTTGGTGTACAGACTTCTTTGCATCTGGTTCCTTTTTTCCTATCAGCAGAACCAGAATTCTTGAGTTTGGAAAGAAATCTGCTCACTGTCAACTGATTACAAGACACTTTATAAGCAATATGTTGGGAATAACATCCTTCCTCACGTAAAGGAACAATAGCACTCTTTCTTCATGGTGTCAACTGCACGTACTCACCATCCTGACACAAGCAAGGAATGACTGAAACTCTTGCAGAACGTGCTTATATAGCTGAAAGTAATGGCTGATGCAATATTACATCACATGTGTGTCAATTTTATCTGATGCAATCTGTAAGAAATATTGCCATATACTTATGTTATTCAGACGACAATTACAATTTTAAGGGGTGGTGCACTTTCTTTGAACACCAGTGTATATATACAAAATACCGTATTATTAGTTTATGAGGAAGATTATTCTAAGAGACATACCCAGATAAATCTATGGAGAATGCATAAGTGAAGTATGTTACATATACACAATGGATAATATGAAAAAACTTATCGCTGTTTACCTACAGTCTGGATGACTTCTTCTGGGGTCAACCACCCAAATTGAAAGGAAAAAACAACAATAAGGCAGTTCTCTGTTTCTATAATGATCAATATGCACTAAGGCAAAATCAATTTTGTGGTTATATAACAAATAACAGGTTAAAATATGACAGTGGAGTGCATGTTGCAGCCATCTTCCCTTGTAACACCATCTCCGTATCACTACCCACCGAATGCAGCAGCTATACAGCTGAATTATGCGCCATCAGGTTTGCACTAGAAAATATTATCCATCTGTCCACCCAAAAAAGCATGATATATATGGATTCCCTGAGTGTGCTTATAGCCTTACAGATTATCCCCTCTCATACACATCCTTTATTTAATAAAGTCCATAAAATCCAAACTGATGCGTATCCATGAACTCCAGAGAGTGGTCATCTGCTGGATTCCAGGACATTCTGGGATACCAGGAAATGAATGTGCAGACAGACTATGCCACTAAACATCCATCCAACACAGAATCATCACATTATTATCTTCCATATCTTGGCTACAAATGTAATATATGAAGAATATGTTGGAAACAATGGACAATTCAATGACAAGCTCAAACGCATAATAAACTCCTTAAAATTAAACCTTAACTACAGTTATAGAATTGGCCATAGTCAATTTACTCACCTTTATCTCCTCACAGGTAATGATCTTCCTCAGTGCACACAGTGCAACTCTCCACTTATGATGAAGCATATTCTTGTTGAATGTACTTTGTATACCCCTGACTATCTACCATATCATACGTAACAAAGTTAATCTGCTGGAGTTTTTCCAGTTTATTAAACAGATAAAATTAAATCTGTCATTTTTGACTGATGCTATAGCAGTACAATGCATGTGTACCATTCATACAGTTGATAGGTGCAATATGGCCTAAGTATCCTTTGCACCAAATATAACAATAACAACAAAGGAAGAGACCTGAATTGTGGAAGGATGGTTGGATAATCCATCAAAACAATACTCCAGCACACAGCATATTCTCTGTTCTCATTTCTGGCTAAAAAAACAAATCCCTATATGCGAACATGCATCCTACTTGCTAGATCTAGCCTCTTGTAACTTTTTTCTCTTCCCTAAGCTGAAAAGTGTACTTAAGGGAATCCATTTTCAGTACATTTAAGACATGCAGAAAAAAATGACTGAATTGTTAATAGGGCTGATAGAAAATTACTTCAGAAATGTTTCTGTTTGGAAGAAATGTGGAACAGTGAATGCAAGCCCAAGGCAATTGTTTTGAAGGGTCAGTTGTCTGCTCATTTCAAACGTTACTACCCACAGCACATAACTATAGATTCTTCCATAAAAGCTTCTGGTAGGTCCTCACACTGAAATAACGGAATGGATACTGCAAAATACCTACTACTTGCTCCCGTCTCTATCTCCAGTGATACTCAGGTGCACTAGAAACTTCACAAAATATCAAAATGACTTGTGAGGTACAAAATGTTTCGTTATATTTATTTTATTGTGATAGTCTTTATTTAATAACCACACCTTGTATATTCCCTTCTATCAAGTCTGGACAGAATTGCAGATACGAGAACATTTTGTCCCTTCTCACATTTTTCTAGCATGACCTTATATTTCTTGACCAATTTATGAATTCATTTATATTTTAAGTTATTTAAACCCGTGGGGATCAGTATACAAACTGATAGCTGGTTACTCACATCTTCTGTTTGCATATCTGGAAGATGTACTATGGTTTTTTAGTTCCATGTGTATACGTCTGTTCCATCTGGTTGTAAGAGAAACGAGAATATATTTCTGGTTTCCAGAGGTAGCTAAGGGAATTTTAATTCTAAGGGAAACCAGAATATATTTCTGGTTTCCCTTAGAATTAATATTCCCCAATAAAGCTACCTCTGGAACCCAGAGCATTCAGTCCTAGGGCCAAACAAGAGAAAGAGAGAGAGATGCTCAGTATAGAGTTGGGTCTCTGTTGAGCCCCAGTTTGATTTTTCTCTAGGGCATCAACTTATGTTCTGAGAGACTCAATCTTATCATACTCCCTACATCTAGCACATATAAAAGATTCTCCATCAGTGAGAAAAAGTTCTGCATACATGAGACAGCAAATACAAGGAAAAATACTCACAGGTGAACTGTGAGCAGCAATTCCCCCATCAGGCACGACGTCCTATGACATGCTGTGCATTCCTTTTCCAGTTGAAACTATGAAAACTATAATTACTTTTAAGATTTAAATAGTAAAAATATCCAAATAAGCACACTGGTGAATTACCTTTAAAAATGGCCCCTCCGTAGCCAGGTGCGCAGCAGCAGCAGTGTGTAGCACCCACTTCTTGATTAGACCGGGGTTCAAGCCCGTGACCACCAAATACGGAGGAAGCGGGAAGGTCAGGGAATAACCACCGCATATTATTATTATTAGCTATATGGTGCAAGGAAGCCTGAGGCTTATGCTGCGCCAGCCAAAAAAAAAAAAAAAAAAAATTCCCGAGTTACTCTGAGAGAGAGAGTCAAAAGTAGAAGGGAATCACCAAGAAAGAGAAGTACGATGATATCCAGCTCAGGACCCTGGGTGTGCCAAGTGCATACTCAGAGCAAGCGGAGCAATATGGCCTTAGTTGCTAATGCTCCTAAAAACCAAAAAAACAAACCTTTAAAATGGCCTCTTCAAAAATTATTACAATATTCAAGCTCTGATAGTAAATTGAATGGGGATGGATTCTTCATAGTTATAAATGATACTAGAACTAGACAACTTAAATTCAAATTATTCTTTTAGCCAGCAAGTTGTAAGTCACTGGAATAAATTACTGCCATTGGTAGTTGAGGCTGACAGCTTGGGAAAATTCAAAAATTAGCTGGATCAGCACCTGAGAGAGAATATATAATTAGTGGGGTTCCCCCCTCTCTCCTGTGGAGCAAAATTCCAGGCGTTCCTTGTACCATATCAAGAATGTAGCAATGGCGGGGCAATAGGGGGCTACTTGGTGCCAGTCTACAGGAATGCCATATGGGTGCCAGATGGCACCATTTATTTAAGGACACAAATATTAATACTACAAGGGTTATCTCAAAAGTAATGTGCAAAAGTGTTAATTTAAAATGAATTTATTTTATTACATAATTTACATTTAAAACCTTCAATGTAGTTTCCTGCATGCCATATGATTTCTTCCTAGTGTTCAGGTAATTTTTTAATGCCATTTAACTATGCTGAAGTTAAGCTGTCTGATGCATTAGGTCACATCTGCACTCAGTGCTTTTAAAGACAGAAATCTGCCATTTCAGTGGTTCCTTGAGATTGGGAATAGATCATAATCACAAGGGCTCATATCAGAACTATAAAGAAACTGAAGTTGTGCTTCCCACCTCTAATCAGTGAAAACAAGCTGCACAAACTATGATGAGGCCTTGCATTGTCGTAGAGTATGAGCACACCATCTGTGGCCACTTCTGATGAATTTTCAGGCATAATTTCTGACAAAGAAATGTTGCATTGAAGTCACCAGTTACCGATCTTCCAAGTATCACATTATTATTATTATTATTATTAGCCATATGGTGCAAGGAAGCCTGAGGCTTATGCTGCACTAGCCAAAAAAAAAATTTCTGAACTACCCAGAGAGAGAGAGAGAGAGAGAGAGAGAGAAAGGAATCACGAAGGAAGAGAAGAATGATGATGTCCAGCTCTGGACCCTGGGTGTGCCAAGCCCATACTCACCAGATGTGAGCCAGCAACAGTAATGCCCTCATAATTGTAGCCATGATAGCCACTTGTTTTACTTTTGATTGTTGCCAGTGATATTTAGAGGGTTGTGGCATAGATGAATGCGTGTACTGAACTTCACTTCAAGTTTAGAATTGTGTGTGACCCTGTCTCATCAATGCCAACAATGTGTGTTAAAAACTCTTCACCTTATCACTAATGTGTAACTGCATTGCATTTCTACACTTAGCTCATTGTTCATCTGACAACAAATGTGGGCCCCATCAGACAGTGACCTTTCATTTCTGTAACACCCCAGTTAAAATTTGATGAACAGATGATTTTAGTATTTTTAGTATTCCAGATTCATTGGCTATTTCTTCACTGGTCATAACTACAAAATGGCGATAATAATGACTGCTAGTGTGTTGGCCATAGGTGTTCTCTACCTACCTGGACATTAGCATTAGTAAAGGCACATGTATGATGCAAGAAAGCAAGCTTATATAGCATCAGCCAAAAAAAAAACCTTCTCATTTCACCCATCCACTCACTCCAAACGTTTGTCTAATTCTGCCTTAAATCTATTTAAGCTATCGACTTCTACAACAACAGGTGGAAGTTTGTACCAGCAATCAACCACCTGCTGGCTAAAAGCAAACTTCCACACATCTATCTCACAACTGTCTTTCCTCAATTTGAACTTATGCCCTCTCAGGCGATTATTCTGAGCAACTGTACCAGTGCAACCTTATTTGCAATAAGAATAAATCAGATGACAAAAAATATTCCCAGTGCTGTAAATTCATACCTTTATGCCGATGATCTGACTGTCTCTTGCAGCTCGCAAAAATGAGCTTTATCGAAAGGCAACAGCAAACCTCATTTAATAATATTGAACTGTGGATGGCACAGAATGGTTACCGACTATCCTATCAGCAATTAAGAGTCATTAACTTTTGTAATAAACAAAAGATGCATCCAGTTCCAGTGGTACACCTAACAAATCATCCCATCACAGTGGTGAATAGCATTCGTCTCCTTGGTCTGATTTTTGATAATAAATTGAACTTCTCAGAATATATCACATATCCACAGACTGCTTGCCAGAAAAAAATAAACTTACTAAGGGTTATCTCTTCTACATCATGGGGTGCAGATCGTTACACCTTACTTGACTTGTCCAGAACCCTACTCAGATCTTGCCTCGATTATTATTTTTTTATTTTGTCAACAACAAGATTATGGTGCCCCAGTGTATGATTCTGCTAGGGAAAGCATGCTAGCACGTCTTGCCCCTATTATAACATCGCCAGCACAAAGTCTTTTTCATCATTCTTCTCTTTCTTCACAATTTCCTTCTACTTTTCTCTCTCTCTCTTTATAGTCTCTATAGTTGAAGGTTGGTTGACACACACACACACACACACACACACAGCGACATTTTCTGGCTTAGAATAAGTAATGTAGTGTTACTTACTTTAAGTTACCTGTAACCTATAGTCTGCCACCCTCTGTTCACCAAACCTTCCCTGTGACTTCTTGTTCGCAAAATTAAATTTTTTTTTTGCACTTGAAAGGTGAAAATTTCAGGAAATTTTAGACATCCAGGAAAATTTTCAGTGTGTATTATTGAGATCATGAAACAGGTGCTCTGGAAATGCTTCCAGCATGCTCACTGTATCAAGTATCAAGAAAATTATTTCTGAGGTTGATCGCATTAAATACCTGGGGACTTTTAAAAAAATGCAATTCCGAAACTTTTTTTTGATCATGCCAAAGCACATTACCCTTATGAAATTAAAAATTTTTTTAATTGTAAATGAATATAATATTTAGGTAGTTCAAATATTTAGATCACACCATACATATATAACCACTCGTTATTAGAAAGTTTGAACTGAAAAAAATATTTTCTGATTTCATTATTTAAAATATGTTAATTTATAAATGATTAAATTTTATTTCCTGCTATAGTTTTTCTTTTAAGATAATTTGTATGTTTTTCCTTCTTGTTTCTTCAGGTTATTGACAGTCTGGCAAATTTTCATAGTCGGTGGCAGTCTGCCATTGCTGGACGAGAAAAAATATCTGCTGTAATATCAAAACGTAAGAATTTGCATAAATCATCAATATATAAGTATTAAATTATATGAAAAAAAAAAAAAAAAAAGGCGTCTCCGTAGCCAGGTGGGAAGGAGCAGCACTGCGTAGCACACGCTTCTTGATTAGACCGGGGTTCGAGCCCGTCACCACCAAATACGGAGTATGCGGAAAGGTCAAGGAATGACCACCGCATATCCCGGAGCAATATGGCCTTAGTTGCTAATGCTCCTAAAAACCAAATAACAAAATAACAAATATGAAAAAACACTGTACTCCATGTGAAATTAATTATTATATTCATCTCCTTATATTAATTAATTATATTATTATATAATTAAATAATTATATTATTCATCTCCTTAATACAAGAAACAAAATTCCCCACACCCAGCATATTCTGTACACTAAATATATTTCCTAACAGTGTTGCTGAGGAAGTCACTTAGTTTTCATCAGATCTAGAAACAGAAATCCAAACTTGTTTTCTGTTTTCAGATCTGATGAAAACAGAATTACTGGCTTCAATACAATGACAAAGTCATTGCCTTGAAGTTTGTCGCTCTTTTCTCATGAGAGAACTTAGATTTCAAGTCCAATAAAAAAGTGACCAATTTGGATACTGTGACAAAGTCATCGTATCCAAGCAGAGTCGCCTTTTTCTCATCAGACTTCAGAATTGAAACCCAAAGTGAGTTCAGAAATGTCAGAAAATAATAAATTAATTGATGCTGGTGAGTGTGAAAATTTTGTTTCTTTTTTTTTATTATAGTGTAGAGATTGTAAAATAATTATTTTGTTAGCTACATTTGGTTGAAAAATCCATGTGATGTCTACTTCATTCAATACATTAATATATAATAACACAAAATCTAGTTCTTAGATATCAGCCCGGGTGCCAAGCATTCCGTGGCCAAGCAATTCTAGTGTGTTTCTGAAAGTGTTTCGTTTTCTAAAAGAGCATTTAAGCGAACAGTTTCTATTTTTAGTTTCAAACACCATTTTCTTGATTTCTATATCAGAGTAACTCTCTTGCACTGCAAGAAGTAGACAGAAGCCCAGAAAGGAAAACAACCTTCTGTTTCCTTTTCTATTAGTACTAACTTACTAACTCAGCTGCTTGGTCACCTCGTGGCACTGCTCCTGCCTCCCCGTGGTGGGACCGGAAACCTGGGTGGTAAAGCAAACCCCCAGGGCCAAAAGGAGCAAAATATGGATTTCAACAACTTTCCACCGATCCAGACAGCAAATCAAAATTCAATGGATTTGCACCAACCCGATGATAATGCAACCAACAGAAAGAGACTGAAGACAGATGCTTCCAGAGTATAACATCCAAGTTTCCTGATCTTGCATTCTTTAACAAATCAGGCCTTAGGTAACCTATCGCCATTTCTCATACAGAAGTGTCTGGAAAGTGTAGCAGGTTCCCCAAAAATGGAATCCCGCCTCGGGGCTTGGATCAAAGTACTTCAAAAACCTTGGGAGGGGCATTATGGCCACAGAAGCCGACGTGCCAACAACTACAAAAAAAAAAAAAAAAAACAAGATCAGAAGGTCACACAAGCAAAAAGAATTATGCTAAAGAAAGATGGTGAAGTTATCCCAACTCGCAGCATCATACTGACATTTAGTTCACCAAACCTACCTTCATCGGTGAAAGCTGGTCAGAAATTCGGACACTCCCAAATGGTCTGTCGAGATGATGCTGTATGCCCTAACTGTGATTTGAAGGAGCATGCCCAAGCTGATTGTAAATCAGTCTTCACTCTGCCCTAATTGTAAAGGCAACCACCCAGCCTTCTCTAAAACATGACCAGTGAAAATATGAAAAGAAAATCCAGAAGTACAAGATAAAAAAAAGTCTCATTTTCAGAAGCAAGAAAACAAATACAGCAACTGATGCCAAAACATATATATGCTGATGCAGCCAAAATATTTCATACAAAATCCATTCAGACTGATACATCAATACCCCCAGGCATCTCTATTTCTGAATGGGCTCGATCTATACTCTCTTCTGTACCACAGTCCTCAAAGCAAGACTTCAAACAGATCTAGTAACACGATCCTGTTGCTCCTGCAACTTCTGTAAGACCTGCTCAAAGAGAAAATTCTGATCCCGTTAACAAACAGCATGCTGAATCTTCTTCCACTATGGACACAAATGAGACTTGCAATCAAGAAGAAAATGAAACCATTCTGGAAATCCATCCAGACGACGAAATAGATACCAGACATGTTTTTTCAAAGAGAGAGAAAATGAAAGTTGACCATCTGAAACAGACTTCCAAAAAGCAGACAGACACAGCTTCTTCATTTAAATGATATTTTCCAAACAATGAAAAACATCTTCCAATGGAACTGCAGAGGCTTTCGCAGCAATATTGACAACATCCACGGAATAATTAGGAACCATAATCCAATTGGAATCTGCTTACAAGAGATATTTAACACCTCAGGTGTCGCCCTCGATAAAAAATTATACTCTCTTTCGGCAAGACAGACCTGCTACCACTAATGCTCATGTAGGGGTAGCCATACTCGTAGACTCATGAGTCCCTTGTAAACACATTCTGCTACAAACTGCCATTGAAGCTGTTGCTTCAATGAAGAACTTGAAGATCTCATTCTGCAGTTCCCAACCCCTTTCTGTTTACTGGGTGACTTCAATGGACACAATCCGTTGTGGGGATCTCCCTATGCAGACGCACAAGGACAGCTCATTGAAATGCTTGTCGACAGAAAAAATCTAACCATATTAAATACTGGCTCACCAACTCCACCTCCCAACAGGAACAGTCTCTGCAATAGACCTATCCATCTGCTCTCCAATAATCTGTAAAATACAAACCTCACACTGTATAACTTCAGAAACCAGCACAAAATGGAAATTTTCCAAGGCAGATTTAACAAAGTACGCTTCTTGTGTATCCTTCGACAATTTGACCATTGAATGTCATCCAATTTACAAAGCTGCCAACCATATTACAAAACAGATCCTAGTAGCTGCATCTATTGCCATCCCACAATCACAGTCAAGCATCCGCAGAAGCAGAAACTATTGGTGGAATGGGGACTGTAGGAATGCAAAAAAAAAAAAGAAGAAACCAGGCGTGGAATTTATTCCGCAAATATCCTACCACTGCTAACCTTATAAACTACAAGAAACTTAGAGCTAAGACCTGCCATATTAGGAAGAAAGCAAAAAAAACTCTTGGATTCGATTCGCAACTGAAATGAATAAAAATACTGATGTATGAATTATATGGAGAAAAATCAGGCAATTAAATGGAAAATTCCCCCCCATTGTCCTCCCTACTTATCATCTGGAATGGGCTGGAACTGTCTACTCTTGCAGAGATTGCAGCTTCCATAGGCACAGTATTTTCACAGTTATCTGAATCGACGGCATATGAACCATCATTTCAGAAGATTAAGACTTCAGCCAAAAAATCCCATCTGAATTTCAGAACCAAATCCTTTCTACCATACAATCAACCGCTCACTATGCTAGAACTTCAAGAGGCTCTATCCACTTAAAAGAACAGCGCTGCTGGCCTTGATGGAATATACTACATAATGCTACAACACCTAGATAATAAATCACTTTCTTCGCTACTGACATTCTATAATCGCATCTTCATGGAACATTCATTCTCCAGTTCCTGGCATCACTCTTTTGTACTGGCAATATCCAAACCAGGGAAAGATCTCTCTATTCCTAATAATTGTAGACCCATTTCTCTCACCAGCTGCTTAAGTAAAACACTAGAAAAAATAATACACCGTCAACTAACATGGTACCTTGATTCCCAAAACATGATATCCGATAATCAATTTGGTTTCAGGAAAAACCGATCACTACTGGATCTCATGATCAAAGCAGAAACAAGTATTAGGAATGCATATATCCAAAATAAACATCTCATTATGGTATTTCTCGATATAGAGAAAGCCGTCGACTAACGTGGTACCTTGATTCCCAAAACATGATATCCGATAATCAATTTGGTTTCAGGGAAAACCGATCATCCCTGGATCTCGTGATCAAAGCAGAAACAAATACAGTAAACCCCCGCTATTCGCGGGGGATACGTTCCTGAGAAATGCCGCGAATACCAAAAACGCGAATACTGAGTTATAGCTCCCATAGTGATAAAGGGGTTCCGTTCCAAAGTATGAAATATATAAGAAAAACTAGTCTAAAATTTTGTCTATGTATGTATTATATGTGCCTTCATAATATGACTATACATAGACAGTACATTGTGAAATGCAAGCATATGGCATCGAAATGAAAATAAGAAACAATTTAATATTAAATGTAATATTTATAGAAATTTCAAACAAATCTTTCAAACCAGCGCCTTTGCTAGGTAAAAAACGTATCCCGCCAATGCTATCACCAGTTTCGCTAAAGTGTTGATAAAGGAGTTTTGCCTTTTCACAAATGATGAGTGAACTTAACGGAATTTTATTATGAGTTCCGTCTTCTATCCACAGATTTAAAGCTTTTTCCATTTTTTTCTAATTTAACATCACGAGTTACAGAGCAAATTTTTGAAGCAATTAGCGCGTTTTCACGGACACTATGGCGGATTTTTTCTTCAGATTTCTTGATTGATCGTACCGTT
Source organism: Mastigoproctus giganteus (assembly GCF_048544385.1). Taxonomy (NCBI): domain Eukaryota; kingdom Metazoa; phylum Arthropoda; class Arachnida; order Uropygi; family Thelyphonidae; genus Mastigoproctus; species Mastigoproctus giganteus. The sequence goes on from NC_143586.1 coordinate 56,647,804, forward strand.
GACTCATTGATTTTATAATGTTTTGCCACTGAGGAGACACTTTCACCATTAGAAATTTTATCTAATAACTCAATTTTATTTGCTAATGTCATCACCTTCTTTGATCTTTTCACATTTCCCTTGTTATTCGTAGCCATATTTTTGTACGGGTTAGAAACCATTTGTCCACAATAAAGTCACTTTCTTCTATTAACACACTAGAAAAAGTCTGTTTTACACTGCAAAATGGTAGATTTATCACTTTTAAGCATATCAATTTATAAATTGATACATTTATTCAATTTATAAGCATATTAGCATTAGCATTAGTAGAGGCATATGATGCAAGAAAGCAAGCTTATTCAGCATCAGCCAAAAAAAAAAAAAAAAAACACCACTACTCCCATTTCACCCCTCCGTTCGTTCGAAATACCTGTCCAGCTGAGCCTTAAATTTGTTTAGGCTATCAACTTCAACAACAAGTGATGGAAGTCTATTCCACAAACCAACTGCCCGCTGGCTAAAGGCAAATTTCCGCACATCTATCCGACATCCGTCCTTCCTCAATTTGAATTTATGCCCTCTCAGGCGATTATTCTGATCAAGAGGAAGAATCCCATCGGCATTGAGCATGCTCAAGCCATTCAAAGCCTTATACACCTCTATCAGATCACCTCGCCGATGCCTAGTCTCCAGACTCTGTAATTTGCAAAACTTAAGCCTTTATTCGTAAGAGCAACCCTTTGTTCCATTCACTAATCTTGTTGCCCTTCTCTGTACTCGTTCCAGCAGCTCTACATCCTTCTTGAAATGAGGCCTCCAGACCTGTATACAGTACTCAAGGTGTGGCCTGACCAATGCCTTATACAATGGAATAATCACATCCCTATCCCTGCTAGAAAAATTCCTGTATATCATTGACAAGACACCATGAGCTACTCTTGCAGCTCGTCTGCACTGCTCAGAGAACTTCATATCTGCCTGCACAATTACCCCCGGGTCCTTTTCATTCTCTACCACTGTCGGCGTAGTACCACAGAGTTGATACGTTGATCTGGGGTTACTGTTTCCCATATGTAGTACTTTACATTTGTCAATGTTAAACTTCATTTGCCACCTCTCAGCCCATCTGCTCAACCTTTCCAGATCCTGTTGCAGCAGCATAGCATCAGTAGTATCCTTAACCACCCTGTCAACCTTTGTATCGTCTGCAAACTTGGAAATTAAGCTTGATATACCATCATCAATATCATTTATAAATACAGAAAACAACAATGGACCCAACACTGAACCCTGAGGAACTCCACTAATAACATTAGTCCACGTTGATCAGTGTCCATTGATTACCACTCTCTGTCTTCTGCCACTCAACCATCCCTTTATCCATAGCAGCAATTTGCCTCCAATGCCACACTGCTCCAATTTGTGCAGCAGTCTTCCATGCGCAACAGTATCAAAAGCCTTTCTAAGATCCAAATATATAATATCAAAGTTATTCCCTGCATAAAAGCAAACGACGAAACCTTCCATGACAAGCGCATAACACATACTGAAGAAGGATTAGTGAGAAACATCCACGCTCGCGATTTTGTCACCCCTGTACCCCCCCACCCACTGAGCGCTTTTTTACCGGGAAAGATAATTTTAGCCACGCCCATGTTTTTTTATGGCGGAAAATGTTCACGGCGCTTTAAAATTCACTTTTTTTTTTTTTTTTTTTTTAAGGTTTCATTTTATATTAAATCAGCGACCGCGAATACAGATACTGCGAATAGCGGGGGTTTACTGTATTAGGAATGCATATATCCAAAATAAACATCTCGTCATGGGAGGTCTCGATATAGAGAAAACTTTTGAAACCACTTGGCATTTTGGTATCCTGAGGGATCTTCATTCTCTCCATCTGAGAGGTCACTTACCTTAGTTCATACAGAATTTCCTACAGCAGAGGACCTTTCAAGTTCACTATCAGCAAGTCCTTTTCAAAACATATAACTATCCAGTTATATTAAAGGAGGCAGCAAAGCAACTAAGCAAACCCTTGGCCATAATTATGAGAGCATCCTTGGACGCAGAGGAGTTTCCCACGGACTGGAGATGTGCAAATGTATCCCCAATTCACAAAGGTGGATCGAAAGGTGACAAGTAATTACAGATAGTTTAACTTCTGTTCCTGGTAAAATAATGGAGTCACTGGTTAAAGATGCATTGCAGGATCATCTAGACAAGACTGCAGCAATAATTCAGACACAGCATGGGTTTGTTAAGGGAAAGTCTTGTCTGACAAATTTGATAGGATATTATGATGTGGTTACAAAGGAACTGGATGCAAAAAATAATTTTGATATCATCTATTTGGATTTCAGGAAAGTTTTTGACACTGTTGCCATGAAAGACTATTGTACAAATTGGAGCAGAATGGTATTAAGGGTAAGTTGCTACAATGGATAAAAGGATGGTTAAGTGGGAGAAGACAGAGGGTGGTAATCAATGGGTGCTGCTCTTTGTGGACTAATGTTATTAGTGGCTTAATGTCAAAGTTTGCAGATGATACAAAGGTTGGCAGGGTTGTTAAAGACAGTAATGGCAGTGTGCTACTGCAACAGGATCTAGATAATTTGGGCAGATGGGCTAAGAAGTGGCAACTGAAGTTTAACCTTGACAAATGCAAAGTACTGCATATGGGTAGAAGTAACCCCAGAGAAACGTACCAAATGTGTGGTACTACACTTAAGGTGGTAGAAAATGAAAAAGACCTGGGAGTAATTGTGCAGGCAGATATGAAGTTTTCTGAGCAATGCAGACAGGCTGCCAAGGTCATGGGGTTTTGTCAATGATATATAGGAATTTTGCTAGCAGGGAAAAGGAGGTGATTATCCCTCTGTATAAGGCAATGGTCAGGCCATGCCTTGAGTACTGCGTACAGGTCTGGAGGCCTCATTTTAGGAAGGATGTAGATTTACTTGAGCGTGTACAGAGAAGGGCAACAAGATTGGTGAGGGGAATGAAGGGATCCTCTTACCAAGAGAGGCTTAAGTCCTGCAAATTGCAGTGGCTGGAGACTAGGCACCTGCGCGGTGATCTGATTGAGGTATATAAGGCCTTGAATGGGTTGAGCACGCTGAATTCTGATGGGATCCTTTCACTTGTTCAGATTACGAACCTAAGGGGCCATAAATTCAAATTAAGAAAAGACAGATGTAGAATAGATGTGCGGAAATTTGCCTTTAGCCAGCGGGTGGTTAATTGCTGGAACAAACTTCCATCTGTCGTTGTGGAAGTTGATAGGTTGAATAAATTTAAAGAGGAACTGGACAGGCATTTGGAGGGAATGGTGTGATTTTTTTTTTTTTTTTGGCTGATGCTGCATAAGCTCATACACATGCTTTCTTGCATCACATGCCACTACTACATATATACAAGGAGTCCCTCAGGGTTCTGTTCTTAGTGCAACCTTGTTTGCAATAAGAATAAACCAGATGACCAAAATTATTCCCAATACAGTGAATTCATACCTTTATGCTGATGATGTGACTGTCTCTTGCAGTTTGCAAAACATGAACTTTATTGAGAGGCAACTGCAAACATCAATTAATAATATTGAACTATGGATGGCACAGAATGATTACCGACTGTCTTATCAGAAATCAAGTGTCATTCATTTCTGTAACAAATGAAAGATGCACCCAGATCTGGAAATACACTTAAAAAATCAACCTGTCACTGTTGTGAACAGCGTTTGTCTTCTTGGTGTGATTTTTGATAATAAATTGAACTTTTCAGAACACATTAAACATCAAACGACTGTTTGCCAGAAAAAAATGAACTTACTAAGAGTTATCTCTTCTACATCATAGGGTGCAGATCGTTACTCCTTACTTCACTTGTATAGAGCCCTAATCAGATCTCGCCTTGATTATGGTGCCCCAGTGTATGATTCTGCTAGGGAAAGCGTGCTAGCACAGCTTGCCCCTATTCAACATTCTGCCCTCAGGATTGCTGTAGGTGCTTAAACATCACTGGTACAAAGTCTTTATATTGAAGCCCATGAACCTCCTCTCAGACTCAGGAGAAAGATGTTACTCCTGAACTATGCGGCCAGAATTCAAAGTCTAACTACTCACCCCATTAGGCCAATACTTAATGATCCACAGTTCTCAATGCACTATAGAAATAAACCTAGAGCAGTTCAACCTACTGGCATCAGATTGCAGGCATTATCACAAACTTGGAATATACATCTGCACAAAATCCTCCAAGGTCCAAACAATTCAGATCTTCCATGGTTTTCTATTAAAGCATCCTGTGACAGTTATTTCCTAAACTGGGGAAAACATTCGCTTGCAAATATCAATATACAGCAACTCCATGCTGCTTACACAAAATTATCCACGTTTTACAAAAGTATACACTGATGGATCAAAGTCTGAAAGTGGAGTCAGGGCTGCAGCCATCTTTCCCTATAACACCATCTCTGTTTCCCTACCCACTGAATGCAGCAGTTATACGGCAGAATTATGTGCCATCAACCTTGCCTTAGAAAATATTCTCCATCTGTCCATCCAAAAAAGTGTAATATATACAGACTCACAGAGTGCACTTTTAGCCTTGCAAAATTCTTCCTCGCCAACACATCCTGTAATAACAACAATAAAAACTCAGCTGGTGCATATCCATGAACACCAGCAAGTAGTCAATTTTTTGTTGGATCCCACGCCACACTGGAATATCAGGGAATGAAAAAGCAGATTATGCAGCAAAACAATCATTCAACATAGCATCGACAGATTACTACGTTCCATATATTGACTACAGATCCTATATAAGACATGTATGTAAGAAACAGTGGACACTTCTATGGCAAGCTCAGCTGCAGAACAGGCTCCTTCAAATAAAATCTGAACCACAGTTATGGGCTTACAGTCTCCATGTAAACAGAAAGGAAGTAGTCCTCCTATCCAGAGTGAGAATCAGTCACAGTCGCCTCACCCATCTTTATCTACTCACAGGAGACAATCCTCCAAAGTGTACGCACTGCAACTCTCTTCTCACAATCAAACACATTCTAGTTGATTGTACGCTGTACACTGATGTCCGAAGAGCCTCATTCAGTATTCTACGAAATCTTCAAGAACCTTTAACACTTCATGATGTTATAGGCAATGATGCAAATCTTCCATAATTTTTCTGCTTCCTAAAAGGGATACAGCTATATGATCGCCTATGACATGATTCTATAATCACCATGTCTGACCTCCATACCGTTGATAGGTGCAGTATGGTCCTAGTAGCCCTTGCACCAGAAATACAAATACCAATCTTAGATATATGTTGTTTATAAAAATCTGGTGAGATATAAATATACTCTACACATTAAGAATGTTTGGAGCATATTTAGAACATAAGAACATTAGAACATAAAAATATTGAGTTCAGCTCAAATATTAATGCTAAACATAATTTAGCATTAACATTGGCATATGACACAATAAAGCAAGCTTATACAGCATCAGCCCAAAAAAAACTATAGTACAGTAAATTAAAATAATCAGTGATTAAAATGGCAAGCAAAACCTTGCACAGGTTTTGAATTGGTGTCAGCAATTTTTTAAAATTAATTTTTAAATTTTTCATATCTTTCAGATTTTAATGTTTGTCTCCTTCTGGTTTTTCATTGTTGTTACAAGTGGAACAACAATGAAAAACCAGATCTTGGGAAAATATTTTTCTGAAAAAAAAGGTGAGTTTGCCCAAACTCACCTTTTCTGAATATTTAGGAAAAAATATTCAGGGAGAAAAAAGAGTATCACTGGAATTGCTGACAAGTAATCCTTCAGTAGTTTTTCACAACACTCACCATTTCCATCATTACTTCAAAAGAAAAGTCTGCATTTTCCGTACCTCTAATCTGTTACCACTTTGTGCAGTTTTAATTGATCCTGAATATTTTCACTCAAAACTTGTTGGTAAAAACAATTCATTTGGATTATGGTATCAGTGATATACTGGCATTTTGCTGTAAAAATTTTAATTTCTGTAGATTCATATGATAAACTCACGTTAGCCACACACTAAGGAAATAGTAAAAATCAAAAATATGTGGTTAAAATTTCTGGCTTTTTTCAGGGGTGTATATCATCCACCCCATCATCGCTTTCTTTCGGGTACAATGTATCAGCTTCTGTTTCACATTCACTTAATTCTGCACCTTTAGTGCCTGAAGAAGAAACCCAAAGAACTGGGTTTCTTCTTCAGTTTCATCTGGTGGCCAATGCCGGAACAGTTTTCAAAGCTGGCTCAAACAATACACTGACAGAAATATGATGCAAACTTAAAAACATATATATGCACACACACATGCATATATATATATATACAAATTTAACATGAGGAGCCTACACCTGAAAAATGTGTACAATAAGTGGCTACTTTATTAAGAACACCTACCCTTTTCATGAAATAGACCACTCTTTCAGTAACAGAATGATGTGCTTGTACCATATGATATAAAGCAGGTGAGCAGATATTTAGGGATGTATGTGTGCAATTCCATGCAAGAATGGGCAAGACAAAACAATTAAGTGACTTTGAATGTAGCATGGTATTCAGTGTCAGATTTTCACGTAGGACTGTCTCAAGTATATTGAAATTTGTCCAATAACCAAATAACATCCAGCCAACAACAATCCTACGGTTGGAAACAGCTCATTGATACAAGACACCAACGGAAGCTGATAAGACTTGTGGTGAGAAACAGAAAGGCTGTAGTCAGTCAAATAACAACCCAGTATAACAGTAGTAACTAAAGAGGCATTTCAGAATGCACAACTCATTGTACCTTGTTATCGATGGGGTATTGCACCTGACAACTGAACCAGGTTCCACTCCTCGGCGAAAAACACAAAGCATGTTACAGTGGGTTCATGAACATCAACTAGACAGTGGATGACTGGAAAAACATTACCTGGCCTGACTAACCCCTGTTCTTGCTGTTTCACTAATGGGAAGACCAAAATATGGTGAAAACAGAATGAGTCCCTGGACCCATCCCACCAAGTGTCAACAGTGCAGGCTGGTGATGGCAGTGCAATGGGAGGAGGAGTGTTTTTGTGATGCACTATGCTCCTTGACACCAGTGGAGCAACATTTGAATACTACAGGTTATCTGTAAATTGTTTCAAACCAGGTGCATCCCTTCATTGCTGCAGTGTATCTATCCATGAATGGATTCTCCTCTAGCAAGATAATGCACCATATCATAAAACCAGAATTATACAGAACTGGGGAACATGGGAGTGAATTCAGCCTACTGCAGTGGCCTCCCCAACACCAGATCTCAGTCCAACCTGTGGAATGAAATAGATTGGACTCATCAGAGTAGGGATCCACAACCATCCAATTTGCAACAACTTTGAGAAATTGTTCCAAATTGGATGGTTGTGGATGCTTTTGACACCTTAATGAGTCCATGCAATGATAAATCCAGGTTATTCTGAGGAATGAGGGTGGGGACCTACTCACTTTATTAGGTAGGTGTACTTAATAAAATTGTCATTTGGTTTATACAAACCCAGGGGCTCACATCTGGTGAGTATGGGATTGGCACACCCAGGGTCCTGAGCTGGATATCATCATTCTTCTCTTTCTTAGTGATTCCCCCTTCTCTCTCTCTCTCTCTCTCTCTCTCTCTCTCTCTCTCTCTCTCTCTCTCTCTCTCTCTCTCTCTCTCTCTCTCTCTCTCTCTCTCTCTCTCTCTCTCTCTCTCTCTCTTAGGGTAACTCGGTAATTTTTTTTTTTTTCACTGGTGCAGCATAAGCCTATGGCTTCCTTGCACCATACAGCTAATAATAATATACATACATACATACTCATGAAAGACCTAAATACATGCCTAAGGTTTTTTTTTTGTTTGTTTGTTTGTTTGGGGAATATTTTGGTGAATCGGCATCTATGGCCATAGTACACCATACATATGATCATGCCTAAGCAATTAGAAACCCCTATACATTAATTATTTTTTTAGGACTTATTTATTTATTTTGTTCTTTGGCTGTAACTTTTATATTTCTTTTCCATTAATATAAACTAATTAATTACTGTCTTTAATTAATAATTAAGGAATGGTCTTTCAAATTCTTTTCTGCTTTACGCTTTCCAAATAGAGAGTTCAAGAAAGACTTCTTTACTTATATAAACTCTAAAAGGAAAGGGATGAATCAGATTGGTCCACTTGATATCAATGGTTTGAACTATAGATGATCATTCTCAGATAGCGAGTATCTTGCATCTACATTCACACATGAGGAGTTATTCAAGGAGGAGAGGGCCAGATGTTTATCAAACTCTAACAGGGAGTTAAATGATTTTGTAATAACTGAGAGCAAAGTGGAGGAGAAATTGTTGAAGTTAAACATAAGAAAGGCACTTGGGGTTGATGGGATCTATCCAATTATATTAAAGGAAGTGTCAAAGCAAGTAAGCAAACCCTTAGCCATAATTATGAAAGCATCCTTGGACTCGGAGTAAGTACCCATGGACTGGAGAGGTGCAAATGTATCTCCAATTCACAAAGGAGATCAAAGGGTGACACAAGTAATTGCAGACCTGTTAGTTTGACTTCTGTTCCAGGGAAAATAATGTAGTCACTTGTTAAAGAAGCATTTCAGGATCATCTAGACATGACAGCAGTAATAATTCAGACACAGCATGGATTTGTCAAGGGGAAGTCTTGTCTGACCAATTTGATTGGATACTATGATGTGGTCACAAAGGAACTGAATTCAAATAATAATTTTCATATCATATACTTAGATTTCAGGAAAGCTTTTGATACTGTTGCACATTGAAGACTACCATACAAATTAGAGCATTATGGCATTAAGGGCAAGTTGCTACAATGGATAAAAAGGTAGTTGATTGGGAGAAGATAGAGTGTGGTAAAAAATAGATACTGCTCTACGTGGACTAATGTTATTAGTGGTGTCCATCAGGGTTCGGTGTTGGGCCCAGTGTTGTTTTGTATATTTATCAGTGATATTGAAAAAGGTATCTCAAGCTTAATATCAAAGTTTGCAGATGATACAAAGGTTGGCAGGGTTTTTAATAACAGTAATGACAGTATGCTGCTGCAACAGGATCTGGAAAAGTTGGGCACATGGGCTGAAAAGTGGTAACTGAAGTTTAACATTGACAAATGCAAAGTACTGCATATGGGTAGCAGTAACCCCAGTGAAATGTACCAACTGGGCGGTGTTACAATCAGGGTAGTGGAGAATGAAAGAGACCTTTGGGTAATTGTGCAGTCAGATATAAAGTTTTCTGAGCAGTGCAGACAGGCTACCAGAGTAGGTCGTGGGGTCTTGTGAATGATATACAGGAATTTTGCTAGCAGGGATAAGGAGGTGATTATCCCCTTGTATAAAGCAATGGTCAGGCCACACCTTGAGTACTGCGTACAGGTTTGGAAGCCTCGTTTTAAGAAGGATGTAGAGTTGCTAGAATGAGTACAGAGAAGGGCAACAAGACTAGTGAAGGGAACAAAAGGGTGCTCTTATGAAGAAAGGCTTAAGTTCTGCAGATTGCAGATTCTGGAGACTAGGTACTTGCGAGGCAATCTGATTGAGGTGTATAAGGCCTTGAATAGATTGAGCAGGCTCAATGCTGATGAGATTCTTCCTCTTGCTCAGATTACAAACCTGAGGAGGCATAGATTCAAACTGAGGAAAGACAGTTGCAGAATAGATGTACAGAAGTTTGCCTTTAGCCAGCAGGTGGTTGATTGTTGGAACAAACTTCCATCTGTTGTTTTGGAAGTTCATAGCTTAAATAAATTGAAGGCAGAACTAGACAAACATTTGGAACAAATGGATCAGTGAAATGGGAAAGTGTTTTTTTTTTTTTTTTGGGCTGATGCTGTATATAAGCTTGCTTTCTTGAAAGCTTATATAGTGTCAGCATACAGCTTTCTTTGCATCATGTGCCTCTACTAATGCTAATCTATAGCGTTTATCAGAAATAGCTAACATATTTTGATAACAATTTTTTATTAAAAAAATGTTGTAATCTACTGTGTTCAGAGGCACATTATAGCGTTAGTTGCTAATGTGCCAATAAAGCCCAAACAACCAAACCAAACTAGGTTCAAACAACTATTTAAGCTGCCAATTTTTTATTATAAAAATTTAGAATATTGCAGGCTTACTTCACTCTTCTTATATTTGATAACTCATCAAATTACCTTCATTCTACTTTGCTCATCATATAGCCTGATGTCAAATGTTTTATCAAATTGGAGGATAGCTATCCTTTTACTTTACATAAAATTGATGTTTATCTTTCAGTTGATGACATAGAAAAATATATGGATCCTCAATATGCTGAAACACTAGCACTTTCTGAATCTGCAAAACTAGATATAATACTAACTGGTAAGTTGTTTTTTCTTTAGATGAATATTGAAATTGCACTTTTAGTTCTGTATATTATGCAAAATCTATGTTATTTCTGTACAACTGATCATATATTCAATTTTTTGCATTTTTGTGTAATTTTACGACTTTATTGGCATTCCAACTTTATCCTCTATTCATAAGGTATTCAAGTTTTTTTATCCAGCAAATCAACTTGTGAATTAAAGGGGTTCTACAAACATGTATTTATCTTTGATGCACACATACATTTATTTATATGTTTATTCAAGCATATGTTTCTCTTTGTGATAGTGAGATATATAAGTAAATACTATATTAAAATAATGTAAATACTGTATTTGAAAGGCCATTCCTGGCCTTTCAAATTCTTTTCTGTTTTACGCTTTCCAAATAGAGAGCTCAAGGCTTGCTTGATATCTATACAGTTTGGACATGGACATGTTAGGCACTTGAACTATTCAAGCTGCCACTTTTTTATTTTGAAAATTTTGAATATTGTAGGCTTGTTTTACTCTTTTTATATTTGATAACTCATCAAATTTTTGTAAAATTGTTCTAATTATTTCTATTTTTTTTATTTTATATGTTGTGTTGATATTTCTCTCAGATCTCTCTGTTTGTAACTGTTGTTTTTAGAGGAAGACAGAATCAGGCAGATTGTGGATTCTCTCCAGAAGGTTGAAGATCTAAAGTTTTCTTTGGATAGTGAACACATTAAAGGTATTTGGTTTTTGTTTTTGTTTTTTTAATCATTTTAATTCTTTTTTTAAAAATTGCTAGTTATTTGTATGTGAAATTTACCTCAATGAGTATTGATCTTACTTTGTGGGTTTATTTACAGCATGAACATTTTCTTACTTATTTCAGAACATCAAAAGAAGTTTTGAAATAAGCAGTCATTATCAGCTCAGGAAAACTTTTTTGACCTTTCTCATTTTCATATAATGAGATCCCAGTGATGAAAATAAACATGAGAGCTCTTAAGGTCATATGTGAAGAAGACTTTATAGTTATAGACTTCAGAGTTCACAGAGGTTTAGCCTTAAGAACAAGCAGTGCATCAGTTCCTGTTTCAATAAAATGTTGGTGAAATGAATGCTATAGTAACAAAACCATTTTCTGTCCCCTGCCAGTCTACTATGTAGAAATGTAAAGTGAAATATTTTTATGTAAAAATGTTCACTTTAACAAATATCAGTTTAACAGAATAAAAATTCATGCTGCTATGAAAAAATGTAATCATTATATAAGAAAGAAATTTGTAAAAAGAAAATCCTTAAGTAACACTTACACTTTTTTTGACCTTTGGTTTTTAGCATCTGGCAATGTTGTGATGATTTACTAACTGAGCTATTAATTACTTCTTCAAGATTAGTGGCCCTTGATCTATCTACATTCCTTCCTAAAGTCCTACCTGAGTAATTTTGGAAGTGACAGGCTATTTATGCAAAGTTGCATATTTTTTTAAATGTGCTGATAGATGAGTGCCAGCATTATTAAAAATGTTTCTTTACAGTTTTATGTGAAGAAATGCAGTTGTTAATTTGTATCATCTGACAGTTGCATGTATTACATTTTTTGCAATTTTTAAAATTGAATGATAATTTCATGTATATAATGTTTTCTGTTTTTTTCCTGTAGAATTAAGACAATAAAACAACAGTGGAAAGCATATTTTTGAAATTTTCAAAAAAAAAAAAATAAAAATTTGCATTTAGTGAGTATGTTTCTTTTATTATAATTATGTTGTAACAAGAATACCCTTGAAAATATTTTGGCAAAACTGTTTCTGAGAAGAAATAAAGATTAATATTGAAGTAACCTCTCCCTCGGTTTCCTTTGCTGCTGGCTAAGGTGTCAGTGGGACACTCGGGTAATAAAATGACAAAAGATGCAAATTGATAATTTTTTACATGTATAACCATATTGCCCTTTAAAAAAATTACAATTATTGCACAAACATTATCAGGACCTGGATAATACTGCTGTATAAAAATTGACCATGAGCAAAAACGCCAACTTCATTGAAAGTCTGACTCTGAGATCTGTTGATTGTGATCACAAAAGCTAAGAAATTGTCTTCTCTTCAAACTAAGTGGCAAGTTAGTTTCACTGAAAACTAAATCAACTCTTGGGGTTTGAAACGTGGCCAAAAATTTATTTGGATTTTTTTTATTTTTTTTATTTAAATTTTACTGCTAAATAAAACCTATTGCAAATGGAATCGGGTCAAAAGCTTCTTTTGCATTAGCATTACCATTAGTAGAGGCATATGATGCAAGAAAGCAAGCTTATGCAGCATCAGCCAAAAAAAAAAAAAAAAATCCTCCCATTTCACCCCTCCATTCGTTCCAAATGCCTGTCCAGCTCAGCCTAAAATTTATTTAGGCTATCAACTTCCACAACAAAGGATGGAAGTCTGTAGCACCAATCAACTACCCACTGGCTAAAGGCAAATTTACACACATCTATTCTACAACTGTCTTTCCTCAGTTTGAATCTATACCCCCTCGGGTTCTTAATCTGAGCAAGAGGAAGAATCCCATCAGCATTCAGTTTTCTCAACCCATTCAAGGCCTTATACACCTATCAATCAGATCACCTCGCAGGTGCTGCAATTTGCAGAACTTAAGCCTTTCTTGGTAAGCGCACCCCATTGTTCCTCTCACCAATCTTGTTGCCCTTCTTTGTACTCGTTCTAGCAACTCTACATCCTTCCTAAAATGAGGCCTCCGAACCTGTAAACAGTACTCTAGGTGTGGTCTGACCATTGCCTTCTATAATGGGATAATCACCTCCCTGTCCCTGCTAGCAAAATTCCTATATATTATTGACAAGACTCCATGACCTGCCCTGGCACCCCATCTGCACTGCTCATTGAACTTCATATTTGACTGCATGATTACCTCCAGGTCTTTTCCACTTCCCTGAGTGGAGTACCACACAGTACGTTTCTCTTGGGTTATTGCTAACCATATGAAGTGCTTTGCATTTGTCAAGGTTAAACTTCATTTGCCACTTTTCAGTCCATTTGCCCAACATATCTAGATCCAGTTGGAGTAGCATACTGTCTTTACTGTCGTTAACAACCCTGCCAACCTTTGTATCGTCTGCAAACCTGGACATTAAGCCTGATATACCATCACCAATATCATTGATAAATATACAAAACAACAATGGGCCCAACACTGAACCCTGGTAAACTCAACTAATAACATTTGTCCACGAAGAGCAGTGTCACATTAGAGGGAATGGTTGTGTGAAAAAATTCACACAACCATTCCCTCTACATGATCAGTTCCTCCTTAAATTTATTGAACCTATCAACTTCCACAGTGACAGTTGGAAGTTTGTTCCAGCAATTAACCACCCGCTGGCTGAAGGCAAATTTCCACACATCTATTCTCCAGCTATATTTCCTCAATTTGAATTTATGCCCCCTTAGGTTCGTAATCTGAACAAGTGGAAGAATCCCATCAGAATTCAGCGTGCTCAAACCCATTCAAGGCCTTATCCACCTCAATTAGATCACCTCGCAGGTGCCTCGTCTCCAATTTGCAGAATTGGAGACTAGGAGTCCACTGCAATTTACAGAACTTAAGCCTCTCTTGTTAAGAGGATCCCTTCATTCCCCTCACCAATCTTGTTGCCCTTCTCTGTACATGCTGAAGCAAATATACATTCTTTCTAAAATAAGGCCTCCAGAAAACGCATGCAACCAATAAATAGCGGGAAGCCTTCATATGCCCAGAAGGTTTCTGCGAAGTGCACTATCGGTACCCAAACTGAGATGACTGTGCCACCAAGAGAGTCATTCACTCCGATTGCACGCTATTTATTGAGTTCACAAAAGCCCACCAAAAAAAACGCAGTCAGCTGCCACTCCTATATCCGTACCTCCTAGTGCTCCACCACTACCAAAACCAAGTGGTAAAGAGCCAACAGTAATAACAGAAACAATGGATGTCGAGCACAAGGAGGTACCGGATGAATCAGTCTTGGAACTCTTTGCGGAGGGAAAAATGGACATGGGACAGCGTCCATTCTTCCCAAAAAAAGATAAATCCAAGACTGACAAAAGTAAGCCCTCAGCACCTCGGAAGCCACCTGATGGACCCACCAAGCCTAAATAATGGCTAAATTCCTACAGTGGAATTGTCGTGGATTCTGGCGAAATACTGATCACATCAAGGCCCTCCTGCAAAAGCACAAGCCAGTTTGCTTTTGCTTGCAGGAGACTTATCTAAAGGCAAAAGATGATCCCACCAGGCATAACATCACAATTTTTCCTAAGGATAGAATTGCGGATGGTCCTACTCACAGAGGAGTGGCTATCCTTGTGAACAACCAGACCCCAATTCAGCTCTTGCTAATTACAACTAGCATAGAGGCTGTTGCAATTCGCCTTACAGTGGGATTTTTATTAACCGTCTGTTCTATTTATTTGCCACCTGGAATTGACATCTCCCAGGAAGATCTTGATGATCTTGTAACACAGTTGCCTCCCCCTCTCTTACTTGTGGGGTAGTGCTAACATCAATGGAAGGGGACGAGTCATGGAGCGTATGCTGAATGACAATGACCTTTCCCTTCTAAATACTGGAACAAACACCTTCCACATGCCTACCCGTACTTTTTCTGCCATTGATCTCTCTATCTGCTCCCCTTCTCTACTCCCTTCTTTCACTTGGGAAGTGGATGATAACCCATAGAGAAGTGATCACTTCCCTGTGATAACCTTGTTACACAGTGGGAGACCATGTCTTCCTTTCAGGTTACCACGGTGGAAGATTGATCAGGCTGACTGGCCTGCCTTCCAACACAAGGCAATTTTTGACCTCAGTACAGTCAGTCAGGAGCCTATGAATGATGCAGTAACATACATCACAGAAATCATTGTCCAAGTAGCTGCGGCCCCTCAACGTGGGCACCTGTACGTGGTGAGGGGACCTCCCAGTGACGCTGCTGGACTTCCAGACTAGCATCACTGGGATCCAACGCCCACAGCCTAGGTTCTGGGCTTACATCAATGGAATCCAGCGTGTTTGCTGTGCGCTGCGACCTGTGGAAATTCGGAAAGGGGGATCCTGGTGGTTGAGGGGCCCAGCTTCAATACACCACTTTGGCCCATGCTTCGACAAGACGGGTGGTCCTGGAAGGCCCGGCTAGGATCAATCGGCTAGTAGGTTCGCCTGCGAGGGTCAACCGTGTCAATGCCACGCCCCTACCCTCATGGTCCGAGGGACAGGATTCAGGCTGGCGGCGGTGCGGGTATGGTGTCTGGGTAGCCCTGGCGTCCCACTCCCGAGCGCATTTATTCCATGCCGGGTAGTGGGCGTCCCTTTGGGCTCCGTGGTGGGTGGGGAGCCCGGGCACTGAACAAATAAAAAACCTCTATGAATCCTGATAAACTTACTCCTTCGGGGGCCCCAACCCGGTCCCTATCAGAAAACATTGACACAGATACAGATAGCAGTATTGCTAAAAAGAGGCAGCGAACCGAAGTAACATCAGGGCCAGTCCCTCGGTTCTTAATCATGCATTCTACCAATGAGACACCGATTGGTAAAATGTCGCCCTTTTTTATTCAAAAAGGGTTAGATGGGTTAGCAGGTTCTCCCAAATCAGTTAAGAGGCTCCGTTCTGGAGACCTCTTAATCGAAACCAAAACTGACAGCCAATCTGAACATATACTCCGAACAACATCAATCGGAGGAATCCCTATAACAGTGACACCACACAGAACACTCAATTCATCGAGAGGTGTCATTTCGGAGTGGGACCTTCTCGACGTAACCGAGGAGGAAATCTGCTCCGAATTAAAACCACAGGGAGTCATTGCCGTCAAGAGAATTACTGCGCAAAGGGATGGAAATATAGTTAAAACCAGGAGCGTTATCCTGACTTTTAACTCTCCTAAACCTCCTGACGAGATTAAAGCTGGATATATCAACTGTTCAGTGCGTCCGTACGTAGGCGCCTCCGTAGCCAGGTGGGAAGGAGCAGCAGTGCGTAGCACACGCTTCTTGATTAGACCGGGGTTCGAGCCCGTCACCACCAAATACGAAGGATGCGGAAAGGTCACAAAATGACCACCGCATATCCCGGAGCAATATGGCCTTAGTTGCTAATGCTCCTAAAAATCAATAACAAACAAAGCGTCCATACGTTCCGAACCCTTTACGGTGTTTTAAATGCCAGAAGTATGGACATTCTCAAATGGCCTGCCGTGGAGTCCTTGCATGCGCTCGATGCGGTGCAAAGGACCACGAAACAACAGCATGTTCAGCCGCAAAACCCACCTGTATTAACTGTGAAGGCGAACACCCGGCCTATTCACGAGCATGCCAGAGGTGGAAAGAAGAAAAAGAAATTCAACGGCTGAAAGCAGAGCTAAATATATCATACCAGGAGGCAAGGAAATCGGTCAAACCCCTGAATATCAACAAACCTACCTACGCCCAGAAGGTAGCAGGGAGATGTTCCGTCGGAACTCAGACGGACATGACCATTCCTCCAAAGGAGTCTTTCACTCCCATCGCGCGGTATCTCTTAAACTCTCAAAAACCTGCACAAAAGGACAAATCAGCTACCACTCCTATATCGGTACCTCCTAATGCTCCACAAATTACAAAGGTAGTTATGAAAGATAAGAAAGGGGAAGTCCCCCCTATAACCCAAGAAAGGATGTATGTCGAGCAGAAGGAGGTACCCGACGAGTCAGTCTTGGAACTCTTTGCGGAGGAGGAAATGCACACGGGACAGCGTCCTTTCTTCCCCAAAAAAGATAAATCCAAGACTGATAAAAGTAAGCCCTCAGCACCTCGGAAGCCGCCTGATGGACCCACCAAGCCAAAATAATGGCTAAATTCCTACAATGGAATTGTCGTGGATTCCGGCGAAATATTGATGACATCAAGGCCCTTCTGCAAAAGCACGAGCCAGTTTGCTTTTGCTTGCAGGAAACATATCTAAAGGGAAATGATGATCCCACCCTGCACAACATCACAGTTTTTCGAAAGGATAGAATTGCGGATGGCTCTGTACATGGGGGAGTGGCTATCCTTGTGGGTAACCAGACCCCAGTGCAGCCCTTGCTAATTACAACCAGCATAGAGGCTGTCGCAATTCGCCTTTCAGTGGGATTTTTATTAACTGTATGCTCTATCTATTTTCCACCTGGGACTGACATCTCCCAGGCAGACCTTGATGATCTTCTAACGCAGTTGCCTCCCCCTTACTTACTTCTCAGGGATATGAATGGACATAACACCCTGTGGGGTAGTGCTAACATCAACGGAAGGGGACGAGTCATAGAGCGAATGCTCAATGACAATGACCTTTCCCTTCTAAATACTGGAACAAACACCTTCTTCCACATGCCTACCCGTACTTTTTCTGCCATTGATCTCTCTATCTGCTCCCCTTCTCTACTCCCTTCACTCACTTGGGAAGTGGAGGAGAATCCATACGGAAGCGATCACTTCCCCGTGATAACCTTGTTACACAGTGGGAGACCATGTCTTCCTTCTAGATTACCACGGTGGAAGATAGATCAGGCTGACTGGACTGCCTTCCAACATCAGGCAAATTTTGATCTTAGCACAGTCAGTCAAGAGTCTATCAATGATGCAGTTAAGTACATCACAGAAAATGTTGTCCAAGCAGCTGCGAATGCTGTTCCAAAAACATCTTCCCGGTTTCCACCATTTCCTAAACCTTGGTGGAATTCACAATGCACAGCAGCAAAAAAGGCTCAAAACAAAGCGTGGGGGATATTCCGCCGATATCCCACCACGACCAACCTTATAACCTTTAAACGTGCACGAGCCAAAGCACGATATATCCGCCGTCAGAGTCAAAAGGAATCGTGGATCCGTTTTACATCATCTATTAACCAGTCTACCAACTCTAAGGTAGTCTAGGATAAAATCCGAAAAATGAAGGGGAAATATACATCCCACCCTTCTTCAATCCTAGATTATAATGGATGCGCTATTGCAGATCCAACTGCAATAGCTAATTCTCTTGGGGAAACATTCTCTAACATCTCTGCAACATCTTCGTATTCCCCAGAGTTCCTGGTCCTGAAACATAAACTAGAAAAACAAGCACTTAATTTTAACACCAAGGGCCTCTATCCCTACAACGGGTCATTCACTATAGAGGAACTGAAAAGAGCCCTCACTCTTTCCAAAGCAAGTGCTGTTGGACCAGATGGCATCCATTATGGAATGATTAAACATCTTTCACCAAAATCTATGGATTGTCTGCTCCTTCTGTATAACAGAATCTTTACTGAAGGGCAGTTTCCGGACTCCTGGCGAAAGGCAATCGTTCTTGCCTTCCCTAAGCCAGGAAAGGATCCAAAAGTCACCACCAACTATCGTCCTATTGCTCTGACTAGCTGTCTGTGCAAAATCCTGGAGAGAATGGTTAATTCTCGTTTAATATGGTATCTAGAATCAAATGACCTTCTCTCCAACATTCAGTGCGGCTTCCGAAGGAACCGGTCCACTTTGGACCATCTTATTAGATTGGAAGCATCCATCCGGGATGCTTTCCTAAAACGCGAACACTTGGTGTCGGTGTTCTTTGACATGGAAAAAGCATACGACACAACTTGGAGATTTGGCATTTTAAAAGATTTACATAACCTAGGCCTTAGAGGGCATCTCCCTCTTTTTATTCAAAACTTTTTAGCCAAACGATCGTTCCAAGTTCGTGTGGGATCCTCACCCTCTCGCTCCTTTAGCCAAGAGGAGCGAGTACCACAAGGATCAGTATTAAGTGTCACGCTTTTTGCCATCAAAATAAATTCCAACACAGAACAACTTCCTCCAACTGTAAACAGTGCCCTCTATGTTGATGACTTTAGCATTTTTTGTCAGTCGTGCAACATGAGGGTTATTGAAAGACAACTGCAGAAAGCCATTGATTGTCTGAATTCCTGGGCACTTGTTAATGGCTTCAGGTTCTCTCCGGAGAAGACCGTTTGCGTAGACTTTTGTCGCAAACGTAATCTTCATCCTGAACCTGAATTAAGGCTCGGACAAAATGCTATTCCAGTAGCAGCGAACACAAAATTCTTGGGACTCATATTCAATAAAAAAACTGACATTTTTGGATCATGTTCGTCAACTCCGCACAAAGTGCACACGTGGGCTTAATATTCTCTGCTCGCTCTCCTCTACATCTTGGGGAGCAGACCGATGTACCCTTCTTCGGCTTTACCGTGCACTTGTGCGATCCAAACTAGATTATGGGTCCCAGGTATATTCCTCAGCCAGAGACAGTGTCCTTCGATGGCTGGACCCGGTCCATCATCAGGCCCTACGTACTGCTACTGGAGCATATCGTACATCTCCTGTCCAGAGCTTATACGTCGAAGCAAACGAACCACCGTTATCGCTCCGACGTAAGCAGTTGTCTTTAAAGTATGCTTTAAAACTGAAATCCCTGCCAGACCATCCTACGTGGCCATTCGTTTTTGAGCCACGATGGGAAAATTTATACAATACTCGTAAGACTGCCAATCGTCCTTTTGGTATTCGTTTCCAAGAGCTACTCAAAGAAATTAATATCAAGGTAGACAAGGTTGCCCAAACATCAAAGCAACCCTTTCCACCCTGGCATGCTCGTGTCCCGGCATGCGACTTGTCGCTTAGAAACTGGGGAAAGTCGGACACTCCATCATGTGTCTACCTGCAGCTTCATTCAGCACACCGAGCTGAACATTCCGACTTCGCGCCAGTCTACACAGACGGTTCGAAGTCGGAATCATACGTGGGATCTGCTGCTGTCTTTACAGACAGCACTACATCAGAGCAGATGCCCTCTGAATGCAGCATCTTTACTGCAGAGCTAACTCGGATCACATTAGTGAATGCCAATACCAACGGTTCATTTTGTATTCTGACTCTCTCAGCATGTTACAGGCTTTAATAACTGTGAGATATATTCTCATCCAGTTCTGTCTTGCATTCAGCAGAAGATTTACTTCCTCCATGAACGTGAATATGATATCCCCTTCTGCTGGATTCCCAGCCACATTGGGATTAGAGGAAATGATTTGGCTGACACCGCAGCCAAATCAGCAATTCCCAATAATAATCGCTGCCTGTCAGTCCCCTATACAGACTACAGGCAAATAATACACCAAAAGATACATTCCCAATGGCAGGATTCGTGGAATAGACAGACTGGGAATAAACTATATCATATAAAGCCTATAATTGAACCGTGGCAGTCTAGTCTGTGCAGGAATCGTAAGAAGGAAGTTGTTCTTGCCCGGACCCTCATAGGACATAGTCATTTGACTCTTTTTTGATTTGATTTGATTCTTTTTGAGTCATTTGATTCTTTTTTGCTGAGGGCTGATGACCCTCCTATGTGTGAGTCCTGTGGCACAATTTTAACAATCAGACACATTTTAGTTGACTGTCCAGATTTTAGCAATATCCGTTTTACTGCTTTTAATCGTCTGACTGAGCCGTATACACTCAGTCAGATTTTATCCGACAATGACAATGTGTCTGCTGTTTTTAGCTTTTTTAAATCAATAAAGGTTTTTACTCGTTTTAAAATTTATATGTTATTTTGTTTCTTTTATTGATATATATATATATATATTTTATTATATATATGGACATGGTGGCCTAATTAATTAGGTCACTGAGAGGTTAAATTTTTATATATTACCTGGTCTTGGCGCATTATAGGCTTAGTTGCTAATGCGCCAATAAACTCCAAACCAAACCAAACCCACGAACTACCGGTGAGTTGTTGGACAACTAAGGCTCATCG
Organism: Mastigoproctus giganteus; assembly: GCF_048544385.1. NCBI lineage: Eukaryota > Metazoa > Arthropoda > Arachnida > Uropygi > Thelyphonidae > Mastigoproctus > Mastigoproctus giganteus. Next base: position 56,669,019 of record NC_143586.1, read on the forward strand.
ATGCCCAAGGTGAGCAAAGGCTCTCCCGGATGATACGTAGCAGCAGAAGGGCAGCTGTGGTGCGACTCGCCGGTATTTGGAATGCTGGTGATGGGAGTAATGTGTCACAACACACACTACATCGAACCCTGCTGAAAATGGGGTTGCATAGCCACAAGCCGCTCCGAGTGCCCATGTTAACCATGGTTCACCAGCAATAGCACCTCCAATGGGCACGCGAGCATCGAAACTGGACCATGAGTGATTGAAAGAAGGTCGTCTGGTCCAATGAATTACATTTCCTGTTGCCCCGTGTGGACTGCCAGCTACGTGACTGTCATTTACGTGGGGAAGTGATGGCGCCTGGGTGCACCTTGGGAAGATAACAAGCTGGTGGCGGCGGTGTCCTGCTTTGGGCAACGTTCTGCTGAGGAACCCTGGGTCCACTCATCCATGTGCCAGGCACTCTGACATATACCACCTAGACATCATTGCTGACCAGGTACAGTCTGTCCTCGTATAGCACGATAGTTTTGTTCCTAGAAACCCTCGTGCATTGCAAAATCGTGCAATATAAACAACAGGCCCTATGGGAAAAGTGGGGTTAGGTGCCGACCACCCAAGATTGAACACACATTTGGAACCAAAACATTACCAAACACAATAAATAATCGGGTAATTTTAATCGTTATAAAATACTTACGTATTTTATAACGATTAAAACAAGTAATAAAAAATAATATTATATTTTTTTATTATAATATAATAAATAATAAAAAATATTTATTTTTTATTATTTATTTAAATAATAAAAAATTATTAATAAAATAGTAAAAAAATTATTATATTAAATAAAATAGTCGTAATAAAATACTTACGTATTTTATTATACGTAAGTATAAATTATAATAAATTATAATACGTAAGTCGTAATAAAATGCTTACGTATTTTATTACGACTATTACGTAATAAAATATTGCTAATGCTTTTGCTTCTATCATAAGCAAACTTGTTTTTTGTTTGATTTTCTATCCAAACAGATGACAGCCATTCCATCTCTTCCAATTCTTTGTGTCTTAATCGAATGGATTTTAATTACACTTTGTGTTGTTCCTGCTATGAAAGTTGTTTTTATTTTCTCTGCATTCTTTCTAATTCTCGGCATTGCCTCATTTCGGTCTGTAGCACGTGCAATATCACATGGTCTTTCATTTTGCTCAAAGCGTTTCACAATTTCATATTTTTTCTCTATCGACAGAGGCGGACTGGCCATAAGCCTTACCCGGGAAATCCCGGTGGGCCAGAGGCCGGTGTGATTTTGGCCATAAACCGTAGTATGAGGCCACTATAAATTTTCCCGGGTAAGAAGTTTTGACTCAGTCCGCCTCTGTTTATCGATATTGCTTTTTTTTTTCTCTCTCTGAATCTGCAGTGTCTTCGCCAGGACGCTTCCTTTTCACACCTTTTAAGTATTTTACTAATTTTCAGGGAATAAAGCACAATTACAAAACGAGGAGGCACGCTTGATACACATAAACAAAGCTGCGCCCGTGTAGCAACTGAATAAACAATCAGACACATTTAACAACTGAATAAACAACACTGTAAAGGCCGAGATACACTATTAACACCTCACACTTTACTAAAGCACATTTCCGGGGGTTACTACCATAAAACAATTTCCAGTTGCGTTTCTGCTAGTGGAATCTGTTATAAACTGGTAGTAAACTCCATCTAATTGCATTTGCGATTATATCGATAGCTGGAATTGTGTTGGTTTTTTACTTTATTATGGTGAAATGTTTCCCCTTCACTGATATAAAAAACATAAATACATTTTCAGAATCTTCTCTTCATTCCTATCGTGTTGCATTCGGTTAGGGTGATTCTGCGTTCGACTGCCATTTCTTGTAAACACAAAGGCGAATCGTGCATAAGCGAATTCGGTTCGTGTTATATAAGATATCGTTCCCCTATTTATAAATCGTGTATGATCGAATTCGTGTAATGTAAACACGTGTTATACGAGGACTGACTGTACACCTTTTCATGGCAACAGTCTTCCCCTCTGGTGGTGCCATCTTTCAGCAGGATAATGTGCCATGCCACATCGCCCGGATTGTTCGAGACTGGTTTGCGGAACATGAGGAAGACTTCCAGGTATTGCTCTGGCCTCCAAATTCCCCAGACATCAATCCTATCGAGCATCTATGGTTTTTGTTGGAACAGCAACTCCAATGTGTGGCATCTGAACCATGGACCTTACAGGAGTTAAAGGATCTGCTGGTTACGTGTTGGTACCAGATACCACAAGACACATTTAGAAATCTTGTAGGATCCATGCCTCACTGGGTACAAGCTGTTTTGGCTGCACATGAAGGACCAGCATCGTATTAGGTAGGTGGTCATATTGTTTTGGCTCATCGGTGTATGTCGAAGCGAATGAGCCCTCGTTGTCTCTACAGTATGCTTCGAAACTGAAATCCCTGCCAGACCATCTCACGTGGACACCTGTTTTTGAGCCATGTTGGGAAATCCTGTATAACACTCGCCAGACTGCCAATCGGCCATTCAGCATTCATACCCAAAGACTACTGAGTGATTTGGACATCACATTAGACAATGTTGCAACATCACCAGTGCAACTTTCTCCACCCTGGCATGCTCGTGTCCCCAACTGCGACTTCTCCCTTAACAACTGGAGAAAGGACAGTATTCCATCCACTGTCTACCTGCAGCTATTTTTAGTACAGCGCTCTGAACATTCTGACTTCTTGCCAGTCTACACAGCTGGCTTGAGGTCAGAAGTGTCTGTCAGATCTTCAGCTGTTTTCCCAGACACCATGGTACCTGAGCAGATCTCCCACAAATGCAGTGTGTTCACTGCAGGGCTGCACGCTGTGGAGCTAGCCTTGGATCATATACAAACCACCCACCACAAAAAATATATTATATATACCGATTCTTTGAGGTCATTGCAGGCTTTATCATCGATGAATTTCAACCCTCATCCTGTCCTGACCCGGATACAGCAGAAGCTGCACTTTCTTTCACAATCTAAATTTGACATTTGTTTCTGCTGGATCTCAGGAAATGATTTGGCAGACACTGCAGCCAAATCAACGAACCTGTTTAACTCTTGCCTGTTAGTCCCCTATACACAGACTACAGGCTAGGAAAGAAACTTGTATCCCAATGGCAACACTCATGGCATGGACAGGCTGCAAACAAGTTATATGAGATTAAGCCTGTAATTGAATATTCTGGAATTTCTGCTAATGAACTGGCTGATAAAGCTGCAAAAAATCCAACTACCTTAGATTTAACCAATAACAGACTGTTCCAGTATCACACCATCCACAAATCATTCATGCTGCAGAAGAAGTAGTCCTTTCAAGAGCAAGAATAGGTCATACCCATTTGCCCCACCTTCATTTACTCACAGGAGATGATCCACCACAGTGACCACATTGTTATATAAATCTGACTGTTAAACACATTCTCATTGACTGCCCATACTATAAACAAGACAGAAATTCAACCTTGTTATTAATGGTTAACCTATGGAAACCAATAAATCTAGAGAATCTTATTGATGGCAATGCAAATGTTTCTGAATTTTTCAACTTTCTGAAGCAAATTGGAATTTTTAATCATTTCTGATTTTTTTTTTTTTTTTTTTTTTTTTTATTTTTGTGTTTTTGTATGGGCGGCTCCTAGAACAGAAGTTCATCTCCGCCTCGTTGCTCTGTTCAGTTTTTATACACTCTGTAAGGGTAAGGCCGGTGTGTGTCTTATAAAAATAAATATTTTTTTTTTTTTTTTCCAAACCGAATCCACACAGGAATATCCCAGATTGCATGAAGATAGATGAAAAGGAAGGGGAGAGAGGGAAAAAGAAAAGAAAAAAAAAAAAAAAAAAAAAAAAAGCTTTTCATCCCGCACGGGAGAAAGTGATAGGAAAGAAAAACTGTGTTTGTGAGCTTATGTGTGTGTGTTCTGTAGCGTGATGTTGTGTTTTGGCCTATTGGCTACCTGGAAGGAGTGAGCACCTGGACGATTCCTCCAGGTACTCGTCCCTAGCAGAAGAAGGGCAAGGCCTCCCCTACTATCTGCTCGCCCTCCTCCCTGGGGAAGAGTTCCCAGGGAAGAAAGAAAAACTTGTATAAGATGAAGAGAGGGAAGGAGTAAAGAGGAGAAGGACTGTTCCGGCCCAGGAAAGTCCCAGTCCAGGATGGATAGCTAGAACAACAACGCAAACAAATAAATAAATAAATAAATAATAATAATAAAAAAAAAAAAAAAAAAAATTAGTGTGAGAGAGGAGCTTTCCTGGTCTGGGGAGCCCCAGCCCAGGTCAGAACGCGAAAAAAAAAAAAAAAAAAAAAAAAAAGATTTAATCCCACAACCTGGTCAAGGAAAGGAATAGAGCCAGGATGTCAGCAAGCAGAATGATGTTAAAGGGGAAAAAAATAACAAATAAATAAGAAAGAAAAGAAAGAGGGTTTTTTTTTTTTTTTTTTTCCAAATTATCCCACACGGGGTGGATAGGAAAAGGCTATCAGGAGAGTGCTAGGGCTACTAGTGCTAGCTGATTATGAGAAGAAGAGAGAGAGAGTAAAAAAAATAATAATAAAAATAAATAACTAGTTATTGAATTGCAGAAGCTTCTAGGATGATCCTCCTCCTACGCTTGAATACGTCTGCCGCAAAGTGCTGTAGTGCACCTAAGTTCCTTTTGGAATGGACAAGGAGTTCTACTTGGTCAGGAGAAAATCCCAAAATTGCTGCCTGCAGTTGTTGTCTATGGTCCTCGTAGATAGTGCATTCAAATAGTAGATGTTCCCAACTCTCGACAGACCCACAGAAACAGAGGTCAGTATTTAGCAGACCTAGTTGGTGGAGTTTCTGGTTGAGAGATCCATGTCCAGTGACCAGAAAGGATGTTTCCATGCTGATTGAGAACCACTTGTTGACCGCTTTGCTGGTTGCGAATGTGACATCCGGTATAAATTTTTTCGTAACAATGCCTTTTGTGGTCGTGTCCCATCTTGTCTGCCAGTAATTGATTAGCTCGTTATAGCAACGAGCTCTTTCCTGTTTGGTATCACTGTCCAGGTTGAGTTCAATATCCAGTATTTCAGTTGGGATTCTTTTCTTCAGACGGTAGGCAAGTCCTCTATAGATAAGGAATAGATCCAGGGGGATGTTTCCAGATATTACTTGCAATGCTGCAGTTGACACAGTTCTACAAGCACGATGGGTAGCAAGAATAATGCTTCTCTGGATTGAGTTAAGCTTCTGTTTGATTTTGCAATTGGTCGCTCTGTGAAACCATGCTCCTGCAGCATACGTGGCGATAGGTAAGAAAACAGCTTTATAGTATAACTGTAAGGTACGCTTAGAGAGACCCCAGTCGCTTCGGGAGATTCTGATAATTGAGGCAGAGAATTTTCTGATTTTGGCATATAAATGTTGCAAGTGTGGTAAGAAGGATAGCCGGTGATCAATAACGACCCCAAGGACCCTGGTCTGTGTCACCAGGGGGAGCCGTATTCCATCTATCTTGACCTGAGGGGGCCGCCGAAGATCCAGTTTAGTTTTAAAAATCATCATATTTGTCTTGTGAGGATTGATGTGCAGTTTGTTAATCTTAGCCCAGTTGGTAAGGTTAGTTAGTACTAGGTTAGCAGTATCTTCCAGAGCAAGTCTTGAGTGTCCGGAGACAACAATGGTAAGGTCATCAGCAAATGCAATGACCTTGGTGCGTTCAAATGATCTGCTTAGCCAATCTTGTAAAACTACATTCCAGATCAGGGGGCCTAGGACAGATCCTTGGGGGCAGCCCCTAAAGACTGGTCTGGTGACGTGCTGATGTTTTGTTTTCACCATAACTGACCTTTCAGAAAAGTAGTTTCTAGTTAGCCAGTAGAGTTGTGAGGAGCAGTTGGCTAACCGGAGACGCTCCAGTGCACTCTCCCACCAAACTTTGTCAAATGCACCCTCAAAGTCAACACAAACAGCAAGCTCATACTTTGACTTAGATGTTTCTAGATGAAGAACCAGGTCGAAGAGGGCATCTTCGCAGGAGCGGCCAGGCGTGAAACCGTATTGTGCTGGGGAAATAAGATCTTGTGATTGGAATAAGTTGACAATCCTCAGGGCCATGAGGCGTTCCAGGATTTTGCCTAGGTTGGCCAAAAGAGCAATTGGCCTAAGGGATCTTGGCTCCATTGGTGGCTTGTTTGGTTTAGGTATAAGGCGGAGGAGTGCTTCCTTCCAGTATTTCGGAAATTTTGATTCCAGGAGGCATTTGTTATACAGGAGTAGCAGTAGGCTGGGTCTTAATTTATAAAATCTTTGTATAAACATATACTCAATCAAGTCGGGGCCTGGACATTTTTTGGGATTAATTTTCATCATAGCTGTTTCAAGTTCTTGTGGGGTAAAAGGGTTAGTACTGTTGGATGCTATATAGTTAGCATTGTTTCTTCTGATTGTCATATGTTCTGGCATATCTTCTGATACGTCATCTGGGGGGAAAAGCTTATCTAGTATCTCGTTGACTGAGTCTTCCCAGTTGGTGGTTTCCCTCATAGCAGTGGCAACCGATCCATAGATTTCTGGGACAAAGGTTTTGTCCCTTGTGATTTTGTACAGGAGGCCCCATGGGTTAGTATTACCTGAGTCTCTGACAAATCCAGTCCAGGTTTCTCTTTTGCGAGCAGCAATAGCCTTGGTGTATTCATTCTTCTTTATCAAGTAGGCAGTGTGAAGACGTTCGACATCAGGGGGAGGCCAGTCTCTATGGCGTTGGTATTCCCTCCTGGCACTGTGGGTGTCTTTCCTGAGTTTGCTTAGTTCAGCTGTCCACCAGGCACAGGGTCTTAGCACGATAGTCTTTTTCCTAGCAGACTTGTACGCTGCTTTTGATAAAGAATTCTGAATCTTATGTCCAAGGTCAACTGCTGAGATGTGCTCCAGGCCCTGGATATTTGAATCAGGGAAGTCATTCTGGATGGTGTCATCAAAAGCGGTCCAGTGAACTGTTTTCGTGGAGAACCTAACAAAGTCCGGGGTCCGGTTCGTGGATGTTGAGTCTTTCAGGTTCAGGCAGAGGTTGAATAGGATCACCCTATGGTCACTGAGTGTCCAGTCTGGAATGACAGTCCATTCGCTGACTGCTGTCCTGAGATCCTTGGTCGAGACTGTAATGTCAATGTTGGACTGACCTGATGGACTGCAGAAGGTTGTTAGCTGGCTGGGCTGATTGTGGACAGTAAGATTCCTAGACAGGATCAAGTCTTCCAGGAGAAGTCCTCGAGGGTCTGAAGCCGGGGAGTGCCAAAGTGGGGATTTTGCATTAACATCTGAGGTGATGACGATAGCTTTAGAGCCAAGAAGGTCCAATGCGTGCTCAATATAGTGGAGTGACTCTTCAATATCCATAGATGGTGGGCAGTATAGAGATATTAGATAGAATGAGTGTGAGTAGAATGTTATCTGAATACAGGTTGCAAATTTTGTGCATAATCCATGGATCACCAGTACATCAAGATTTCTATTAAGCACTACAATACAGGATTTTGGGTCCTTTGTAGCAGAGTGGATGACTTTTGCATGTATGGAGTATCCCACAATCTTATCACTGTTGGACATCGGAGTTCTGGAGGCATAGGGCTCTTGGATGGAGATTATATCTATTGCGTGTTCTTCTGCTGCTCTTCTAATTTCGTCAGCAACTGCCCGAGACCGGTGACCATTTATTTGCATTATTCTAAGTTTTGTAAAGGGATTCTTGTTCCTAGAGTTTACTGAGGCTGAATATATTCGGAGTGGTTGTGGTGGTCTATCATCGGCTGACTGTTTCTGTAGGAGGGTTAGAACAGGTTCATCCATCAGCGGTCCTTAGTCTTGCCAGGTCGAGGGCTCTTTGATATTCTGGGCAGGCTGCATCTCTGACCGAGTGGCCGTGCTCTTTCTTTCTCCTTTTGCAATTAGCACAGCAAGGACTTTCATCCCTATGTGGGCATTCAGCAAGCACATGTCCACTGCGGGCACAGTGTCCACATGTAGGAGAGGAGTGTGTGCAATGCTGTGCTGAATGCCCAAAGCCAAGACACAAGAAACACTTTGTTAGTACTGTGAAGGGTCTGAATCGGTGAGCACTACAGCCCAGGAAGATTCTATCATGGGACATGATGTACTTGAAGAGTCTGGGGGACACTGTAATGACGCGATGTGATGCTGCAGATGAGCGAGCCTTCATAGAGAACCTGTACACCATCTCTTGTTTAATCTCTTCAAAAGAGATGTCAAACTTGTCAAGGTTTTTGTTAAACAAGTCCTCCAGTAGTTCTGTATCAGTGATGGTATTGGGCACGTCATAAACAAGGACTGATGGATCGGTGCGTTTAGGCGGGTTGCTGGACAGGCCAGCTGCCTGCAGAGCAGGTGCCATGGAGATTGAGGTCAGATCTTCCTTGTTGGTGGCTTCAAGGAGGACCCCTCGATTGCGAATAACACGTAGCGATTTAACTTTTAGTGTTTTAAAGTCTTTCTTTAGGGTGGTTTGGACCAAATCTTTAACCTCCTCGCTTGTCTTAAGTTGGGAGCCTTCAGATGCACGCAGCAGGAGGACGTGCTGATCCTTTTTAGTGGCTTGTGTCCGCTGGAGGACTGCTTGTGGTTGCTGACTGATGGGGGATTGGTGTGCTGACCCCACGACAGAAGCAAAGGATTTTGATGGAGGTCCACTTTGTTTCTCTTTTATCATCTTCACAGGCTCTCGGCCCTCACTTGAGGGCAAGGGTAGCTTGGAAATGGTGCCAAGAACCTGCTCCAGGATAGCCGTATGGGAGGAAAGTTCCTCATTAGCAGCCTTGAGCTTAGCATTTTCAATAAGCAGGGATGTGGCTATTGACTCTAAGTTGTCCCACATCTCCTGAATGGAGTTAGCAGCAGATCTGGTGAATCTGTTTGTTTCTTGGTTCAGAAAGTTTGCCAGGCCCCTATGCAGCATGGAGATGACCTGGTGGAGTGAGGCTGCATCATTGGAGTTCAGCCCAGGGACTGAAGCAGTATCAGGAATAGCAAGTCTACTAGAAGCTGGAAGGCCTGAAGCAATCAGTTGATCCAGGGCAGAGGGAAGAAGAGGAGCTCCAGGTGCTGTGGCAGAAGTTTCTGGAGCAGAAGATGGAGCGAGAATGTGAGCAGCTGGTGAGGCCAGGATCGGATGTGGTGACTCAACTTGGGAGGCCCTTCCTGTTTCAGCTAGTGATGAATTTGTGGCCATAGTGGCAGTTGGAGCTGTCAGAGTTTGAGTGCTCTGATTGGGGTCTGAGGGCTGCTTGATTAGATGATTGGGTGGGGAAGCTTGATAGAGGGCTTGAAGATGGGGAACAGGGGCTGCTGAGGCAAGAGATTCCAAGATGGAGGCAGCAACAGGGGTTGAAATGCTAAAGTTTAGCTCAGCTGTGGGAGTCTGGGGTGGATAAGCAGTAAGGATCCTGCTGTTTTTATCTTCTGGAGACAGGTTGTTGGAGGAGGAGAGGGGTTGGGCCCGGGACCTTCTCTTGGTCTTCATCTTCTTCCTCCTCCTTGGTTTACCTCCTGACTTAGGTGAGGGGAGGTACTCAGGGTCATAGGGCTCTTCCAAATTAGAGCTTGAATCATCCTGGGAGCTCATTACTAAGCGTTTTTCCCAGTTGGGTTGAAACTTTGAACTTACAGTGAGCTGTCTGATAATTATTGGGTTCTCCTGATTTCCGTTGAAGGCACGTGACTTTTCTTGAAAACCTAAGTTCAAACTATTGTCACTGGGGGATGCTGCCAAATTACTTGATTTGTATAAAGAACCCGGATGAAGCATATTCTTTAGCGGCCATGTAGTACTTACCCTTAATTTCCATATTAATCAAAGTCATTATAAAATGTTCAAAGCTAAATCTTTTATCAATGATCTCTATTAATAATCATTAACTATGACGTCACCAATGAATCTCCTAACGAAGTTAATTTATTAATTACAAACAATTATAAGCCCAAGCGTGGAATAAGTGTCTAGCTTCGGATAGGCTAAGCCAGCCAATCCAGACCAGGTCTTGTGATCACGTGATCAGCAGTTCCAGACAACGGCCTTTGTTCTCAACAAATGTGGAAGAAGCAATGGCCACCTCCAGGTAACATAATTATTGAAGACAAAAACATTTCCCCACAATACTCAAAAAATTTTAGAAACATCATTCTAAAAAAACATATGAGGCAAAATCGGAAATCCTAAAGATTTACTAGGCACAATTCAAACTACCTAAAGCTAGTCAAAACTTATATATCATCAGGTTATAAATTGCAATGCAAAAGAACGGACGGCCGAACCTATATGGCGCTGGCTTGCTATCCTCCGTTGGAGTTGACAGCACAAGACAAAAATTAAAAACTGCTATATCTCCAAAACACCTTAGACGTTCGGCACAAAATAATATCTGCGGACTCACCGTCACCTAGGGATCTTGGATATCACAAAATAGATCCAGTATAGGGGAATTATACTACTTTTAAAAACTCATAGAAACGGAGCACCAAATTACACGTCCATACTGCCGATTAGCCATACGTTTTTTTTTTTTTTTTTTTCTGATCTCAGCCTTTTTTGACGTTACAAGAATTTCTCGTCTATTCATACAATAAATGAATAGGTGCATTATAGCCAAAGCAGCTTATGCGCCATCAAACAACAACAACATCCAGCAGAGTTCATCTTCCTTTGTGGTAGTAATGAATTTTCCTCATACACTCATGGGTGTGTCATGTGGTTGTTGTTATATACCTTTTCCATATGCCAGAAAATTTGTGCCAGTGAAACACTACACATTAAGAAACTTAATAACAATACATCACGCTCTCTACCTTGTGCACACCTGTCACTGTGTCCAAGGTCTCTGCTACTGCATATCTCTTTGTATGCATAATGGACAGCATGCATACTCTGTTGTTCTGTAGAGACATTACTACCAATCCCTAAATTCACACCCATGGCAGCACAAAACTTGAATTTAGACAGTCAAAATCGCATTTTCATTTCACTCACTCTATGTCACCCCCACTAACTTTACTATTGAGTCGTGCAGGGAAACTACTACTCTCATTTTAGGTGTTTAAGGCACACAACTATTGGAAATTTTTCTTCCGTACACTGCTTGACTGTTCACTTAGGTTCAGTACATTATTCACAGATCAGTCAAAATTTTACAAATTGTGGTCACCAGTCATCAAATGAGGGACCTGTGATATTGAAACAGACAGTGATTCAGTGAATGCCATTCTATGCAAACAAACTGAAGTTGTTTGGATTTAGTTACATATAGTAATGATGCAAATGGCATTAACTTACGTAAATCTCCCATGACTTGAGGCTTCACAGCCCTAAATGTGTCCCCTCGACGTGGGCACCTGTACATGTTGAGGGGACCTCCCAGTGATGCTGCTGGTTTTCCAGATTAGCATCACTGGGATCTAACGCCCATACCTTGGTTCCAGGGTTACACCATTGGAATCTGGCGTGTGCAGCCGTGCGCCGCGACCCGTGGAAGCGGAAAGGGGGATCCTGGTGGTTGAGGGGCCCAGCCTTAATACACCACTTTGGCCCCTGCTTCGACAAGACGGGTGGTCCAGGACCGGCTCGACTGGGATCAATCGGCGGGTGGTTTTATACTGCTAGGGTCAACTGCGTTCCAATAAGTCTCCCTCCCTTTGGTCCTGGGATGGGATAAAGACTTATTGGTAACGTGGGTATGGTGCTCTAAGCGAACTTGGCGTCCCATTCGTGTACGCAGTACCTGCTAGTTCACGAGTGGGCATCCCCTCGTTGGGCTCGGTGGTGGGTGAGGTACTTAGGCATCAGACATTTTCTCTTTACTCTTATGAGTAATTTAAATCTTTCAAACCCCTCTGGGGCCTCTACGAGGTCCCTACCTGAAACTGATGAAGATAATATAACATTAAAAAAGAAACACCGAACAGAAGCTGCACCACCTCCTGTACCTCGATTCCTTATCATACATTCTACCGGTGAAAAGGAAATGGGTAAAATGTCGCCCTTCTTCATCCAGAAGGGTCTTGAAGGGCTGGCAGGGTCCCCGAAGTCGGTAAAACGACTTAGATCGGGTGACCTTTTAGTTGAAACTTCCTCAGTGCGACATTCAGAATTGCTCCTCCAAGCAACATCTCTTGGGGGAATTCCAATTAAGATATCACCACACAGGACATTGAATACATCGCGTGGCGTAATTGCCAAGTGGGATCTCCTTGAAACATCTGAAGAGGAGATATGCACCGAACTGAGAGATCAAGGAGTTACAGCCGTTAAGAGGATATTTATGCGTAAGGAGGGAAAACTAGTTCCAACTAGGGTTCTTATCCTTACATTTAACACACCTAAACCGCCTACTTCCATCAAGGCTGGTTATTTGAACTGTCCTGTAAGGCTGCATATTCCAAACCCGTTGCGATGTTTCAAATGCCAAAAATATGGCCACTCTCAGATGTCATGTCGTGGATTACCTGCTTGTGCCCGGTGTGGAGCAAAAGAACATGACACAAAGGAATGTTCTGCCTCGAAGCCAGCATGCTTGAATTGTGGCGGTGAACACCCTGCATATTCAAGAGCATGCCAAAGATGGAAAGACGAAAAACAAATTCAAAAAATCAAGACGGAACAGAACATCCCATACGTGGAAGCGAAGAAACAGGTAACACCAGTAAACAGTGGAAAATCTTATGCACAAGCAGTTTTGAGGAAGGTTTCAGTTTCGACCCAAACTGATATTTCAATATCGCCACGTGATTCTTTTGCACCCCAAGCTAGATACTTGTTGACACAAGCACAGGAAGATAAAGCAGTCGCTACTCCCATTTCAATACCACCCAAGGAAGTAGCACCTAAAGGAAAATCACCTCCAACTAAAACCCTGCCTGTTATTCGTGAGGTACAGGAGGAAATGGAGGTAAATGAAGAAACTGAAAGTGTGGAAGAATCTATCCTGGATCTTCATCCAGAGGAAGAAATGGATATTGGGCGCCCTCAATTTCCCAAAGGCAGAATAAAACCCAAAGTGGGCCAATCAAAACCCGCATCACTTCGGAAGCCAGTCAACGGATCCACTAATTCCAAGTAATAATGGCTAAATTACTGCAATGGAATTGTCGTGGATTCCGACGAAATATGGAGGATGTCAAAATGCTAATGCGCAAATACGAACCTATTTGCTTCTGCTTGCAGGAAACGTACCTAAAGGTAAATGATGACCCCATCTTGCGAAATCTTACTGTTGTTCGTAAAGACAGAAACGGGGATGGCCCGGCCCATGGAGGAGTCGCAATCCTTGTGGGCAACCATACCCCTTTCTCACAAGTTCAATTGAACACTAACTTAGAAGCAGTAGCCATTCGTTTAGCAATAGGGTCTTTACTTACAATATGTTCTATATATTTGCCTCCTGGGACACACATTTCTCAGGTAGATCTCGACGATCTTATTACGCAATTGCCCTCTCCTTTTTGCCTTCTTGGAGACTTTAATGGACATAGTACTCTGTGGGGTAGTGCAGAAACTAATGAACGAGGTCGTATTGTACGACCTTGTTCGTATTGTACGTAATGAACGTTTTCTCGACAATAACGGCCTTTCGTTACTAAATATGGGAATAAACACCTATTTCCATATGCCTACCCGTACTTTCTCTGCCATCGATCTTTCCATCTGTTCGCCTTCTCTGCTACCTTTGCTTTCCTGGGAAGTGGAGGCGCATTATAGCCTAAGTTGCTGATGCGCCAATAAAACTCAATTAACCTGGGAAGTGGAACAGAATCCTTATGGAAGTGACCATTTCCCCGTAATATCTACCATTGTGAATGGACAACCTTGTTATCCATTTAGAATTCCACGCTGGAAGTATGATGAAGCAGACTGGAGGAAATTTTCACTGCTCACTGAATTTGATCCTGTACAAATTCAGCAGGAATCAATTGATGAAGCAGTGAAGTATATCACAGAGTCTATTATCCACGCAGCGGCAACTGCAATCCCAAAAACATCCTCCCGATTTCCACGCTTTCCAAAGCCATGGTGGAACCAAGATTGTAAAGAAGCAAGAAAGTTACAAAATCGGTCATGGGGAAAATTCCGACATTACACCACCACTGCAAATCTTATAGCCTTTAAACGTGCCCGTGCCAGAGCACGATTTATACGCCGACAGAGCCAAAAGGAATGCTGGGTCAAGTTTACATCCTCAATTAACCAGATGACCAGTACCAAAGTTGTCTGGGATAAAATTCGGAAGATGAAGGGTAAATACAAATCAGCTCCTTCATCTATGTTACAACATAATGGTTGTACATTAGCAGACCCAACTGCTATTGCCAACGCTCTAGGAGAAATATTCTCCACTATATCTGCTGAAACTTCATACACTGCTGAGTTTCTAGTGTTAAAGAAGAAAGCGGAGAAACAAAAACTTAACTTCCCTTCAAGCAAAGCCGAAACTTATGACCTGCCTTTTAGTGAAGTGGAATTAACCATTGCACTTGCTACCTCGAAAGTGAGTGCCGCAGGGCCAGATGAAATTCAGTATGAGATGATAAAACATCTATCATCTCACTCTCTAGAGCTGTTGCTACATCTCTACAACCGAATTTGTTTGGAGGATCAATTTCCCGTTTTTTTGGCGTAGGGCAACTGTCCTCGCTTTCCCAAAGCCAGGAAAAGATCCCAAAATTCCTAGCAACTATCGTCCAATTGCTCTGACCAGTTGCTTATGTAAGATTTTGGAAAAAATGGTGAATGCCCGCCTTATATATTACCTTGAGGCAAACGACCTTTTGAACAAAATTCAGTGCGGCTTCCGAAGGAATTGCTCCACTTTGGACCATTTAATCCGACTGGAAACAGCGATTCGCGATGCGTTTTTAAAGCGTGAGTACTTGGTATTAGTCTTCTTTGACATGGAAAAAGCTTATGACACAACCTGGAAGTATGGTGTTTTAAAAGACCTCTATTCTTTGGGTCCGAGCGGCCACCTCCCTATTTTTATCAGAAATTTTTTATCTAAACGACGCTTCCAGGTTCGTGTTAAATCCAGTGTGTCTCGTCTTTTTTGTCAAGAGGAAGGAGTTCCCCAAGGCTCTGTCCTCAGTGTTACGCTGTTTGCAGTCAAAGTTAACTCCATTACAAAACAGCTTCCTCCTTCAGTAAATAGTGCCTTGTACATTGATGATTTTAGTATTTTCTGTCACTCCTGTAGCATGAGAGTTATTGAACGACAATTGCAACAAGCACTCAATTACCTTAGTTCCTGGGCTTTAACCAGTGGGTTTACGTTTTCTGCGCAAAAGACCGTTTGCATACACTTCTGCCGCAAACGGAATCTACATCCTGACCCGGAACTTAGACTTGGACAAAATCCAATTCCTGTGGTAGCAGAAACAAAATTTTTGGGACTTATCTTTGATAAAAAACTGACATTCCTACACCATATCCGTCAGCTTAGAGCAAAATGCATGAGGGGTTTGAACATGCTCAGTGCTATCTCCTCCAACTTTTGGGGAGCAGATAGAAGCACATTATTGCGTCTATACCCGAGCACTTGTTCGCTCTAAACTTGACTACGGCTCCCAAGCTTACTCTTCTGCTAGAATTTCTGTACTCTGATGGCTTGACCCAATCCACCATAAAGCCATTCGGATTGCCACAGGGGCTTTCCGTACTTCGCCTGTCCAAAGTCTATACGTTGAAGCCAATGAACCACCATTGATGCTTCGACGTCAGCAATTGTCATTACAATATGCTATAAAAATAAAATCCCTGCCTGACCACCCTACGTGGACATCTATTTTTATGCCACGGTGGGAAAATCTGTATAATACGCGTAAAACTGCCAGTCGGTCTTTTGGTATCAGGATCCAAGAGCTGGTTCATGATATTAGCTTCACGTTGGATAATATATCAACATCAGTCAAGCATGTTCTTCCCCCTTGGAATATACGATCTCCGTCTTGTGACTTCAGTCTTAGGAGTTGGCTGAAAGCTAACACATCGCCATGTATATATCGGCAACTCTTTGCAGCACACCTTGCCGAATACTCTGAATTCTTGACGGTTTATACAGATGGCTCGAAATCTGAAGAGTTTGTGGGATCTGCTTGTGTCTTTCCAAATAAAACAATCTGTAGTCGTATTCCAAGTGAGTGTAGCATATACACTGCAGAGCTACACGCAGTAGACTGGCCTTGGATCATATAAAAACCCACCACTACCAAAAGTGCATGCTATATATGGACTCTCTAAGTGTATTACAGGCCTTATCCAATGTGAGAAACACTCACCCAGTGTTATGTCGGGTGCAGCAAATATTACACTCCCTCTTAGAGTTAAATTTCGATATTCGCTTTTGTTGGATCCCTAGCCATGTTGGTATCAGAGGCAATGACTTAGCTGATGCAGTAGCAAAATCAGCAACGCCACAAAGTCGCACTTGTCAGTGCGACTTTGTGCATCCACTTGTCAGTCCCCTATACAGACTGCAAGCAACTGATCTACAAAAAATTATGCGCGCGTTGGCAAGAATCTTGGAATGGGTGCCCTACCAACAAGCTGAATGAAATTAAGCCTGAAATAATGCTTTGGCATTCTAGTCAGCGCAGGGTTCGACGGGAGGAAGTAATTCTTGCTAGGCTATGCATAGGACATTCTCACCTGACGCATTCGTATTTGCTGAGGGCTGATGATTGTCCTGTGTGTAGACATTGTAAAGCAATTTTAACTATCCGTCATATTTTAGTCGAATGTACATATTTTAGTAATGAACGCCGTTCGTGTTTTAACCATCTGTCTGAGCCCTATACACTCAGGCAGATTTTATCCGACGATGACAATGTGTCAGATGTATTTAGATTTTTACAACTGATTAATCTACATAGTTTTATTTAGATTGCCCTAATATTTAACATATTGTAAATGTTTTATGCCATATTTTTGTGCATAATATATTAACTAGATACGCTATTTTATATTTTTACATATTTATATTTTATTACCTTAGACTTGGCGCATGATAGCCTTAGATGCTGATGCGCCATTAAACTTCTAATAACCAACCAACCAGCCCTAAATGTATTAAAAATTGTCACTTTGCTAAACTTTCATGAGGACTAACCTGAGAAAATTTCTATCCCTAAAAATTTACATATTTAAAATATTTGCTACACTCACAATATGCAAGATCTTGCTTCCTTTTCATTGTGATTTTTTTTTTCCATGTATTAAAATTCCAAAAGAATATTTATGGTTTTATTTTATTTCATGTTTTTACATTAATTGCAGCTGCTCCAAGTCTGACATCTAAACTTTGTGATCTAAGTCAACTGCAAATAAAACAAGAAGTAAGTAGATTTAGATTTTGTGCAAATTGATTTAGTGAAATTCAATTGTGTTAAAAATGCTGTGCCTAGAAAATTTGTTATATAAAAATTTGAAAGTGGAACAGTGACAAGTGACTGTTAAAACATTTATTCTGTTTTTCTTTACTAATAAGCAGCAAATGGTTAGTACCTTCAAGTATAACATTATCTTGAAGACAAATGCACTTATGTCTCCAAGACTATTTAGAAAAAGAAACACTAATTACCACAAAAAAATGCAGCAAATTAATACAATTAAGGTTATGCTTGGCAAGTTGCAGTCCTGCTACCTGAGTACCAAGATGCCCTAATATTTAAAATAAGAAACAACAAAGCAACACATCTTTGGCAGTGCATTTGCACTGCTGCTGGCTCCTGTCAGTTCTTGGGCTCACTAAGTTGCAAATTGTTGACTTCAGAATGTTCTGTTCATAAGAAATAGCATGCACAAATTCCCCATGTGGTATCCAAGGCATTTTCTCCTATTATTGCCCTCCAAAAATCTGTTAGGGGTTCCTGTGTGCTGATCACTCTGCATAAGCAACTGAAATGAATTTCAAGTTAACCTTTATAGGCAAAAATATTTGCATATTTCATGGTCACACACAGTTTTCTGCAATTGGAGTGCTGTCCCATGATTTTTGATGGGGTAGTGAATAATTATGCTTTTTTATTCACATACCTATATAGATTTTTGTTAGATAATAGACTAATATGTGCATTAGCCAAAATACCAACTTATGACTTCTCACTTAAGAGTGCATCGAAGTCTAATACCCTGTCTCCATTTACCTTCAGCTCTATTCATAACACCAATACATAAAGATGGTTCTAAGAGTGAAGTTGGTAACTATAGACCGGTTAACCTGACTTCAGTGGTAGTGGAAAATCTTAGAGGCAATGATTAAGAGCGCAATTCAGGGACATTTAGATGGATATAGCATTCTGAAGGATACATAATGTGGTTTTGTTAAGAGAAAATCGTGTTTAACTAACTTAGTAGGCTATTTTGACACAGTTACTCATTAGCTCGATGTAGGGAGCAATTTTGACATAGTTTATTTGGATTTGAGCAAAGCATTTGACTCGGTCCCTCATCAGAAGTGGGGTTCCTGTGTGCTGATCACTCTGCATAAGCAAGTGAAATGAATTTCAAGTTAACCTTTATAGGCAAAAATATTTGCATATTTCATGCTCACACACAGTTTTCTGCAATTGGAGTGCTGTCCCATGATTTTTGATGGGGTAGTGAATAATTATGCTTTTTTATTCACATACCTATATAGATTTTTGTTAGATAATAGACTAATATGTGCATTAGCCAAAATACCAACTTATGACTTCTCACTTAAGAGTGCATCGAAGTCTAATACCCTGTCTCCATTTACCTTCAGCTCTATTCATAACACCAATACTTAAAGATGGTTCTAAGAGTGAAGTTGGTAACTATAGACCGGTTAACCTGACTTCAGTGGTAGTGGAAAATCTTAGAGGCAATGATTAAGAGCGCAATTCAGGGACATTTAGATGGATATAGCATTCTGAAGGATACATAATGTGGTTTTGTTAAGAGAAAATCGTGTTTAACTAACTTAGTAGGCTATTTTGACACAGTTACTCATTAGCTCGATGTAGGGAGCAATTTTGACATAGTTTATTTGAATTTGAGCAAAGCATTTGACTCGGTCCCTCATCAGAAGTTACCGTATAAGCTTGTGAACAGGTTGAGAATTCTGGAAAGATTCTAAGACGGATTATTGGGTGGTGGCAAGGCAGAGGTTGAGATTAATGGATATTCTTCAGAGTGGTGTAATGCCAGGAGTGGGGTCCCCCAAGAATTGCTTCTTGGACCACTGTTGTTTCTCATTTTAATAAATGACATCAACAAAGGGATAGAAGGGATGATGTCAGAATTTGCAGATGTAAAGATTGGTAGAGTCATTAATGATTATTGACAAGCAGTGCTCTTTCAAGATGACTTGAACAGACTTCAGAAATGGTGAGAGAGCTTAATGCAGCAAAATGCAAGGTCTTGGAAAATAGCAACCCCAAAATAAATTACACATTTGATGGGGTTGAATTAAAAACAGTGGAGGATAATAGGGATCTGGGAGTTACAATACAGGAATGTTATCCTGTAAAGATAGGAAGGTCAATCCCACTGTATAAGGCAATTGTAAGACCACATTTAGAATACACAATGAAAGAGTCCAAAACTCAGGCAACTTTCATGGTGAGATCGGCAAAAGGACAACTGTACAAGGAGAAACTGATTATGTGGGCTACAGAGCTTGGCAATCAGTACATGATTGCCAAGCTCTGTATATAAGGCTCTGAGAGTGGTTAGTAAAGTGAATGAAGGTGGAATTTTCACTGTTGTAAAGAATTCCAGATTAGGGGCCATAAATTCAAATTACAGGGGACAAGTTTTAGATTAGATTGTTGAAAGATTTCTTTCAGCCAGCAAGTCATTGATTACTAGAACAAGTTGCCGTCTTAAGTAGTTGAAGTTGACAGTTTGAATAAATTCAAAGGTCAACTGGATAGACCTATGTGAGGAATGAAGCATATATTTATTTATATTTTCTTTTTTTTTTTTTTTTTTTTTTTGTTAGCCAGTGCAACAAAAGCTGTAGTTTTATGGTTCTATTACTGTTACCTTGCTGAACATTCTGACTTCTCGCCGGTTTACACAGACTGCTTGAAGTCAGAATCGTGTGTGGGATCTGCTGCTGTATCTATACCAGTGGCACGCAAACTTATTTCGCTCGCAACCCCCTTTATTAAATATAAAATTGGCATGACCCCTCAATGTAAACCCTGAGGGAGGATGACCAGATTTTTAGAGAAGAAAAATGGCATTTTATAAATTATGTAGTAGAAAATTTTATTTGAGTACTGAGAAAGGAAAAAAAACAATTGCTTCCTTTTTAATTTGCACATGAAAATAATTGTTTAATATTTTAATTGAATCCAGCAAAAACAGATCAAATTCTTATTCTTCAATTAAGATTACAAAACAATTAATGAGAAGGATGAGCCTGGATAACCGATAATATTTGAACGCAATATTTGAAATTGCTGATCTCGTGTCATCTTCTGGATCAAGTCTGGAATGCTGTTTTGTTTTTATAGCTGTTAATTTTGAGAAAAAAAACCTCACATAAAAATGTAGACCCGGAAGGTAGCAATGTTTGTATTACCATTTTTGATAATTCTGAATACTCGTCTTGAAGAGATAGCCAAACTTTTTCACAAGTAGTCTTGAAACGAGCACATAATGATTCGTCAGATGACAGGTCAATCTTCCTTTTGCTCAATGGTAATTTTCAGACAGCAGTGTTTCCAAATACCGTTATTTCAGTATCCCTTCAATCTGAATTCAGTATCTTTTCAGCTGAAATATATACAATTAAACTGAGCTTACAAAATCTCTGTGCTGATCGATCTTTAAAATCAGTTATTTACATAGATTCACTTAGTTCAATCATGGCTTTATGTAATTTCCCAGATAAAGTTCACCCTGTTATAGACAAAATACGAAGCATGTTACTAAAAATTGAAGAACGCCATCAACAGGTCATCCTCTGTTGGATTCCAGCACATTCTGGCATTTTGGGCAACGAACTGGCTGATAAAGCTGCAAAAAATCCAACTAGCTTAGACTTAACTAATATCCCTGTTCCGCCATCAGACTTTGCATTAACTATTCAAGCTGCATGCTTGTCAGAATGGAAAACAATCTGGCACTCTCAAACAAATAATAAACTCTTTCAATTTAAACACAATCCAAAAATTTGGCGCTCCAGTATCCGTACATCAAGACGAGAAGTAGTCCTATCAAAGGCAAGAATAGGTCATACCCATCTAACCCATCTTTATTTACTTAGAGGAGACGATCCACCATAGTGTCCACGTTATATAAATCTGACTGTTAAACACATACTCATTGACTGCCCCTACTATAGACAAGACAGAACATCAACCCTGCTATCACTGGTAAATCTTAATAAACGAATAACTTTAGAGAATCTCATTGGTGACAAGGCAAATATTTTCGAATTTTTCAACTTTCTGAAGCAGATTGGATTTTTTAATCTTTTCTGATTTTATAAAAATTTGATTTCCCTATACAAGAAATAAATAGGTGCATTATAGCCAAAATAGCTTATGCGCCATTAAACTCCCATAACAACAATTTTCAGACATGAAGAAATTTCAAAAGCAAAGGGATCACGAATCC
The DNA here is from genome assembly GCF_048544385.1 of Mastigoproctus giganteus. Classification (NCBI taxonomy): domain Eukaryota; kingdom Metazoa; phylum Arthropoda; class Arachnida; order Uropygi; family Thelyphonidae; genus Mastigoproctus; species Mastigoproctus giganteus. The sequence goes on from NC_143586.1 coordinate 56,690,699, forward strand.
AATACTTTTTTTTTTTTTTTCTGGAGATACATTAAATCATTTAGAAAAATTCACAATTAGCATTATTATATAGGTGGCAATGATATCCTTAAATTGTATAAAGTCAATATTATTGCTATTACCAAAATCAGAAAAGCATGGGAACATTTAAATATTATTACGCTCAAATTCAGTTTTCTAAAGGTTAAGTTTATTTTTGAAAGCTTCTATTTTATCACTGATTATTAATATATTTGTTCCCTGTCCTTGAAGGCTTAAATTTAATTCATTAATGAAATATATCAACAAGGTAGCTAAGTTTTCCAAGCCATTTTTGACATGTAAACAATTGAGCAAGGTTCTGATCTGTATCTGATAAAAACAATAAAACTTCATGTTTGAAACCATGAAGGATCCCATTTCTTGAAAAAGTATAGTGAAAAGTCTGCTATTTAAGCTTCTGCTTTCAGTAAAGTTGACAACACTTACTGCATCTTTCAAAACTTTGTCCAAATCGATTTGCATTTCCTTCGCTGGCCCCGAGTGCCAAGCGAGTGACTATAGCGATTTCTAAGTGATATTAAAGCGATTTTCTCAAAGAGCAGCTGATAATTATAGTAGTATCCTTCGTTTCTCACAGTTATTTAATTTTGCTGTTCTAAATTAAAGAATTTAGCGTACCTAACAGAAAGGAAAGACACCTTTCTTCGTGTACATAGGATTATTTATTAACGCACTAACTACTAACCTTCCTTTATCGCTTGGCCACTGGTGGCACCGCTCCTGCCTCCACGTGGCGGGGCTGGAAATCTGGGAGAAGAAAGCCACCCTCCCAGGGCAAAAAGGAGCAAAGATGGACAAAATTAAACAGTCCACATATGGATCTTTTGATCCAGACCTAGATAGACATGATCGAGATCATGATGACACAACATGCCATGCTAAACGACAAAAAAAAGAAGGAACGGATAATACCTTACCTCTCTTTTTAATTCTACACTCCTCCACAGACCAACCATTGAGTAAGCTTTCCCCATTTTTGATACAAAAATGTCTTGAAAATGTGGCTGGCCCTCCAAAAATGGTTAGGCGACTGAGATCCGGAGACTTATTAATTGAAATGACCGAACGTAGACACGCTGAGAGACTGTTAAAAGTATCTACCTTTGGTGGAATTCCCACGAAGGTTACCCCACATGCCACCTTAAACTCCTCTAAAGGGGTAATATCAGAGTGGGATCTTTTAAACGTATCGGAGGATGAACTTGTCCACGAACTACAAGATCATTCCCGATCAAACAGGCAGGAAGAGGTCGTGCTGGCAAGAGCACGAATTGGCCATACACATCTTACACACCTATTTCTACTGCTAGGAGAAGATCCTCCACTTTGCCCGCATTGTAGTTCCATACTTACTGTAAAACATATTATCATTGAGTGTACACATTATCATTCAGCTAGAATCGCATGTTTCAAATCCTTAATTAGCTCACAAAAACCTCTGCAACTAAGCCATATACTTGGAAATGATGCCACTTTATCAGAACTGTTCGCCTTTCTAAAAATGATTAACGCATACAATCACTTCTAGAATAGTCTCCTTTCCTATATTGACAAACACTCCAAAGTAACGGTATAGGCGCAATATGGTCATAGCAGCCCTTGCGCCAATAAATCCCACTCCAACAACAACAACTACAAGATCAAAATGTGGCACACGCAAAAAGAATCGTCATCAAAAAAGATGGAGAGTCTGTCCCTACTCGGACAGTGATACTCACATTTAAAACACCGAACCTGCCTACCACTATAAAAGCTGGTTACCTTAGGTGTCAGGTAAGACCTTACATCCCGAACCCAGTCCGGTGCTTTAAGTGCCAAAAATTTGGCCATTCGCAAACTGTATGCAGGGGAGTTTCTGTCTGCCCAAATTGCGGGTCCTCAGATCACAATCAGAGTGAGTGTTCTGCTGCAAAAATGACGTGCGCGAACTGCAAAGGTGACCACCCGGCATATTCCAAAATTTGCGAAAAATGGAAAACTGAAAAAAAAATATTACAGTACAAGGTCGAAAACAAAGTCAGCTACCAAGAAGCAAGAAAACTAGTTTCACCTACTATAAACAAAAATAGTACCTATGCTAATGTAGTAAAAAAATTCCAAACAGTCTCTACTCAAACAGATGTCACAGTTCCCATTACCAAGTCAATTTCTGATTGGGCTAGAACTGTCCTCTCTGAGCAACAACCAAGTGTGCATAAACAACAACCCAAACTCAGACCAGGCAAATAACACTCCACTGACAACACCAGCTCCATCTCCTCCTCAGATATGTGCTAATACATCCGATATTACAAACCCAAAATCAAAGAAAAATACCCAGGACATAATCATGGATACAGATGGGACAACTATACATGAAGAACCAATTTTAGGAATCTACGCTGAAAAAGAAATGGATACTGGTCGACCAGTTTTCAAAAAAGACAAATCAAAATTGGAACGAAATAAGCCAGTCACCTTCAAAAAGCAGTCAGATACAGCTCCATCAACTAAACATAAATAATGGCCTGTGTTTTACAATGGAACTGCAGAGGCTTTCGTTGCAACACAGATGACATCCATGCTTTAATTAACCGGTATTCTCCAATTGCTCTTTGTCTTCAGGAAACTTACCTAACCTTACAAATTTCTCCTTCGATAAAGAATTATTGCCTTTATCGAAGAGATCATAATAGAACAAATGCTGCCCATGGTGGTGTAGCAATCCTAATAAATTCAAATATCCCAACTAAACATATTCCACTTCAAACTGAAATAGAAGCTGTCGCTGTTCATATAACTCACTATATTTCAATGACAATTGTCTCAATTTACCTACCACCAAACCATACTTACTCCTTAAAAGACCTTGAAGATCTCTTCATACAGATACCTCCACCCCTCTGTATATTAGGAGATTTTAACGGGCACCACCCCTTATGGGGCGATCCTAAACTAGATAGACAGGGTCGACTAATTGAAAGCTTTCTAGAGTCGCAAAATCTTACCATACTCAATACTGGTGCACACACTCACATACAACTCCCAACTGGACACACCTCAGCAATAGATCTCTCAATTTGTTCTCCAGTCCTGGTCCCAAGCATAGCGTGGCATGTTTCAAATGATCCTATGGGCAGTGATCACTTTCCAATCATATGCAATTTTTTAATATCAAAGACTCCTTCAAACAAACCCCGCAGGAAGTGGAAATTTGTTCGGGCAGACTGGGCAAAATTTCGGACATCAATCTCTCTTGATGAGGAAAAAATCCAGCTCCAGAATATTGATAATGTGACAGACTACATCACGTCACATCTTGTAAAAGTGGCCAAGGAGACAATACCATTATCAAATCCCCCTGGTCGCAAGCATTATAATTACTGGTGGAATGAGGAATGTACAAAAGCAAAGAAAGCAAAAATTAAAGCCTGGAATTTATTTCGGCGATGTCCAACCACAACCAATCTCATTAACTATAAGAAACTAAGAGCAAAAGCACGATTTGTACAAAGGCAAGCCAAGGAAGAATCCTGGACCCGTTTTGCATCGACCTTTAACAGAAACACTGATCAGAAAACTATATGGAAAAAAATTAGACAGTTATCTGGTAAGTTTCCTACTATACCTTCTCCAATTCTCTCCTGGAAAGGACAAGATCTATCCAGTCCCTTAGATATTGCTAATGCTTTGGGCAGTACGTTTGCTGAAATCTCAGCAGCATCAGCCTTTTCTACATCATTCAAACAAATTAAAAACACCAAAGAAAAGCATTCTATAAACTTTCACACTGCCCGCCTTCTTTCATATAACAAACCTCTGCAATACTCTGAACTTTTGCATGCTATTAGAACAGCCCACAATGGTGCTGCAAGGCCAGATGGGATTTATTATGTGATGCTACAACATCTTGATGACAAAGCTTTGCGCTTGCTGCTGGTTTTTTACAATCGTATATTTTCAGAAAATGTTTTTCCAGCTTCCTGGCATCACTCTACTGTTTTGGCACTTCTAAAGCCTGGGAAAGATCCAACCAACCCCCATAGCTATAGACCGATATCTCTCTCAAGCTGCCTCAGCAAAATCCTAGAAAAGATTGTCCACAGAAGACTCGTCTGGATCATTGAGTCAGAACATCTAATGAGCCATAGTCAATATGGCTTTAGTAAAAATAGGTCGTGCTTAGATCTTATGGTCAAGGCTGAATTCGCCATTCGAAATGCCTTCATTAAATGTGAACATCTTGTAATGGTTTCAATAGACATAGAGAAGGCTTTTGACACCACCTGGCGGCATGGCATACTTGGTGATCTATACGCCCTTGGTCTGCGGGGCAACCTTCCTATATTTATTCCAAACTTCCTAAGTACTAGATCGTTTCAAGTTCAGTACCAACATGCTCTCTCTACAACATTCATGCAGGAAGAAGGTGTTTCCCCAAGGATCAGTACTGAGTGCCACTCTGTTTGCTATTAGAATAGATTCTATTACAAGACAGCTTCCAAATTCAATCGAGACTTATCTTTATGCAGATGACCTCTCCATCTCCTGCCATTCCCAAAATATGAGGTCTATTGAACACCAGCTTCAGATATCACTAAATAAAATACAACAGTGGGCTAGCATCAATGGCTATCGGCTCTCGCAGCAGAAAACAGTTGCAATTCATTTTTGTAGGCAGCACAAACTTCATCCAGATCCCGAACTTCAAATTTCTAATGTCTCCATCCCGGTCACTAATAATATCAGATTTCTAGGATTAATCCTTGACAACAAGTTAAATTTTATAGACCATATTAAAAATGTACGTACTTGCTCTCTAAAAAAGTTAAACATTCTCAAAGCTTTATCCGCCCAAACATGGGGTGCAGATCGTACTTCTCTGCTTCGGCTATACAGGTCATTAATCAGATCCCGCCTTGATTATGGAGCTCCCATCTATGATTCTGCCAGAATGAGCGCATTACGCTGGCTTGATCCCATTCAACACAGTGCTTTGAGGATTGCACTTGGTGCTTTTAGAACGTCGCCCAAACATAGTCTCTATATTGATGCTCATGAGCCTCCATTATCGTTACGTAGAAAAACACTGTTACTAAAGTATGCTGTTAAGATACAAAGCTGTGCCTCGCATCCGATTCAGTCATACTTGTTCAATCCACCACTAGAAAACCTCTTCAGAAATAAACCTAGCATAGTAAAGCCAGCTGGTCTTCGTCTCCTTGAACTGATGGAAGTTTGGAATCTTTCCGTTCATTCCGTACAACAGGTAGCAACCTACTGTCAACCACCATGGGCTTCTCTTCCTCTGGTGACTTGTGACACTTATCTCTGCCAATGGGGAAAAGACATTTTACAAGCATCTAATATCATACAACTTCTTGTAGTTCACACTCAAAGATATAGTGATTTTTCCCCAATTTATACAGATGGCTCTAAATCAAATTCAAACGTTGGAGCAGCTGCAGTGTTTCTGAATACCGTTATTTCAGTATCCCTTCCATCTGAATTCAGTATCTTTTCAGCTGAAATATATGCAATTAAACTAGCCTTACAAAATCTCTGTGCTGATCGATCTTTAAAATCGGTTATTTACACCGATTCGCTTAGTTCAATCATGGCTTTATGTAATTTCTCAGATAAAGTTCACCCTGTTATAGAAGAAATACGAAACATATTACTAAAAATTGAAGAACGCCATCAACAGGTCATCTTCTGTTGGATTCCAGCACATTCTGGTATTTTGTGCAATGAACTGGCTGATAAAGCCGCAAAAAATCCAACTAGCTTAGACTTAACTGATATCCCTGTTCCGCCATCAGACTTTGCAGTAGCTATTCAAGCTGCATGCTTGTCAGAATGGACAACAATCTGGCACTCTCAAACAAATAATAAATTCTTTCAATTCAAACACGATCCAAAAAATTGGTGCTCCGGTATCCGTACATCAAGACGAGAAGAAGTAGTCCTATCAAGGGCAAGAATAGGTCATACCCATCTAACCCATCTTTATTTACTTAAAGGAGACGATCCACCACAGTGTCCACATTGCTATATAAATCTGACTGTTAAACACATACTCATTGATTGCCCCTACTATAGACAAGACAGAGCATCAACCGTGCTATCACTGGTAAATCTTAATAAACCAATAACTTTAGAGAATCTCATTGGTGACAAGGCAAATATTTTCGAATTTTTCAACTTTCTGAAGCAGATTGGACTTTTTAATCTTTTCTGATTTCATAAAAATTGTTTGATTTCCCTATATAAAAAATGAATAGGGGCATTATAGCCATAGTAGCTTATGCGCCATTAAACGCCCATAACAACAACAACAACATTTCCTTCGCTACTAATGCTTCCCTGTGAATACCCCTCGACATGGGCACCTGTACGTGGTGAGGGAACTTCCAGTGATGCTGCTGGTTTTCCAGATTAGCATCGCTGGGATCAATCGGCTGGTGGTTCTTACTGCTAGGGTCAACTGCATTCCAATAAATCTCCCTCCCTTTGGTCCTGGGACGGGATCAAGGCTTATTGGAAACGTGGGTATGGTGCCTCTAAGCTAACTTGGCGTCCCATTCGTGTACACAGTACCTGCTAGTTCACGAGTGGGCGTCCCCTCGTAGGGCTCCATGGTGAGTGAGGTACTTAGGGAATCCGAAATTTTTATTTTACTCCTGAGTATTATAAATTTAAATTCTTCTGGGGCCCCAACAGAGGCCCCTACCTAATCGATCGTCAGATTGAAAGTGACAGCAATTCTGCTAAAAGAGCCGGAACTGAGGAGAAAACACCATCTGTGACACCTCTTTTCCTCATTCTCCATTCCACCGGAGAGCAGTCAGTTGGGAAAATGTCACCTTTCTTTATCCTGAAAGGATTAGAAGAGATGGCAGGTTTACCAAAATCCGTAAAACAGCTGCGTTCTGAAGATATTTTAATTGAAGCATAAAAGAGCCAGAACTGAGGAGAAAGCACCATCTGTGACACCTCTTTTCCTCATTCTCCATTCCACTGGAGAGCAGTCAGTTGGGAAAATGTCACCTTGCTTTATCCAGAAAGGATTAGAAGGGATGGCAGGTTCACCAAAATCCGTAAAACGGCTGCGTTCTGGAGATATTTTAATTGAAGCTTCAAACACAAATCAAGCTGAAAAAGGCCCCGAGTGCCAAGCGATCTTTCTAGTACGATTTTCTAGCGATTTTCCTAGGGCGAGTACTAGTGCTTAAATAATCCCTCCACCGCTTGCAACGTTACTGCTTCCCTCGCTGAGCAACATCACTGCTTCACCGCTAGCAACGTTACTGTAACCCCGCTTGCAACGTCACTGCTATCACTAGCAACGTACTGCTCTCTTCTTCTGATGATCGCTTGGTCACTGGTTGGCACTGCTCCTGCCTCCACGTGGTGGGGTCGGTAACCTGGGAGAAGGAATTCCCTCTTCCAGGGCTGAAAGGAGCAACGATGGATTGTGATGCATATCCACCGCTAGAGCCCACGAGCTCCAGACCTGTCAACTCTGATTCAGAGCATGACTTGAATCGTCCGAAGAGACAGCGGACTGAAAAACAGAGTGAAGATATGCCAGCATTTCTAATAATGCACTCATTATCCACACAACCTGTAGGCAAGTTATCGCCATTTCTAATACAGAAATGTTTAGAATCGGTTGTTGGATCTCCTAAAATGGTGAAACGTCTTCAATCTGGAGACCTAATTGAAGCTTCCAAGCCAAGCCATTCATAAAAATTGTTAAAATTGACAACTTTTAACAGCATTCCAGTGTCAGTTACGCCACATAACACCCTGAACACCTCTAAAGGCGTCATCAGCGAATGGGACTTACTAAATGTCTCTAACAAGAAATAATACAAGAGCTTAGTGAACAAAAATTGACTCATGCACGGAGAATCATGACTAAAAAAGATGGCAACCTACTACCAACCAGGTCCATCATTTTAACTTTCAGTACTCCGACTCTTCCATCTTCTGTTAAAGCAGGTTACCTAAATTGTAAGATACGTCCTTACATCCCAAACCCCATTCGCTGTTTTAAATGTCAGAAGTACGGTCATTCTCAAACAGCATGCCGAGGCGATGCTGTGTGTCCTCTTTGTGGTTCCAAGGAGCATTCTCAAGAAGACTGTACAGCTTCCACTCCTATTTGTCCAAACTGTAAGGAAAACCACCCTGCATTTTCAAAAGCATGTGACCTTTGGAAAACAGGAAAAAAAATCCAGAAATATAAAGTTGAACATAAAGTCACTTACCCTGAAGCAAGAAAGCAAGTGCTACTAACCATTTCTAGCCGATCATACGCATCTGTTACTAGAACCAGCCGCTCAGCTGCAACTCAAACAGATGTGTCCATAGAACCGAGAATTTCCTTTGCCACCTGGGCCAAAACTGTTTTTTCATGCAATAAGAAACCTACAGTCGATGAAACCAGCAATACGCCGATCAGCATCCCAACTGATGCTATCTCAACTTTTCCCGAAACAACAAAATCAACTACCGTTGAAAATCAGAAAAAGGTGAAGCCACGAAATATCAACATGGAAACTGATGTTCAATCAGAGGATGACAACACAGTACTAGAGTTACATGCTAGTGATATCATGGATACAAGACGCCCAATCTTTCCCAGAAATGAGAAACCAAAACCAAGCAGACAGAAACCTTCTCAGAAAAAACAGTCAGATCAATCTTCCTCAAACAAATCCAACCAATGAATAAATTCCTACAATGGAACTGTAGAGGATTACGCAGTAATATAGACGACCTCAGTGATTTACTCACTCAAACTAATGCAGTAGGTGCGTGCTTACAGGAAACATTTTTATCACCACACGCTTCCGTCAAAATCAAAAATTATACTATGTTTAGGCGAGACAGGGTTTCTAACTCCCCTGCTCGTGGTGGGGTAGCTATACTTGTGAAATCTACAATTCCCTCAAGACATCTCCAACTAAATACCTCCTTAGAAGTTGTAGCAGTCCGGATAGCAATGGGAATATCGTTATCACTTGCATCCATCTATATATCACCGAATTATCCTTGCTCCCAGACTGAACTGGACAGTCTTATTACGCAACTTCTGTTTACTTGGTGATTTCAATGGTCACCATCCATTGTGGGGATCCTCCACCATGGATGGTAGAGGCAAACTAATCGAAACATTCCTGGATAACCATAACCTGACTCTTTTAAACTCTGGTTCTCCAACTCATGTTCAACTACCTGCTGGTACTACATCCGCCACAGACCTATCCATCTGTTCAGCCTCTCTTTTTCCAAGCATAGAATGGTTAGTGCTAAATGATCCATTCCACAGTGACCATTTCCCTATCATCAGTTCAATACAAACACAGGTCATGTCATACCCTAAAGGCCGTACTTCTTGGAACTTCCAAAAAGCAGACTGGAAAACCTATTCCAGTTGTGTTATACTTGAAAAGCAATATGAACAGCAACAGAATCTTGATAACGTAACTGACCACATTACCAGCCAAGTATTATCTGCAGCAGAAATTTCCATTCCAAAATCTAACCTGCACAAGAGTGTACACCAAAATCAGTGGTGGAATGAAGAATGCTCCAAAGCAAAGCGTGATAAAAACCGAGCTTGGAACCACTTTCGTAAATTCCCAACTACCGCCAACCTAATTGTTTACAAAAAACTCAGAGCTAAAGCGAGACAAATTAGAAAAAAAGCAAAACATGAATCCTGGACTAACTTCGCCTCATCCATTAACAAAAATACTGACACTCGAATTATTTGGAAAAAAATACGAGCACTCAATGGGAAATTTCTACCGTTGCAATCACCAATAATACAATGGAATGGGCAGGAATTATCTTCCCCTAATGATATTGCAAATGCGCTATCAGAGTCTTTTTATGACATTTCCGCCTCATCCTCTTATGTGACATCCTTTCAACGCATTAAAACTAATGAAGAACGTCAAAAATTAAATTTTCAAACTAGACTGTCACTCTCTTATAACCAGCCTTTTACTTTAGTCGAGCTGAAGGAATGCTTAAGCAAATCGTCAAAAAAGGCGCGCGGGTGCATAAGTACACGTGCCTTGAGTGACCGGGGTTCAAGCCCGTGACTGCTGAATACGGTACTGTTTCTTGTATTCTGTGTATCTTGTAAACTCCTCTGACCGTTTGGTCGTCCCGGAGTATAAACAGAAAATTTATTATTATTTATTATTAAATAGTGCAGCAGGACCAGACAGTATTCACTACAGTATGTTGCAGCATCTATGTGAATCTGACCTTGGCATATTATTACTATTCTATAACCGTATCTTTTCAGAAAATACTTATCCTCTGTCCTGGCGGCATTCCTATATTTGTGCTATTCCAAAACCAGGCCAAGATCCCACTCTGGTCCAGAACTACAGACCGATATCATTAACAAGCTGTTTAGGCAAAATGTTTGAAAGGATGGTACATAAGAGGCTCACCTGGTTTCTAGATTCCCAGAATCTTCTCTCTGATCACCAATATGGCTTCCGTAAAAACAGATCCACCCTAGATTTACTTGTAAAATTTGAATGCAACATACGAAATGCCTTCGTCATGAAACAGCACCTAGTGATGGTCAACCTAGATATTCACAAAGCATTCGACACTACCTGGTGTCATGGCATTATTAAAGATATACATCAGTTGGGGCTGAGAGGCTATCTTCCTCAAATCATTCAGAACTTTTTAAAATTACGCACCTTTCAAGTCCTATATAAAAACGTGCTGTCAGCAACTCACATTCAAGAAGAGGGTGTCCCGCAGGGTTCAATACTGAGTGCTACCCTATTTGCGATTCGAGTGAACAAAATATTGGAAGATCTTCCAAAAACCATTCAAATTTATATGTATGCAGATGACCTCACTATATCCTGCCAATCACAAAGTATGAATACTATCTAAAGACAGTTGCAAAATGCTCTATACAAAATAGAAACCTGGACCTTATGCAATGGATATCGTCTTGCTGAACAGAAATCCACCACTACTCACTTCTGCAAACTACGATCACTTCATCCCGATCCTGAGCTAAAGATCAATAACATGCCAATACCTCTTACTCACACTGTCCATTTTCTTGGCCTGGTGCTAGATAGGAAACTAAACTTTCAAGCACATGTGACCTACCTTCGGACCATCTGCTTGAAGAAATCGAACATCCTCCGGTGTGTGTCATCTATGTAGTGGGGCGCTGATCGGCATACCCTGATCCATCTCTATCGAGCTCTCATCAGGTCCCGTTTAGACTATGGCTCCCCAGTGTATGACTCTGCTAGGAAAACTATTTTAGAGCGATTGAACACGATCCAGCACAGTGCTCTGAGAGTTTCTCTAGGGGCTTTCAGAACCTCCCAGTTCAGAGCCTTTACATTGAAGCCCACGAACCTCCCTTACATCTTCGGAGGAAAACATTGCTTTTGATGTATGCCGCAAAAATCCGCAGTCTTCCCTCTCACCCGAATTGGAGATGTCTGTATAATACCGAATGGGAGTCATTCTTCAACAGCCAACCAAATGAAAACAGACCTGCTGCACTTAGACTTAAAGAACTAACTCAAACGTGGAATATTGAAATCGGCAATATATATGAGGACAACACCGCCTGATCCACCGTGGACAAATATCCGTGCAATTTATGGTGATTATTTCCAACAGTGGGGAAAGAAAACCTTGTCTCCCTTCAATATTGCACAATTACATGAAACTCATTCTGCTTCTAATTCACAGGCCTGTAAGATCTATACTGATGGATCAAAAACTGAGACCCAAGTAGGCGCTGTGGCAATCTTCCCTTCATTCACTACTTCTATCTCATTACCTGTAGAATGCAGTATCTTCACTGCAGAGCTTTATGCTATTAACTTGGCCCTAGATCACATTACTCAACTTCTGATTTCTTCTGCCTTAATATACACTGACTCCCTCAGTGCTGTCTCTGCCATAAATAGCAATACCACCTCCTCTCACCCTGTTATCAAACAAATCCATTCCAAATTACTTGTGTGCAATGAGTCAAACCAAACTGTGACATTCTGCTGGATACCAGGGCATTCTGGTATAGCAGGTAATGAAAGAGCAGATCTTGCAGCCAAACAGCCAGATACCAATATTTTACAGAATTGTCAAGTTCCGTATTCCGATTTCAAACATATCATTCGTAAAGCATGTTACAATAGATGGTCACTGATCTGGAGAGGTTATCCAGGAAACAAACTATACAAAATAAAACCAGAACCAAAGCTGTGGCTTTCCAGTTTCCGGAAAAATAGACGCGAAGAAACAATTTTAGGAAGGCTAAGGATTGGGCATACACACCTCACTCATCTGTATCTATTAAATAATGACAGTGCTCCCCAATGCACATCATGCCAAGTTCAACTGGGCCGACCGGGCTAGCCGAGTGGGTAAAGTACCTGCCCGGCAACCCAAAGGTCGCGGGTTCGATTCCCGCCTCGGGCTTGGATCAAAGTACTGCAAAAACCTTGGGAGGTGCAATATGGCCACAGAAGCCGATGCGCCAACAACTACCAAATCAAAAAAAAAAAAAAAGTTCAACTGACCATTCGCCATTTGCTAGTGGACTGTCCCCACTTTCAAACCATCCACTTAGGCAGCTTTAAGTCAATTTCTAATACACAGTCATCAGTAAATTTAATGCAGATCCTGGGAGATGATCCTAATAAAAAGGAACTATTTACTTTCTTAAATCAGATAGGAATATACCATAAAATATAGGTATTGTTTCATATTCACCATTAGAAAGACACAATATGGCCCCAGCAGCCTATGTGTCGTTAAACTCAACAACAACAACAAGCCGAAAAAATTTTGAAAGCCATATCTATAGGGGGAATACCCATCATCGTAACCCCTCACAAAACTTTGAACTCTTCACGAGGTGTCATATCAGAGTGGGATCTTCTTAGCGTTTCTGAAGAAAAGATCTGCTCTGAATTAAAAGAACAAGGAGTAACAGCAGTCAAGCGAATGTCCATGCGTAAGGATGGGAATCTCGTCCCTACCCGAGTTCTCATCCTAACATTTAACACCCCACAGCCTCCAAGTTCCATCAAGGCAGGGTATTTAAACTGCCCAGTGAGGATTTACATTCCAAACCCACTGAGGTGTTTTAAATGCCGAAAATACGGCCACTCACAAACATCTTCTCGTGGTAACCCTGCCTGTGCTCGATGTGGTGCTAAAGATCATGAGAGCAAGGAATGTCTAGCTCCTAAGCCTAATTGTACTAACTGCCAAGGAGAGCACCCTGCATACTCTCCAGCATGCCAGCGGTGGAAGGACGAAAAGGAGATTCAAAAATTAAAAACGGAGCTGAACATATCCTACCCAGAGGCTAGAAAATGCATACAACCAATAAATAGCAGGAAGCCTTCGTATGCTCAGAAGGTTTCTGCGAAGTGCACTATCGGTACACAAACAGAGATGACTGTACCACCAAGAGAGTCATTCACTCCAATTGCACGCTATTTATTTAGTTCACAAAAGCCCACCAAAAAAACAATCAGCTGCCACTCCTATATCCGTACCTCCTAGTGCTCCATCACCACCAAAACCAAGTGGTAAAAAAGAGCAACCAATAATAACAGGCCCCGAGTGCCAAGCGAGTGACTAAAGCGATTCTTCAGTGATTTGAAAGCGATTTTCTTAAAAGAGCGATTGATTGTAGTTGAACGTTATTTTCTAATTTCCAAAGTTATATAATTTTGCTCTTCTAAAGTAAAGAAGTCAGCTTACGCAACAGAAAGGAAAGCCATCTTTCTTCTTGTATATAAGACTAATCTACTAACGCACTAACACTAACAACCTTATCGCTTGGTCACTGGTGGCACCGCACCTGCCTCCATGTGGCAGGGCTGGAAGCCTGGAGAAGAAATCCACTCTCCCGGGACTAAAAGGAGCAACTATGGACAACACAAAACAGTCCTACTATGGATCTCTTGATCCAGATTCAAGTAGACATGACGACCATGATAATTTGAATAAATCCCATGCTAAGAGACAAAAAAAAGAAGGGACAGATTTTTCTGCTCCTCTCTTCTTAATATTGCATTCCTCCACAGACCAACCATTGAGTAAGCTCTCCCCATTTTTGATTCAGAGATGTCTCGAAAATGTGGCTGGGCCTCCAAAAACGGTTCGGCGACTAAGACCTGAAGACCTGTTAGTGGAGATGAGTGAACACAGACATGCTGAAAGACTCTTGAAAATATCTACCTTTGGTGGAATTTCCACAAAGGTTACCCCACATGCTACCTTGAACTCCTCTAAAGGGGTAATATCTGAATGGGATCTTCTAAATGTATCATAGGATGAACTTGTCTCTGAATTAAGCAACCAAAATGTAGTCCAGGCAAAAAGAATTGTCATCAAAAAAGATGGAGAGCCTGTCCCTACACAAACAGTCATATTGACATTTAAGTCACCAAATCTCCCCGCAACTATAAAAGCTGGATATCTCAGATGCCATGTTCGACCGTACATTCCCAACCCAGTTCGGTGCTTTAAGTGCCAAAAATTCGGTCATTCGCAAACTGTGTGCAGAGGTATAGTCACTTGTGCTTCTTGTGGTTCAAAAGAACACACACATATGGACTGTAATAATGAAACCCAAAACTGTCCTAACTGCCAGGGAAATCATTCTGCCTTTTCTAAGGACTGTATCCAATGGAAAAGAGAGAAGAACATTCAGAAATATAAAATAGAGAACAAAGTGTCGTATCAAGAGGCAAAGAAACACTTTGCAATCCCTACTAAATTATCTACATACGCATCAGTTACTCAACAGCTACGCACAATATCAACTCAGACTGACTGCTCTGTCCCTCCAAATATCTCTATATCTGGTTGGGCAAAATCATTACTTACTTCATTTAAAGAACAATCTCCCTCCAAATATGCAACCCAAGAAGTAAATACACCGGTAACAATACTTCCAGATAAGAATCCCAATCAGCAACAGAAAGTACAAACTAAGAGCTCTGAAAGAACTGATACACACACATTCAGATCTGATACCATGGACACTGATGAAAAAGCAGATGAAGATGACACATTTCTTGAAATTCATCCAGAAGGTGACATTGACACAAGCAGACCAGTCTTCTCAAAGAAGGATAAAGGGAAAATAGACAGGCGTAAGCAAACTACCTCACGGAAGTTAGCAGACACTAGCTAAAACCAAACAATGGATACAGTTATTCAATGGAATTGTCATGGGCTCCGTGCTAACTTTGACGACTTTTATGATCTCCTATCTGAATACAAGCCTGTTGCAGTATGCATTCAAGAAACAAATCTCACAAATGCAATATCTATGAAAATTAAGCATTACGATATGTATAGAAAAGATAGAAACTCATCTAATTTAGCTCATGGAGGAGTAGCACTCATAGTGAACTCTTTGGTGCCCCATAGACCTATCTCCCTACAAACATCTTTAGAGGCAATTGCTGTCCGTGTCACCTTCGGAATCACAATAACATTAGTTTCATTGTATCTATCACCAAATCATACATACACCTTTGCTGATTTAGATAATTTAGTAATCCAAATACCTGCTCCCTTTTGTATTATGGGTGACTGGAATGGCAATCACCCTCTATGGGGTTCTCAACATCTTGACTCCAGAGGACAGATAATTGAAAAAATTTTAGATAAAAATAACCTGACATTTTTAAACACTGGTGCTCACACATACGTGCATTTACCATCTGGCACAAGCTCTGCTATTGATCTTTCAATATGCTCTCCAGTGATATTTCCTCTCATAGACTGGACTGTTACTAATAACGCTCGCGGTAGCGATCACTTTCCTATCATCTGTACTTTCTGTATAAGTTCTACTCCTCAGAGTAACATTAGGACAACCTGGAAATTTGCTAAGGCTAACTGGATTAAATACCAAGAAATAGCTCACTTAGATACTGTCTTCATAGCAACCCACACAATTGACTCTGCAGTAAGCTACATTACAGATAAAATAATGAAAGCATCCGAGACTGCTATACCAAAATCATCATCCAAAATCCGGTTTCATCCAAAAATGTGGTGGAACGAAGCATGCAACAGTGCTAAAAAAGAAAGGAAAAAATATTGGAATATTTTTCGAAAACATCCAACCACAGCTAACCTCCTACAGTTTAAGAGAGTCGGAGCTAAAGCTCATCATATAAGACGGGAGAGTAAAAAAGAAGCATGGGCACATTATGCCTCCACCATAAACAGATCCACAGATACTTCTACAATTTGGAAAAAAATCAAAAGACTTAATGGTAAATACTTGCAGACAACTTCTCCTATTCTACTTGTAAAAGGGAAAGAAATCTCTGAACCTACAGAAATTGCCAATGCCTTAGGTACTACGTTTGAAACGCTTTCAGCTGTTGCCGCATATGAAGCGTTAGTTGAACTTCGTTAGCAGTTAAATTGTACGTTTAAATAAATACATATAACGACTTAGATTACAAACGTAATATAATTAATTATATTTAACATAATTAATAACATAACATACTTAATTATAATTAATTAATAAATTAATAGAATCATGACTCAGACCAGAGCAGCAAAGCAAAAGGCTCAAGCTAATGGAAGCGCTGTGGCTCAGAGCAGAACTGAGGGGGGCAGTTGTCCTCTGACTCACAGCCTTATAAAATGCACTGTTTGCTTGATGTTTGCAGAGCAATCGGGTACGGGACATGATACTGCCAAGGGGGATGTCTTTGTGTGTGCGCGATGCAAGGAGTGTATCGATATCAGGCAACAACTCGGCGTTCTTGTGGGCCTATATGAGAGCTTGAAGGACATTGATTTTTTGATTTGGTAGTTGTTGGCGCATCGGCTTCTGTGGCCATATTGCACCTCCCAAGGTTTTTGCAGTACTTTGATCCAAGCCCGAGGCGGGAATCGAACCCGCGACCTTTGGGTTGCCGGGCAGGTACTTTACCCACTCGGCTAGCCCGGTCGGCTCTTGAAGGACAGGGTGGATGCCCTCGAAGAAACTAAATTGAGGGGCCCATCAAGCTCTCAGCTGCCCACATCAACGCCAGAGCTTGCACTTGGACATCGCGTGACACAGAGACAACCCCCAAGGCAGAATGCACTGGTCCCGAAGGAACTAGTAGTTGTTGGTGACTCTATTGTCAGGGAAACGGGGAACATGCTTTGTAAAAAAGATAGGTGGAACAGGACCAGGGTATGTCTGCCAGGGGCAAAGGTTGATGACGTTGTAGAGCGAATATCATCTTTTAAGGGCACAAAAGGTGATATAGTTGTACACGTTGGCACTAATAATATTAAGAGTAGGAGACCGGCAGAATTACTTAACAAGTACAGGTCACTGTTGAACAAAAGCCGAGAATTAGGGTTGAATTTGAAAGTGGCTGCAATTCTGCCCAGACACGATAGGAGGGAGTATATGATGAGAGCCTTGTCGATCAATTCGGCCCTGGAAAGATTGTGCAAGGCTCAAGGGGTAGAATTTTTTTTTTCAGCCTGGACTGTACTTGTTAACAGGAGAGATTGCTTCTACAGGGATGGGATACACTTAAATAGAAAGGGTGCAAGAATATTTGCTGATGCTATCGAGGCAGTGTTAGGTGGGTCAGAAAACTGCTAGCTTGGGGGGAGACAAAGACCAATAGATTGACAGTAGCCACTGGCAGAGGTGAAAGAGATTCTTGCACTGCTTCTATTAGAATGAGCAGAAGCCTGAAAAACAAGATGCATGGTATTTCAGAGACTGCTGGGAGCCATTGCGGTACAAGTAAACACATGGGTTGTGTTAGGGTAGCTAAGAATAGAAACAGGTGCAGGTATACTTGCGTGTACACCAATGCTAGGAGTTTAGTAAATAAATTTGATGAATTTGAGGTATTGCTCAAAACATCGAAGGCAGATATTGTTGGGATATCAGAGACGTGGTGTCACACAGATATAAGGGATGCAGAACTGCAATTTGGGTAGTACAACGTCTACAGAAAGGATAGACAGGATAGGAAGGGGGGAGGGGTTATGCTATTAGTTAAGAAACACATAAAAACCAAGGAAGTGAAGCCAGTCGACATCGCTGGACAGTGCAGTGTTGAGTCAGTTTGGTGTGACATAAGCATTGGAAGATCAAAATTTAGAGTAGGAGTGTGCTATAGGCCTAATGACTCTGATGAGTATAATAAGGAACTGTACAGGGAAATAGAGTGGGCCAGTAAATCAGAGAGTCTTATAATGGGAGATTTTAATTTCCCAGATATTGAGTGCCAAGCGAATGTGATCGAGCGTTTTCTCTGTGCTTAAAAAGTGATTATATAAAAGCGATTTAAAGTTATATTAAGTTACTGTCCTTAAGAAATTTATTTTTTATATCAGCTACTGTCACAAAAAGTACTTGTACAGAGCAAGAAAGAAAAGCTACCTTTCTTTATTTTTCATACTTCTTTTACTAACACTTAATACTCTACGCTTGGTCACACCGGGCACTGCTCCTGCCTCCCCGTGGCGGGGCCGGAAGTCTTGGCAGAAAAGCTCATCTGCCAAGGACTAAAAGGAGCAAACATGGATCAACATGCCTTTCCGCCTCTCGAGCCGACAAGCTCTCGGCCAGAGTTTCAAAATGAGCATAACACATCGCAACCCAAGAGGATGAAAACCACTTCCTCAGCGACAAATTGCCCTGCATTTCTAATAATGCACTCTCTTACAGATCAGCCTCTCAGTAAACTCTCTCCGTTCCTTATCCAGAAACACCTGGAAAGTCTAGCAGGATCTCCTAAGACAGTCAAGAGGCTACAATCAGGCGACCTTCTATTGGAAACAGTGAATTGTAAACATTCAGAGAAACTGCTTAAACTTACAAGCTTTGCTGGAATTCCAGTAAAAGTTTCTCCCCATGCTACCCTAAATACATCTAAGGGCGTTATATCCAGCTGTGATCTATTGAATGTCACGGAGGAGGAGATAACACTAGAGCTTCAAGATCAAAATTTTATTGCTGTGAAAAGAATTATGGTGAAAAGAGAAAATATACTCACACCAACAAGGAATATTATTCTAACTTTTAACATGCCAAATCTACCACCATCGATAAAAGCAGGCTACCTACTCTGCCGCATTAGACCATATATTCCAAACCCATTGAGATGTTTTAAGTGCCAGAAGTATGGCCACTCTCAAACGGCGTGCAGAGGAAACCAGGTTTGTCCTAATTGTGGGTCCGCTGACCACACCCAAAGTGACTGCTTGGCAAAAGAAATGACTTGTCCCAACTGTAAGGGAAACCATCCTGCCTACTCAAGGACATGTGACAGATGGAAAACTGAAAAGCAAATCGTTAAATATAAGATAGAAAATAAAGTGAGCTTTCAGGAAGCACGGAAATTAATTGCTCCCAGTATGAATAAACGTACGTACGCCAATATTACGCAAAAATATCAATCAGTAGCCACCCAAACTGATGTTAGTCCCTTCTACCACCTCAATCTCTGAGTGGGCTCGGACTGTTCTCTCTCAGCAACAGTCCAATCTCCCGAAACAGTTGAACCAGGCAAGTAATACTGCACTTACAGTACCAGCTACATCTCCTGCTCCTCCCCCAGTGATTTCTTCTATATCGAATAATCGTAACTCAAATTTAAAAAAGAATATCCAAGAAACATCTATGGATACCATTGACTCATCCAGACAGGAAGAACCGATCTTAGAAATATATGCGGAAGAAGAAATGGACACCGGTCGACCATTATTCCCAAAAAAAGACAAACCAAGGCCTGAACGTCACAAGACAGTTACATTAAAAAAACAGTCAGAAGCAGCTTCTTCTACTAAACATCAGTAATGCCTTACATTCTACAATGGAATTGTAGAGGATTTCGTAGCAACCTTATTGACATTCAAGTTTTAATTAACCGCTACTCTCCAGTTGGTTTCTGTCTACAGGAAACCTATCTAACTCCGCAAATTTCCACCAACATAAAGAACTATGCCATCTATCGGCACGATCGTAATAATTCAAATACTGCCCGTGGGGGCGTGGCCATCTTAGTCAGCTCAAATATCCCGACCAAGCAAATTGTTTTGCAAACTACAATTGAAGCTGTCGCCGTACATTTGATAACCCAGATTGCTTTAACACTGGTATCAGTCTATCTCCCACCAAGTCATACCTTCTGTTACCAAGACCTTGAAAACCTGCTAATGCAATTAGTATCCCCTGTCTGTCTCTTGGGTGATTTCAATGGCCACAACCCCTTATGGGGATCTACAAAATTAGATATACATGGCCGCTTAATTGAAACCTTTCTGGATAAGGAAAACCTTACTCTTCTTAATACTGGTGCACCTACTCACATACAACTACCAACTGGACAAACCTCTGCAATCGATCTATCAATATGTTCCCCGATTCTGTTTCCAATTATAGAATGGTCTGTTATGGACGATCCCATGGGCAGTGACCATTTTCCGATTATTTGCGATCTGCTCACTGCACAACCACCGTTAGTTATACCCTGCAGGAAATGGAAGTTCTCTCAAGCTAACTGGGTCAAATTTCAATCAGTTGTCACCCTGGATGAACAATATATACGAACACAGTCAATAGATGAAGCCACAGATTATATCACTTCACATATAATATCTGCAGCTAAATGTTCAATTCCATTGTCGAATCCCCAATCCCGACGGCACCTTAACTATTGGTGGAATCAAGAATGCACAATAGCTAAGAAGTTAAAAAATAAAGCGTGGAATTTATTTCGTAGATCCCCAACCACAGCTAATCTTATCAATTACAAGAAACTAAGAGCAAAAGCACGTCGCATTCAAAGAGAAGCAAAGAAAAATTCTTGGATTCGGTTTGCATCTACCATAAACAGAAACACTAACTCCAGGTTAATATGGAAGAAAATCAGGCAGATTTCTGGAAAATTTCCAACCACCCCTTCACCAATTCTTTCATGGAATGGGCAAGAACTATCTGCTCCTCAAGACATTGCAAATGCCTTGGCTAAGACGTTTGCCGAAGTTTCTGCGGCATCAAATTATTCTCCGGATTTCCAGAAAATAAAGACCAAGAATGAACAACGAGCCATCAATTTTCGAACCTCAGTTTCTTTTCCATATAATCAGCCTCTTCAATATCATGAACTTATACATGTCATTAAAACAACACGCAACAGTGCCTCTGGACCAGATGGAATATCTTACATTATGTTACAAAACCTTGGTGACAGAAACTTACAAATACTACTGGTCTACTATAACCGGATATTTATGGAAAACATTTATCCCAGCTCTTGGCATCATGCCACAGTTCTTGCCTTTTTGAAACCCGGTAAAGATCCTACCAGTCCTAACAGTTATAGACCTATTTCTCTATCCAGTTGCCTTGGAAAATTACTTGAAAAAATGATCCATAATCGCCTTGTTTGGATCATCGAAACGCAACAACTAATTAGCAATAATCAGCATGGCTTTCGAAAGAACAGGTCCTCCTTAGATCTCATGATCAAAGCTGAGTTTGCAATTCGTAATGCCTTTGTGAAAAATGAACATCTTGTTATAGTTTCCATAGACATAGAAAAGGCATTTGATACTACCTGGCGTCATGGCATTCTCAGTGATCTCCATGCTCTAGGTCTACGAGGCAACCTTCCTATATTCATCAGGAACTTTCTCAGGACTCGTTCGTTCCAAGTTCGATACCGCAACTCGCTTTCTAAGACATTTTTACAGGAAGAAGGAGTGCCACAAGGGTCCGTACTGAGTGCAACCCTATTTGCCCTAAGAATCGATTCCATCACAAAAGATCTTCCAAATACTGTTGAGACCTACCTTTATGCCGATGATCTCTCTATTTCTTGCCATTCTCTGAATATGAGATCCATTGAACGGCAGCTGCAGATATCTTTAAATAAAGTCCAAAGGTGGGCAGAGTTAAATGGCTATCATCTATCACAGCAGAAAACTGTTGCAATCCACTTTTGTAATCAACGGAAAATGCATACAGATCCCGAACTTCAGATGCAAAACTTTACCGTTCCAGTGACTAACAACATCAAATTCTTGGGATTAATCCTTGACAGGAAACTGAATTTCCTTGAGCAGATTAAATCTATGCGTATATCCTGCCTCAAAAAGCTGAACATACTAAGAGCTTTATCTGCCTTGTCTTGGGGAGCAGACCGTACATCTCTCTTGCTTTTATATAGAGCATTGATCAGATCCCGATTGGATTATGGTGCTCCACTTTATGATTCTGCCCGTAAGAGTACACTACGATGGCTGGATCCTATACAGCATAGCGCATTGCGGATTGCACTTGGTGCTTTTAGGACATCTCCTACTCATAGTTTGTATATTGAAGCACATGAGCCCCCTCTTTGTCTCCGCAGGAAAACACTACTTCTTATGTATGCAGCCCGAATACAAAGTTGCTTTCAGCATCCTATTGGACCATATCTCTTTAATCCACCACTGCAAAACCTTTATAGAAATAAACCCAGTAAAATAAGACCGGCAGGCTTACGCCTTATTGAATTAACGCAGAGTTGGAATGTTCAAATTTTCAACAGGAAACATGTAATGAATTACTCCCAACCGCCATGGATTCCTCCTCCTCAGTTATATTTGGATACTTATCTTGAAAAGTGGGGAAAGAATCGTCTACCAACGCTCAGTGTGAAACAACTCCATGCAAGTCATATTCAGAAATACGCTGATTTTTTGCCCATATATACTGATGGCTCCAAATCACATTCAGCCGTAGGAGCAGCGGCAGTATTTCCGTCTACTATCATCTCGGCTGCCCTTCCACCTGAGTATAGCAGCTTCTCCACAGAACTTCATGCCATAAAATTAGCTTTAGAAAACCTGAATCTCAACCCATCTGTAAAATATGTTGTATACACAGACTCTCTCAGCTCAATAACCGCAATGCAAAACTCTTTCTACAAGGCTCATCCTGCGTTAAATCAAATTAGAAGACTCCTGTTACAAATTGAAGAATGTCATCAATCAGTGACCTTTTGCTGGATCCCAGCACATTCAGGGATAATGGGTAACGAACTTGCTGATATAAATGCTAAAAATCCGTCAACCTTTGATTTAACCTCCATTCCGATTCCAGCCTCTGACTACTGTCACATCATACAAACAGCATGTTTCGCGAAGTGGAAAGAGCTATGGCACAAACAAAAGAATAATAAACTCTACCAGTTGAAACAGGATCCAAAACATTGGCACTCTAGCACAAAAACAGTGCGAAGAGAAGAAGTGGTTCTTGCACGGGCACGTATTGGACACATATCTGACCCACCTCCATCTGCTCAGAGGCGAAGATCCTCCTCAATGTCCATACTGTTCAGAAAAATTAACAGTCAAACATATTCTGATTGACTGCCCTCACTATCAACAGGACAGAACATCCGTCCTGAGTTCCCTGAAAAATCTACAAGAACCAATGACATTACAACATATTATTGGAGATGATGCAAACTTCAACGAGTTTTTCTCATATCTGAAAATAATTGGATTCTATGATAAATTTTAAATATCTCTATAAACGCAAGCAAGTTGTTACGCCTAAATTATGTTTTTAGCTCTTTCATGTGAATAGGCGCATTATAGCCACAGCAGCTTATGCGCCGATAAACACCCATAACACACACACACACACACCCAGATATTGACTGGAATTTGGGGGCTGGTTACTCACACACTAGCAGGGCTTTTGTGGATTTATTGGATGATTGTTTTCTACATCAGCATGTTCGGGAGGCAACTAGAGGGATTAATACTCTTGATTTGATTATCAGCAGTGATTCTTCATGCATTAAGAATCTGCAGATAAATGAACCACTAGGTGGCAGTGATCACAGTGTGCTGAAGTGGGATTTACTGAAAGAGGTAACTACCATTAGGGGTAAAGGGAAGGGTTATTGCTTCCGTAAAGGCGACTCCGATGGACTGAGACAGTATTTAAATTCTATACAGTGGGACGAACTGATGATGTTACCAACAGCAAATTCAAAATGGGAAGCATTCAAAGAACTTATCTTGGAAGCTACTAGGCTTTACATACCAACTAAGAAATATTGTTCAAGGTTTAGGCCAAAATGGATGTCAGATGAACTAATGAGGCATATGGCAGAGAAGAAAAATGCATGGGATACTTACAAATTAACACATGACACAGAAGCCTATGATAGATACAAGTTGATATGCAACCAAGTTACAAAGGAGGTTAGGCAGGCGAAGGCAGATTACGAGAAATCCTTGGCAAGGGATGCAAAGAAAAACAGCAAAGAGTTCTTTACTTATGTAAACTCTAGAAGGAAGGGGATGAATCAGATTGGTCCACTTGATATTGATGGGTCAACTGTTGATGATCCTGCTCAGGTAGCTAACAAACTAAATGAATATTTTGCATCGACATTCACACATGAGGAGTTATTCACCAAGGGGAATGCCAGAGGTGTATTCAACTTTAGCAGTAAGCTACAGAATCTTGAAATAACTGGGAGTAAAGTGGAGGAGAAACTGTTGAAGATAAACACAAGAAAGGCACCCGGGATGGATGGGATCTATCCAGTTATATTAAAGGAGGTAGCAAAGGAAGTAAGCAAACCCTTAGCCATAATTATGAGAGCTTCCTTGGACTCAGGGGAGGTACCCATGGACTGGAAATGTGCAAATGTGACCCCAATTCACAAAGGAGGATCAAAGGCTGAAACAAGTAATTATAGACCTGTGAGCTTAACTTCTGTTCCAGGAAAATTAATGGAGGCACTGGTTAAAGAAGCACTGCAGGATCATTTAGACAAGACTTCAGTTATAGCTCAGACACAGCATGGTTTTGTTAAGGGGAAGTCTTGCCTGACCAACTTGATTGGATACTATGATGCAGTCACAAAAGAGCTGGATGCAGGGAATAACTTTGATATTATATACTTGGATCTTAGAAAGGCTTTTGATACTGTTGCACATGGAAGACTGCTACACAAATTGGAGCAGTGTGACATTGGAGGCAAATTGCTGCTATGGATAAAGGGGTGGTTGAGGGGGAGAAGACAGAGAGTGGTAATCAATGGACACTGCTCATCGTGGACTGATGTTATTAGTGGAGTCCCTCAGGGCTCAGTGTTGGGTCCATTGTTGTTTTCTGTATTTATAAATGATATTGATGATGGTATATCAAGCTTAATGTCCAAGTTTGCAGATGATACAAAGGTTGGCAGGGTTGTCAAGGACACTACTGACACTGTGCTGCTGCAACAGGATCTGGAAAGGTTGAGCAGATGGGCTGAGAGGTGGCAAATGAAGTTTAACATTGACAAATGTAAAGTACTACACATGGGAAACAGCAACCCCAGAGCAACGTATCAACTCTGTGGTACTACACTGACAGTGGTAGAGAATGAAAGGGACTTGGGGTGGTTGTGCAGGCAGATATGAAGTTCTCTGAGCAGTGCAGACGAGCTGCAAGAGTAGCTCATGGTGTCTTGTCAATGATATACAGGAATTTTTCCAGGAGGGATAAGGAGGTGATTGTTCCATTGTATAAGGCAATGGTCAGGCCACACCTAGAGTACTGTATACAGGTCTGGAGGCCTCATTTCAAGGATGTAGAGCTGCTGGAACGAGTACAGAGAAGGGCAACAAGATTAGTGAATGGAACAAAGGGGTGCTCTTACGAAGAAAGGCTTAAGTTTTGCAAATTACAGTGTCTGGAGACTAGGCACCAGCGAGGTGATCTGATAGAGGTGTATAAAGCCTTGAATGGTTTAAGCATGCTCAATGCTGATGGGATTCTTCCTCTAGCTCAGAAAAATCACCTGAGAGGGCATAAATTCAAATTGAGGAAAGACAGATGTAGGATAGACGTGCGGAAATTTGCCTTTAGCCAGCGGGTGGTTGGTTGGTGGAACAGACTGCCATCCCTTGTGGTGGAGGTTGATAGCCTAAATAAGTTTAAGGCTCAGCTGGACAGGTATTTTGAACGAACAGAGGGGTGAAGTGGAAGTGGGTGTTTTTTTTTTTTTTTTTTTGGCTGATGCTGCATAAGCTTGCTTTCTTGCATCAAATGCCTCTACTAATGCTAATGCTAATGAATCAGCATTTCAATTGCTAAAATCCCAGACAGAAAAATACAAACTAAATTTTAATACTGTCATCCTTCATTCTTATAATCTGCCTCTGACCATGAATGAATTGCGTAATGCACTTGCACGAGTGAAAAACAGTGCTCCAGGTCCCGACGGGATTTATTACACCATGATCTCTCTCTCATTTAAGTGAGGAATCATTAACTGTACTCTTACAACTGTATAACAGAATTTTCTTGGAGGAGTATTACCCCGCTAGCTGGTGCCATTCTTATGTGCTAGTGTTCCCGAAACCAGGGAAAGACCACACAGATCCCAAAAATTACCGTCCTATTTCTCTAACCAGTTGTCTGGGAAAAACATTGGAAAAAATAATTAACGCCAGACTGACATGGTTTTTAGAGACTCAAAACATTTTAAGCCCAAGTCAGTATGGCTTCCGGAGAAAAAGATGTACGCTTGATCTCATTATCAAGGCCGAAACAAATATCCGGAACGCGTTCCTGAGAAATGAACACCTAGTCATGGTATGTGTTGACATCGAAAAAGCCTTTGATACAACTTGGCAATATGGGATTCTTCAGGACCTGCATAAATCTGGACTTCGGGGTCATCTTCCAAAATTTATTAAGAACTTTCTAGGCAATAGATCCTTTCAGGTCCGATTCCACTCTTCATTATCTCGAGCATATGTACAAGAAGAGGGAGTTCCCTAAGGATCAGTGTTGAGCACCACACTCTTTGCCATTAGGATTGATTCTATTACCAAGTGCATACCTAACACAGTTGACGCATACTTGTACGCTGACAATCTTGCCATGTCATGTCATTCTCAAAATATGAGACTTATTGAAAGACAACTACAAGGCACCATTAACAAAATAGTCTCTTGGGCCAAAAATAATGGATATCGGCTTTCTAAACCAAAAACGACTGCTGTGCACTTCTGCCGCAAACGTTCTTTACATCCGGATCCAGACCTTCAGTTGGATTCTCATTGTATTGCTTTCCAACCTAGTATTAGATTTCTTGGTGTGATATTTGATAAAAAATTAAACTTCCTGGAATATATAAAACATATTTGTACAAGTTGTCTTAGAAAACTAAATCTTCTCAGAGTAATTTCTTCTATGTCATGGGGTGCAGATCGTTACGTGCTGTTACATCTATACCGCTCACTGATCAGATCCCGGTTAGACTATGGGTCTCCTGCATATGACTCAGCCAGGCCAAGTGTATTGAAATGGCTCGATCCTGTACATCACAGTGCACTAAGAGTTGCACTGGGGGCTTTTCCACATCACCAATCTTAAGCCTCTATACCGAAGCCTATGAACCACCGTTACACCTTAGGCGAGAAACTCTACTACTAAATTATGCAGCCAAAATTAGCAGTCTCCCACATCATCCCATGTGGCAATGCCTCTTCATGCCAAAATGGAGAGAAATCTATCAAACTAAACGGCGTTACAACAAACCATCTGGCATTAGGCTTCAGGCTTTGATCACAAGCTGGGGTGTGAAGTTTTCTAACACTCTCCAGGATACTAGCATGGAAACCCAGCCATGGCTTTCCATGGCTCCAGTACATATTGATAGACTTTTTCAGCAATGGGGAAAGAATAACTTCCCCGATATCAACATTAGACAAATACATATGGCTCACTCCACCGAGTTTAGCAGCTTCATTCAGCTATACACAGATGGATCCAAAACTGGTAATAAAGTCGGCACAGCTGTAGTACTACCAAATGCCACCATCTCCAGACAGCTCCCACCAGAATGCAGTACTTATACCTCAGAGTTATATGGTATTCTACTAGCCCTAGAGAATATAAAAGAAGCCTCGTACGCTAAATCCATCATATATACGGACTCGTTGAGTGCTGTTAATGCTCTACAGTGTAAATCCTTCCCTAGTCATCCTCTGATACAGAAAATTTTGGCACAGTTATTTACACTTCATGGACGTGGACAGCTCGTAATATTTTGCTGGATCCCTGTACACGTTGGAATCCTAGGAAACGAGCAGGCAGATTTAGCTGCTAAAATTGCTACAAATGTGATGCCATCTAATTTCAGGACTCCTTATAGTGATCATAAGTCCTTTATCAAACAGACATATAAAGAAGTATGGACACGCATGTAGAAAGATCAGACAAATAATAAACTATTTGAAATCAAGAGAGAACCTAAACAGTGGCAATCCAGCCTGAGACGAAACAGAAAGGAAGACACTATTCTAGTCAGATTACGCATTGGTCATACTTTCCTCACTCATAGCTATCTACTAACAAACAGTGACCCTCCACAATGCAGTAATTGTTTATGCCCACTAACAGCAAAGCATATCATCATAGAATGCCCGCAATATCAAAAAGAACGGAAAACAGCTTTTTCCTCTAATTTTCATAATTACAATCATTTAACACTGCAGCGTGTCCTTGGAGATCAAGAGAACATGAATGACATTTTTCTTTTTCTAAAATTTATTATTAAATATCACCTTATCTGAACCGCTATCTCCTGTAAGAAAAACGAAGGAAATTTCAGACAGTAATTAGTGCATTATAGCCTATGTTGCTGATGCACCAATAAATCAAAAAAAATAAATAAATAAAATAAAAATAATAACAGAAACAATGGATGTAGAGGAAAAGGAGGTATCAGACGAATCAGTATTTATGGACGTATTTACCATAATACGTCCATACTTCCCCAACCGAGATAAACCCAAGACTGATAGAAGTAAGCCCTCAGCAACTCGGAAGCCGCCTGATGGACCCACCAAGCCAAAATAATGGCTAAATTCCTACAATGGAATTGTCGTAGATTCCGGAGAAATAATGATGACATCAAGGCCCTCCTGCAAAAGCACGAGCCAGTTTGCTTTTGCTTGCAGGAGACTTATCTAAAGGCAAATGATGATCCCACCATGTGTAACAATACAATTTTTCGTAAAGATAGAATTCCAGATGGTCCTGCTCATGGAGGAGTTGCTATCCTTGTGGGCAACCAGACTCCCGTTCAGCCCTTGCTAATTACAACCAGCATAGAGGCTGTTGCAATTCGCTTTACAGTGGGATTCCTATTAACCGTGTGCTCTGTTTATTTGCCACCTGGGACTGACCTCTCAGGAAGACCTTGATGATCTTGTAACGCAGTTGCCTCCACCTTTCTTACTTCATGGGGATTTCAATGGACATAATACTCTGTGGGGTAGTGCTAGCATTAACGGAAGGGGACGAGTCATAGAGCGTATGCTAAATGACAATGACCTCTCCCTTCTAAATATTGGAACAAACACATTCTTCCACATGCCTACCCGTACGTTTTCTGCTATTGATCTCTCTATCTGCTCCCCTTCTCTACTCCCTTGGGAAGTGGAGGAGAACCCATATGGAAGTGATCACTTCCCTGTGATAACTTCGTTACACAGTGGGAGACCATGTCTTCCTTTCAGGTTACCACGGTGGAAGTTTGATCAGGCTGACTGGAGTGCCTTTCAACACCTGGCAAATTTTGACATCTCTGCAGTCAGTCAGGAGCCTATCAATGATGCAGTCACTTACATAACAGAAAATATTGTCCATGCAGCTGCAACTACAATTCCAAAAATGTCCACCCAGTTTTCATCGTTTCCAAAACCATGGTGGAACTCACAATGCCCAGCAGCAAAAAAGGCTCAAAATAAAGCATGGAGGATATTTCGTCGATATTCTACCACGACCAACCTTATAGCCTTTAAACGCGCACGAGCCAAAGCACACTACATCACCGTCAGAGTCAAAAGGAATCGTGGATCCGCTTTACTTCATCAATTACTCAGTCTACTAGTACTAAGTTGGTCTGGGATAAAATTCGGAAAATGAAGGGGAAATACACAGCACACCCCTCATCAGTCCTGGAATATAATGGATGTACTATTGCAGAATCTACTGCAATAGCCAATGCTCCTGGGGAAACTTTTTCTAACATCTCTGCAACATCATCTTAGTCCCCAGAGTTTCTGGTCTTAAAGCACAACAGTGAAAAACAGGTCCTTAAGTTCACATCGAAGGGTTCCCATGCGTATAATGGGCCATTTACTAACCATGAGCTGAAAACAGCACTTGCCCATACAAAGGTTACCGCTGTTGGACCAGATAACATCCATTATGAAATGATAAAACATCTTTCACCAGAATCCATGGACCGTCTGCTCTTCCTGTACAACAGAATCTTTCTTGAAGAGCATTTTCCGGATACCTGGTGTAAAGGAACTATACTTGCTTTTCCCAAGCCAGGAAACGATCCTAAATCTCCGAAAAGCTATCGTCCTATTGCTCTGACTAGCTGATTGTGCAAAATATTGGAGAGAATGGTCAATGCTCATCTCTTATGGTATTTAGAATCGAATGACCTTCTCTCCCGATTTCAGTGCGGCTTCTGAAGAAACAGGTCCACACTGGACCACTTAATTAGACTGGAAACATCTATCCGAGATGCTTTCCTAAAAAGAGAACACTTGGTGTCCATCTTCTTTGACATGGAGAAAGCGTACGACACAACTTGGAGATTTGGTGTTTTAAAAGACCTTTACAATCTCGATCTAAGAGGACACCTTCCCGTTTTTATTAAAAATTTTCTATCCTGCCTTTATTTCCAAGTTCGTGTACGATCCTCCCTTTTGCCAAGAAGAGGGGGTACCACAAGGATCTGTCTTAAGTGTCACGCTTTTTACCATTAAAATAAATTCTATTTCTGAACAACTTCCTCCAACTATAAATAGGCACTCTACGTCAATCACTTCAGCATATTCTCTCAATCATGCAATATGAGGGTTATTGAGAGACAACTGCAACAAGCTATTGACCATCTTAACTCCTGAACCACAGCCAATGGTTTCAGGTTCTCACCGGAGAAGACCGTTTTCGTCCATTTTTTCACAAACGTAACCTCCACCCTGAATCTGAATTACGACTTGGACAAAGCACCATTTCAGTTGTATCAGGGGCGAAATTCCTGGGACTAATTTTTGCAAAAAGCTGACATTTGTCCAACACATTCATCAGCTATGCACAAAGTGCATGACAGGGCTTAACATTCTCCGCTTTCTCTCTTCTACCTCTTCGGGTGCAGACCGATGCACTCTACTACGTCTATACGTATAAATACATATATATATGTATTTATATGTATAGAAAAATATACGTAAAAATATACGTATAAGTCAAAAAAATATATATATATATAACATAACGGTTTTGGGATATAACTTAAGGATTTAATTTTTGTTTTGAAATTTTATTGAATTAAATCGGAATCATGACTCTGACCAGAGCAGCAATGCAAAAGGCTCAAGCTAATGGGAGTGCTGTGGTTCAGGGGAGAACTGAGGGGGGCAGTTGCCCTCTGAATCACAGTCTTTTAAAATGCACTGTTTGCTTGATGTTTGCGGAGCAGTCGGGTACGGGGCATGATACTGCCAAGGGGGATGTCTTTGTGTGTGCACGATGTAAGGAGTGCAAGGAAATCAGGCGACAACTCAGCGTTGTTATGGGCCTTTATGAGAGCTTGAAGGACAGGGTGGATGCCCTCGAGGGAAATAAATTGAGGGGCCCATCAAGCTCTCAGCTGCCCACATCAACGCCAGAGCTTGCACTTGGTCATCAGGCAACACAGAGGCAGCCCCCTAGGCAGAATGCGCTGGTCCCACAGGAACTAGTAGTTGTTGGTGACTCTATTGTCAGGGAAACGGGGAACATGCTTTGTAAAAAGGATAGGTGGAATAGGACCAGGGTATGTCTGCCAGGGGCAAAGGTTGATGACGTTGTAGAGCGGATATCATCTTTTAAGGGCACAAAAGGTGATATAGTTGTACACGTTGGCACTAATGATATTAAGAGTAGGAGACCGGCGGAATTACTTAGCAAGTACAGATCACTGTTGAAAAAAAGCCGTGAATTAGGGTTGAATTTGAAAGTGTCTGCAATTCTGCCCAGACACGATAGGAGGGAGTATATGATGAGAGCCTTGTCGATCAATTCAGCCCTGGAGGGATTGTGCAAGGCTCAAGGGGTAGAATTTTTTTCAGCCTGGACTGTACTTGTTAACAGGAGAGATTGCTTCTACAGGGATGGGATACACTTAAATAGAAAGGGTGCAAGAATTTTTGCTGATGCTGTCGAGGCAGTGTTAGGTGGGTCGGAAAACTGCTAGTTGGGGGGGGATACAAGGACTAATAGATTAACAGTAGCCACTGGCAGAGGTGGAAGTGATTCTTGCACTGCTTCTATCGAAATGAGCGGGTTGTGTTAGGGTAGCTAAGAATAGAAACAGGTGCATGTATACCTGCGTGTACACCAATGCTAGGAGTTTGGTAAATAAATTTGATGAATTTGAGGTATTGCTCAAAACATCAAAGGCAGATATTGTTGGGATATCACAGATGTAGTGTCACACAGATATAAGTAATGTGGAACTGGAATTTGGGGAATACAATGTGTATAGAAAGGATAGACAGGACAGGAGGGGAGGAGGGGTTATGCTATTAATTAAGAAACACATAAAGTCCAAGGAAGTGAAGCCAGTCGACATCGATGGACAGGGCAGTGTCGAGTCAGTTTGGTGTGACATAAGCATAGGGAAATCAAAATGAGAGTAGGAGTGTGCTATAGGCCTAATGACTCTGATGAGTATAATAAGATATTGTACAGGGAAATAGAGTGGGCCAGTAAATCAGAGAGTCTTATAATGGGGGATTTTAATTTCCCAGATATTGACTGGAATTTGTGGGTTGGTCACTCGCACACTACCAAGGCTTTTGTGGATTTATTGGATGATTGTTTTCTACATCAGCATGTTCGTGAGGCAACAAGAGGGAGCAATACTCTTGATCTGATTATCAGTAGTGATTCTTCATGCATTAAGAATCTGCAGATAAATGAACCACTAGGTGGCAGTGATCACAGTGTGTTGAAGTGGGATTTACTCAAGGAGGTAACT
The DNA here is from genome assembly GCF_048544385.1 of Mastigoproctus giganteus. Lineage (NCBI taxonomy): Eukaryota > Metazoa > Arthropoda > Arachnida > Uropygi > Thelyphonidae > Mastigoproctus > Mastigoproctus giganteus. Next base: position 56,723,866 of record NC_143586.1, read on the forward strand.
ACCATCAGAGGTAAAGGGAAGGGTTTTTGTTTTCGTAAAAGCGACTATGATGGTCTGAGACAGTATTTAAATTCTATACAGTGGGACCAACTGATGATGTTACCAACAGCAAACTCAAAATGGGAAGCATTCAAGGAACTAATCTTGGAGGCTACCAGGCTTTACATACCAACTAAGAAATATTGTTCAAGGTTTAGGCCTAAATCGTTGTCAGATGAACTAATGAGACATGTGGCAGAGAAGAAAAATGCATGGGATACATACAAATTAATGGGTGACATGGAAGCCTATGATAGATATAAGTTGGTCTGTAACCAAGTCACAAAGGAGATTAGGCAGGCAAAGGCAGACTACGAAAAATCCTTGGCAAAGGATGCAAAGAAAAACAGAAAAGAGTTCTTTACATATTTAAACTCAAGAAGGAAAGGGATGAATCAGATTGGTCCACTGGATATTGATGGTTCAACAGTTGAGGATCCTGCTCAGGTGGCTAACAATCTAAACGAGTATTTTGCATCTACATTCACGCATGAGGAGTTATTCAGGAAGGAGAATGATGTAGGTAAAGTAAATATTGGCAGTGAGCTGGATGATTTTGTAATAACTGAGAGGAAAGTGGAGGAGAGATTGTTGAGGATAAACATAAAAAAGGCACCTGGGGTGGATGGGATCTATCCAGTTATATTAAAGGAGGCAGCAAAGGAAGTAAGCAAACCCCTAGCCATAATTATGAGAGCTTCTTTGGACTCAGGGGAGGTACCCATAGACTGGAGATGTGCAAATGTAACCCCAATCCACAAAGGAGGATCAAAGGCTGACACAAGTAATTATAGACCTGTTAGTTTAACTTCTGTTTCAGGTAAATTAATGGAAGCACTGGTTAAAGAAGCACTGCAGGATCATCTAGACAAGAATTCAGTTATAGCTCAGACGCAGCATGGTTTTGTTAAGGGCAGGTCTTGCCTGACCAATTTGATCGGATACTATGATGTAGTCACAAAAGAACTGGATGCAGGGAATAACTTTGATATTATATATTTGGATCTTAGAAAGGCTTTTGATACTGTTGCACATGGAAGACTGCTGCACAAATTGGAGCAATGTGGCATTGGAGGCAAATTGCTGCTATGGATAAGGGGATGGTTGAGTGGCAGAAGACAGAGAGTGGTAATCAATGGACACTGCTCAATGTGGACTAATGTTATTAGTGGAGTTCCTCAGGGATCAGTGTTGGGTCCGTTGTTTTCGGTGTTTATGAATCATATTGATGATGGGATATCAAGTTTAATGTCCAAGTTTGCAGATGATACAAAGGTTGGCAGGGTTGGTAAGGACACTACTGACGCTATGCTGCTGCAACAGGATCTGAAAAGGTTGAACAGATGGGCTGAGAGGTGGCAAATGAAGTTTAACATTGACAAATGTAAAGTACTACATATGGGAAACAGTAACCCCAGAGCAACTTATCAACTCTGCGGTACTACACTGACAGTGGTGGAGAATGAAAAGGACCTGGGGGTAATTGTGCAGGCAGATATGAAGTTCTCTGAGCAGTGCAGACGAGCTGCAAGAGTAGCTCATGGTGTCTTGTCAATGATATACAGGAATTTTTCTAGCAGGGATAAGGAGGTGATTATTCCCTTGTATAAGGCAATGGTTAGGCCACATCTTGAGTACTGTATACAGATCTGGAGGCCTCATTTCAAGGAGGATGTAGAGCTGCTGGAACGGGTACAGAGAAGGGCAACAAGATTAGTGAATGGAACAAAGGGTTGCTCTTACGAAGAAAGGCTTAAGTTTTGCAAATTACAGAGTCTGGAGACTAGGCACCGGCGAGGTGATCTGATAGAGGTGTATGAGGCTTTGAATGGTTTGAGCATGCTCAGTGCCAATGGGATTCTTCATCTTGCTCAGAATAATCACCTCAGAGGGCATAAATTCAAATTGAGGAAGGACGGATGTCGGATAGATGTGCGGAAATTTGCCTTTGGACAGCGGGTGGTTGGTTGGTGGAACCGACTTCCATCACTTGTTGTTGAAGTTGATAGCCTAAACAAATTTAAAGCTCAACTGGACAGGTATTTCAAACGAACGGAGAGGTGAAATGGGAGTGGTGTGTGTTTTTTTTTTTTTTTGGCTGATGCTGAATAAGCTTGCTTTCTTGCATCATATGCCTCTACTAATGCTAATGCTATACCGTGCACTTGTACGCTCAAAATTAGATTATGGGTCTCAGGTATATGCATCTGCCAGAAATAGCGCTGTTCGTTGGCTTGACCCCATCCATCATCAAGCCATTCGTATTGCTACTGGTGTATTCAGAACATCACCTGTCCAAAGTCTGTATGTCGAAGCAAATGAACCATCCTTGTTGCTTCGACGAATGCAGTTGTCTCTACAATATGCTTTCAAGCTGAAGTCTCTGCCAAACCATCCCACATGGCCATCCGTTTTCGAGCCACAATGGGAAAATCTTTATAACACACGACGGACCGCCAATCGCCCATTCGGCATTTGTGTTCAAGAGCTACTCAATGAGCTTAACATCTCGGTAGACAAGGTTGCTCGATCACCAAAGGAGCCCCTTCCACCCTGGCATGTATAAACACCAGCATGTGACTTCTCACTCAAGATTGCAATGAAGTCTAATACTCTGTATTCTGTCTACCTTCACCTCTATTCACAACACCGTGCAGAACATTCTGGCTTCTTGCCAGTTTACACAGATGGCTCGAAGTCAGAATCGTATGTGGGATCTGCTGCTGTTTTTCCAAATGATACCATATCAGAACAGATATCCCTTGACTGCAGCATTTACACTGCAGAGCTGCATGCTATAGAGTTAGCTCTAGATCACATTAGAAAACACTGATACCAACGGTGTATTATATATGCTGATTCAGTGAGTGCACTACAGGCTTTATCAGCAGTGTCACGCACTAATCATCCGACTCTGTCCCAAATTCAGCAGATAATATACTGCTTCTATTTAGGTGAATTCAATATCCGCTTCTGCTGGATCCCCAGTCACATCAGGATTAGAGGAAATGATTTGGCTGATATTGCAGCAAAATCGGCACCACTGACATATAATCTTGTCCTGTTAATCCCCTATACAGACTACAGGCAAGTGATCCGTAGTATAACCTACAATCTCAATGGCAAGATTCGTGGCATCGCCTGGTTAGTACAAACAAACTATGTCGAATTGAGCCTGTGAGCCATCCTTGGCGGTCCAGCTTACGCAGGGATCGCAAAGAGGAAGTTGTTCTTGCTCGGCTCCGCATAGGACACTGTCATATGACACACTCCTTTTTGCTGAGGGCTGATGACCCTCCTATGTAAGAGCAATGTGACACCATTTTATCTGTTGAACATATTTTATGTGATTGTACCAGTTTTAGAAATGCTCGTTTTACCGCTTTTAACCATCTGACTGAGCCATATACACTCAGTCAGATTTTATCCGACAATGACCATGTGTCTGCTATTTTTAGCTTTCTAAAATCAGTAAACATTTTTACTCACATTTAAAAAATCTACCTTATTATTGTTACTTGTTTACTGATATTTGTCTTTTACAGTTTATACTTGTTTTTATACCCTGACTTATTGACCTAATTCATTAGGTCACTGAAAGTTTTACTTTTTTATGACAAGGTTTTCGCGCATTATAGCCTTAGTTGCTAATGCGCCAATAAAACCCAACCAACCAACCAACTTGTTTTACCGCTTTTAACCATCTGACTGAGCCAAATATACTCAGTCAGATTTTATCCGACAATGACCATGTGTTTTCTATTTTTAGCTATCTAAAATCAGTAAACCTTTTTACTCACATTTAAAAAATCTACCTTATTATTGTTACTTGTTTACTGATATTTGTCTTTTACAGTTTATACTTGTTTTTATACCCTGACTTAGTGACCTAATTCATTAGGTCACTGAAAGTTTTACTTTTTTTATGACAAGGTTTTGGCGCATTATAGCCTTAGTTGCTAATGCACCAATAAAACCCAACCAACCAACCCTGTGTATAATGCAATGATTAAAAACTATATTTGGAGCAACTTCCTTTACTTTGCTTTTTAAACCTTTATTTTCTCCTGTTAATGCATCCATCAGAACAAATTGCAACACAGTTTGTTCCACATTAGATCAAATGCTTGAAAGAAAATATTTGTAACATCAAAAATCTTCTTGCCCACCATTCTTCCTTCTAAAGCTTTTGCAAAATGTAAAATCCATTGGAAAATCCTCCAAAATATTCCCCTTGTAGCAGTATCCGACATATACAATAAGTTGAGCAAGGTTTGAAATATCTGTGGATTCATCTAGCTGTATAGTATTGCAAAAACTGGACTTTCTGTCAATCGATTTAATAAATTGAATTTCATAACTGCAAGACTGTGTCTCTGGATAGAGGAATGGTATTTAAATCATTGCTGTACTTTTCTTCATGCATAATTGAAATAATTTTTATTGCAGCAGGGAGAATGCATTGAATTATGAACCAGAATAAAGCTTGCATGCAACACTTGCTATATACATTTACTGCTACCGCACATTCATACCTCTGGCCTTTAGGCAATACAATACAGGCAATTTAAGAATTGTGCTGCTGTAGGAAGCATGAAATAAGGGCTAAAGGGATTAATTGAATAGTACTTCTGAGTACTACTCAGTGTTTGAGTGCTACTGAGAAGTATTAATACATACTGAGAAGTCGCACTAGTCAGCTGCTTTCTTTGTGTCCATAGCCATTGAGCAAATTAAGGCGCATCCCCAACGATGTAGGCAGTAGGATTCATGCATATCTCAGACTTAGTTCGAGTAGCAAGGACTCTACACCTACAGTATTGAAAAGTAATTTTAACAACAAGTTTTTAGCTTTTATGTACACAAAAAATAAATTTATTTAAAAATTTCTGCGACCCCTTTAATTTATCCAGCGACCCCCTCTGGGGGTCACACCCCACAGTTTACGCACCACTGATCTATACTATATCTGAGCAGATGCCCCCTGAATGCAACGTGTACACTGCAGAGCTAGACACTATAGAATTAGCTTTAGATTACTTAAGAACTCGCCAATACCAACAATTGATTATATACACCGATTCACTGGGTGCACTACTGGCTTTATCAGCGATGAGACTCTCTATGAAGGTGAATTCAATATCTGCTTCTGCTGAATCCCCAGTCACATTGAAATTAGAGGAAACAAGTTGTAGCCAAATCTGTAGCCCTGATGAATAATCTTAACCTGTCAGTCCCCTGTACAGAATACTAGCAATATTTGTAAAAGAATAAGAGCAGTTTACCTCAATATGATATGTAGAATACTTCTGTATGATACTCTCCAGAAATTAAAATGGATATAACATTACAGTAAAAATTAGATTAAAAAATCGAAAATACTACATTACAGTAAAAAATAAATTGAAATCAATTAAAAAACAATTGAACACAATTAAATATCAATTGAATGCAATTAAAAATTAAGTGAAAAATTAATTAAAAGAATTTAACGAAAATATTGCCAAATGATTTTCCTTCCTGAAGCTGAAACGCTTTTCGACCGTATGTTGTGATCACAGGAATGAAAATTACCGAATAGGGGCAAGCATGAATCTTAAATAGGGATTATTTTTCTTTGTGCATGCCCATAAAAAACCATGAATTGGAGATTAGATATGGCCGGCGAACATTAACAGAATTTTCATGTAATTTAATTTTGATGGTTTCTGCAATTAATAGTCATGTATAATTACGTTGGACACTAAGTATTTTGGCTTCGAATAAAAATGTACGTTTTTCATTAATGCCATGAAAGGCGAATTCTGATGCTACTGAACGAGAAGCATGAACTGAGGCTGCTTGTTGATTAACATAAAAATTCAGAGAAAACCGCGTAAGAGGAACCGTAGTAAGAGGAATCGCAATCACCCCAAGGAATGTTGTATACCAGGTCATTTATTAGTGTTGCGAACGAGGAAAGGACTGAGCGATTGTTCAGTATAGTGTGTAATTTCCATATTTGCCTGGCCAAAATTTTAAATTCAAGTATCTTTAAAGAATCTGTTAAGCTGTTTGTGCCACTCTTCAACATATGGGACAGAAATAAAGTATTTTTTGATATTACTATTGTTGGTTGGTGTAGTTTTTTGTATCCTATCCTTAGCTTGTACTCTGATTCGGTTTATTGTAGCAAGGGGGTAACCCCTGTTTAAGAATCTGCTGGTTAATATTTGTATTTCTGAGAGCCCAAAGCAGATTCCATCATTGAATATTTATAGGCATTGAGAAATTGATTAAAGATAATAGATCTTTTGTAGGTGAATGGGTGATAGCTGTTATAATGCAGAAGCATGCTGGTTTTTTTAGGTTTACGATAGATGTTAAATTGGATTTTATTTGAGTCCCAAGTAAGCGTGAAATTTAGAAAATTTAATGACTTAGTATCCGCATTCACCCTTTTCAGTGTAAAATTGAGTTTAGAATGAATATTATTAAATGAATGTAAAATGTCTTGGATAGTGCTACTATTAGTAATAACAACAACATCGTGTAAATACCTCCCATAGTATGTGATATGGGGTAGAAAAGGCGTCAACATATATGCGCAATCGTTGAGAGATAGACCTCCGATATTAAGTTCCTCAGGCTCAGTCCCATTGGCAAACCAAAAATTTGTTTATATACTTTGTCTCGAAAGGTGATATGGTAGGCTTCAACTAAAAGCTTAATTAAGTGAAAAACTTCTTTAATAGGAAGCTTTGCATAATTAATCGGTATATAGTTATTATTTAACATATCCCAAAGAATATCTAATGTGTATTCAACGTTTACATTCATATATAACAAGGTAACATCTAGTGAGAATAAATTATCATCACCAAGTCTACAGTCCTTAAGGTTATTAAATATTGTATCGTAGTTTTTTATCCCAAATTGTATTGCCTGTCTAAAGGGTTTTATAATGCTATAGATGTGTGGCAAAGGATGAAAATGCCGAGTTTCTGTAGAAAACAATGAGCCGAATAGGAAATCCAGCCTTATGCAATTTTACCTGACAGAAAAGTGCAGGAATATTGTATGTTCTGGCCTTCAATTCCTTTAACTGAGCCATAGTAATGTAGTCATTTTTTTGATATGTGGTTAGCATTTTATTGTACTGATTGACCAAATTGGTAAGTTGTGCCAGGTCTACTTCAGGATAAGTGGAGGTATCTGATACAACTGAATCTAACTTATTTGTATCATCATCATCAGCCATTTTCAATCCACTGCAGGATGAAGGCCTCTCCAGCAACTTTCCAGTTCCTTCTGTTTTGAGCACTGGCCATCCATTTACTACCCAAAAACTCATGAATTTCATCTATCCATCTCCGCCTTTGTCTTCCAGGTTTTCTTCTAGCTCCTCTTGGGTACCATTCTGTTATTTTCTTAGTCCATCTGTCATCATGTCTTCGAGCTATGTGTCCTGCCCAAGACCATTTTAGTTCTTTAGTTTTGATAAGAATGTCCTTTACTTGAGTTTGCTGTCTAATCCATGTGTTTCTCTTCTTATCTAACAGTCTGATTCCCAATATAATTCGTTCCATTCTTCGCTGTGTAGTTCTCAGCTTCTCTTCCATTCTTTTGGTGAGTGCCCAAGTTTCACTTCCATAAATCATGGTGGGGAGTATACATTGGTTCATTATTTTACGTTTCAGACAAACTGGGATATTGCTCTTCAGTATGTGACTATATTTCCTGAATGCTATCCATCCAAAATTTATTCTTCTCTTGACTTCCAGCCATTTATCATTATTACAGCTAATAACTTGTCCCAGATAAGTATATGACTCCACCTTTGCAATTACTGCTCCTTCGATCATTATTTCCCTTTCCATGGCATACTTGTTAATCATTACTTTTGTTTTAGCCATATTCATCTTTAGTCCAAAATCCTTACTAACTGTGCATAACTGATTAAGATTTTCCTCTAATTCTTTGGGATCGTGGCGTATGACCACAATGTCATCTGCAAATCGTAAATGGTTTAGGTACTCTCCGTTCGCATTGACTCCTTTCTGTGACCAGTCTAATCTTCTGAAAGCTTCCTCAAGGGCAGCAGTAAACAGCTTCGGAGATATTGTGTCTCCTTGTCGAACTCCTTTCTCGATTTTAAATTTGCTACTGTCTCTGTCTAGTCTAATAAAGGAGGTAGCACTCTCATATATTTTCTTCAAAATCATAATATATGGGGTATCTATGCCTTGTCTTTCCAGTGCCCGAAACATTGCCTTATGCTGTATGGAGTCAAATGCCTTTTCATAATCCACAAATGCCAGGCATAATGGTGTTTTATATTCATTTGCTTTCTCCATTAGCTGTGATATTATGTGAAGGTGATCCATAGTTGAGAATCCTGTCCTAAAGCCAGCTTGCTCTTTCGGTTGATTCTCATCAAGTATTCTTTCTAATCTGTTAGTAATGACCCTTGTGAACAACTTGTAGATGTGGGATAACAAGCTAATTGGTCTATAATTTCCAATTTCTGATTTATCTCCTTTCTTATGCAGCAAAACTATGATTGCATTATTCCACTGCTTAGGCATCACACCTTTTCTGATGCACTTTGTGAAGAGCCTTGCCAGTTTTTGTGTTATGTCTCTTTCTCCCAATTTTAACAACTCTACAGTAACTTCATTTTCCCCCGGGGCTTTCCGATTCTTCATTTTCTTCAATGCATGTTCTACCTCATCAGGAAGAATATCGGGTGTGTCGTATGTGTTGCTACTTTGCAATCCATCTTCCCCACTGCTGGTATCATTCCCTCGCTCCTTGTATAATTCTCTATAGTAGTCTTCTGCTATTTGAATTATGTCTTCTCTGCTGTTTATAAGTACACCATCGCTATTCTTCAGTTTCAGTATCATTTGTCTTTCTGTATTACTGCTCATGGCTGCTGATTTAAATCTTTTGTTTTCCCTTAATGCTTGTTCTACTTTTCTTGTGTTAAATCTTCTTATGTCCTCTCTGAGTCTCTTTCTAATGGCTTTGCATAACTCGGTATACTCAATTTTCTCCTTGTCAGTGTTTTTCTTGCTCTTCATTTGTCGTCTTCGGTTCATCATGACAAGTGTTTCTTGACTAATTTTTTCTTCTTTGGATTTCTGTTTCCCTATAGGTTTCTTGGGCTTTATCACTTTCAGAAAGTTGTAATATTCCTCATCGATATCTTGGTCCTGCGCAGTCTGCAGAAGCTCAAACTTGTTTTTAAGTTCCAGTACATACTGCTTTTTCTCCTCCTCTGTTATCTCAAAGACCTTTGTATTATTTACTCGAGTCAGTTTTTTTCTTTCCTTTCCTACATCTATATCAAGTGTACATCTTACCATTCTGTAATCACTTCCAACATTTACCTTATTCAGGACGGTAACATCATTCACAATATATCTTCTGTTAGTGAGGATGAAGTCGATTTCATTAGTTGTTAATCCATTTGGACTGTTCCATGTCCACTTTCTGTTCACCCTTTTCTTGAAAAAAGTGTTCATTACTGACAGTCCTTGAGATTCTGCAAATTCCACAAGTCTTCACCTCTTTTATTTCTTTCACCAATTCCAAAATTTCTTATAGTTCCTCTTTCTGCGCTGTTTTGCCTTTTTCCAACCTTAGCATTGAAGTCCCCCATAATAATAGTGTAGTGGGTTTTCTGCTCATCTAGAAGACTCTCAATTTCGGTGTACATTTCTTCAACCTCTTCATCATCATGGCTCGATGTTGGTGCATAAATCATTATAATCTTTAGCTTGTACCGCTTAGAAATCTTGAGTATTAGCCTTGACACCCTTGGTGATGTACTTTTGAATTCCAAAATGTTTTTAAAATCTTTATGGACCAGAAACCCAACTCCACCTTCACTCCTTTCACTGTTTCCATTGGTGTACAGCAGATTTCCACAATCAGGTTTATCGAGTATTAAAACTGTATCTTCTTTATCTGCTCTCTGAAAAATAATGTCTTTATTTTCCTGAAGGTCACATAAAGATGAACTGTCGTGTATTCAATTTAGGAAGTCGCGTTTATTTTAGTTAACCACTTGGTTAATTTGTTGAATAAATAAATCTTTTTGTGGAACATTACGAAGTCCAAATTCAATATCAATAATGCACTGTTTTTTAGGTAGCTTGCGAGGTGGTAAATTATAATTTAATCCTTTGGATAAAAGTGAAATCTAGTCCTGCGATAGCATATACAAAGAAAGATTAGTAACCTGTTATGTCGGTTTGTTGAACATTGGGCAAGCGGGTGTTCACAAACTAGCCGAAGTATTCTTGCCAGAATACTAGCAAGTAATGCGTAATAAATTATATCTCAGTGGCACGATTTATGGAGTCAGCAGGTTGCAAACAAAATTATCCATCTATGGCAGTCTAGCCTGCACAGGGATCATAAAGAGGAAGTTGTCCTTGCTCAGCTGCACATAGGACAGTCATCTGACCCACTCCTTTCTGCTGAGGGCTGATGACCCTCCTACCTGAGGGTCATCAGCCCTCAGCCACACACAATGCCACACTGTTTTATCCATTAAACATATTTTATCCAATTGTATCAATTTTATAAATGCTCATTTTGCCACTTTTAGCCATTTGACTGAGCTTTATACACTCATTCAGATTTTATCCAACAACGACCATGTGTTAGCAGTTTTTAAGTTTTTACAAGCTTTTAATATACAATGTAATTGAAAAAGGTGACCGTGATTTCCCTTTTAATTATTTTTGGAAATATTTGATCGATTGCTGTGATCATAACAGCAAACAGTCTGGTAACTCACTAAGTTTTATTTGACACCTCAACAATGACCTTCACTGCGCCGTGAGTGTGCACAGAATGACTCCTATGTACACTGCCTCAGTCAGTGTCAGTAAGATGACCATGCAACAGGAAGCTCAGTATGTATTGTGGTACACTGAATTTCAATACCGGCATATGTCGGTATTGAAGTTGCACTATGACAGATTTAAATTCAGCGTACACAACACACATTGCACTTTCTGTTGCACAGCCATCTTACTGACACTGACTGAGGCAGTGCATGTAGGAGTTATTCTGCGCACACTCAAGGTGCAGCCAAGGTCATTGTTGACATGTCAAATAAAACTTAGTGGGTTACCACACCATTTGCTGCTACGATCACTGCAATCCAATAGGTGGTATATGACTTTCATCAACCGGTGAAATACCACCACTTTGCTTATTGGAGGCTTGAAGTGGTGAACCCATGTTTAGTCTCTAGAGCAAAGTTTCTGGTATCCCCCCCCCCTCCACATACTTCTCCTTCAACCCATGCACGGTACTAAGTACTATAGGTTTTTGATACCTTTCGTGTTTGGGGTTTTCATAAAAAAAAAAAAAAAATCAATCAGATATTTCTGAAGATAATTAAAAGGGAAATCACAGATACCTTTTTCAATGACTCTGTATATACATATATCTAAAATAGATAATTTACTCTTATACAGCATTTTAGTTATTTATGTATCAACAAAAATCTTGATCTTTGTTGAAATTTTAATTTTTTTCTCATGCATTATAACCCCAGTCGTTTTTGCACCAATAAAATCAAAACTAAACTAAACCAAAAGCATTAGCCAAATGACAGAATTACAAAAGACTAATGCCAGCCCCATCACAACTTGCACCGTTGCCAACTTTGGTTTATCTGAGGTGCCTATATTGCAAAACTTCAAGATGATAATTTGAACTGCACAAAAAGCCTACCTTTTTTTCAAATTTTTAGACAAAAATTTTAGTTTATATCCAAATTATTGTAATTTTATTAATATCATTGAACAGATAATATGATCAGTAATCAAAATATCAAATGATCAGAACTACATTTGCTCCTTGCACAGTTTTTGCAAGACAGGCCATTCCTTATTTTGGGCATGCCATATAGCTATATATCCTTAACCACCATAACTGAATCTACCTTATAACACCTCTTTGCCATATGCCCAAAGAGCAAGAGTGGATTAAGGTCGGTTGAGGTCCCGGGCGCAGAAGAAAATATTGGGCCCCTTAAAAAAAAGAGAAAGAAAAGGGAAATAAAAATACATATTAACCATTTTTTTAAATAAATAAAAATATATTATGTACTATTAATGTTTTATTTCCAATAAAATTTGAATATAATATATGTATAATATAATTAATAATAGCATAATAATAATCACAAAGTTTTGAACTAATATGTTCAACTAATTTGTTGGGGTTTTGCGTGGGCCCTTCAGAAGTCGGGGCCCAAGGTGTGCGCCCGCCATTAAATCCGCCTCTGCCAAAGAGATTTTATAAAATTTCTGAAACCTGTGTAAAGTACTACATATGGGAAGCAGTAACCCCAGAGTAATGTATCAACTCTGTGGTACTACACTGACAATGGTAGAAAATGAAAAGGACCTGGGGGTAATTGTGCAGGCAGATATGAAGTTTTCTGAGCAGCGCAGACAGTCTGCAAGAGTAGCTCATGGTGTCTTGTCAATGATATACAGGAATTTTTGTCTCCCTACAAAAATTCCTGTAAGGGATAAGAAGGTGATAATCCCCTTGTATAAGGCAATTGGTCAGGCCACACCTTGAGTACTGTATACAGGTGTGGAGGCCTCATTTTAAGAAGGATGTAGAGTTGTTGGAATGAGTACAGAGAAGGGCAACAAGACCTATAAAAATTTACCAAGAATTCTCAAAGATATAGGCCTTTATAGTGATCCAGATTTGACCCTTCAACTCTCTCAAGTGTGACAAAAGGAATGTACCACACAATAGTCAATGACTGTGCATATATAATATGCACTAAATAAATAAAGTACTATTTTACCTATATAATTCCCACTCTTAATACAATAGCATAGATAGCAAAGGAACGATGTGCTTGATTATGCCAAAGGTGCTGATTTTGACTTCTAGTGATACGTCAGTCTACTAATTGGTTTCTTTCCTTTGTGTTATTTTTCATATATGCAGAAATGTTGTTGTTATTATTTTATTTATTTATTATTATTATTATTTATTTTTATTTATTTATTTATTTTATTATTTTTTTTATTTTTTTTTTTTATTTATTTATTTATTATTTTTATTTATTTTTTTTTTTCAATTAGAGAACTACTGAATCTAACAATCTGTAGTTTAACAGCCAACTAATGTTGGCTGTTAACAGCCAACTAATGTTGGCTGTTAAACCACAGATTAAGTGGCTCTTCTTGCATTTAGCCTAATTATAACAATCGCATGCTAATATGTGTTCACTCTCGTTTCGGATATTAATGACATGATGCTCTATGTGACTGTTCATAGCACAGTTCTGGGAAACCACTGGTGACGCCTCACCCCCAAACACTATGTGACTGTTCGTTCATTTACTAGGGAATAAACAATTGGTATTTTTCATTTAAAATTATTTGCTGCATAATGCCTTCCTTCACTGTATAAAATGTTCATTATCAGTACTTTGTATGGCTGTGAAAGAGGCATATGCCTAGCTTATAACAGTCAAGATTTAATGTAAAAAAGTTATTACAATTACTTCAAATACAAACAATGTCACCCAAGAAAAGTAAGTCTCTATTTTCAAGGATTTAGGTATGTGCCCCAGAAATTTGTAGATTTTCATTTTGGGATTTGTGCTGGTGTGTCATTAATATAATCACATAGTGGGATAAGTATTTAAAACACATTTGGAACATCAAGTGCAAAGAATGAAACACAAAAAATACAATGTTTTGTACTCTTGTTTTCTAGACTTCTTAATGTGTCATAAGTTATGACAGGTATGTTTACATATTTTATTATCAATAAAAGTTTAACTTTTAATATCTTAATTTCAATGCTTGTTTTTTGTACCATCATTGTTACTGGTTGTTGGGTAATTGTTATCTGTTGTAGTTGTGTTTATTGTTGAAATAAAGCCTTAGTTGCATGATATGACTACCTCTGGTGGTCAATTCACTTAGGTTGACATGGTTGTGCTGTAGTCAACTTCAAGTAGGTCGTGGAATATAAAGATTTTGAATAGCCAGTGCTGTGTAATTGAATAAAACTAGTAAAGAGGGGGGGGGGGAGACTTTAAAATACAGAAACATGTAATTTATTTGCTGCAGAATATCATTAATTTGGAAGAAAAGCCTAGAAATGACATTTGGATAGTATAAGAATGCAGTTCTGCAATATTTCAGATCTCTTAAAGTCTTCCAATTTTTGATTTCTAAAGTTTGACAGGTGTGCATATTGCCAGTGCAGTTAGGAGTAAATAAATAAACTGTTTACGGCTAAGTACAAGACTCACGACATTAAAAGTAAAGAACTGAGTTGTGAAACTTATATACAGGCAGAATACTAATACAGCATTTAGAGAAGATTAGCACTTACACAAGACTGATTATTCACTATTCTTGGTGCTCCTGGTGCCAAGCAATTTCTCTGTGCTTTCACTGCAATTTTCTAAAAGGTAAATTCTAGTTCTCTTTTACATTCCACTCCTTTAAGAAATCCTTTTATTTAATAGCAGCTCTTATATCAAAAGTACTGGTAGAAAGCAAGGAAGGAAAATAACCATTCTTTATTTTTCATATTTTATTAGACTAACTCCTACTAATTTTGCTTAGTCACACCAGCTGCTGCTCCTGCCTTCCTGTGGTGGGCCAGTAACCTTGGCAGAAAAGTTCATCTGCAAGGGCTAAAAGGAGCCAATATGGAACACAATATGTTTCCCTCTTTAGAACCAACAAGCTGTCGGCCAGAGACAGAAAATGACCATGACTCGTCGCAACCAAAGAGGCTTAAAATCAATTCCTCGGCGACAGAGTTTCCTGCATTCTTAATAATGCACTCACTATCAGAACAGCCTCTCAATAAGCTATCCCACTTTCTAATCCAAAAATACTTGGAAAGTATTGCAGGGTCTCCCAAGGCAGTTAAGAGACTACAATCAGGGGACTTGGAGAAACTGTCAACCGCGGGCATTCTGAAAAACTCTTAAAAAGGACCAAGTTTGCTAAAATTCCAGTGAAAGTGACTCCCCTTGCAACCCTAAATACATCTAAGGGTGTTATATCTAGTTGAGATCTTTTGAATGTGACAGAGGAAGAAATTAAAGAACTTCAGGAACAAAATGTAATTGCTGTCAAAAGAATTATGATCAAAAGAGACAATACGCTCACACCCACCAGAAATATCATTCTCATCTTTAACAGTCCAAATCTACCCACATCAGTAAAAGCAGGATATCTACTTTGTTGCATTCGTCCTTTCATCTTTCATTCCTAATCCGTTGAGATGCTGTGAATGCCAAAAGTATGACCACTCTCAAACAGCATGCAGGGGGGGACCCAGTTTGTCCCAAATGTGAATCCTCCGATCACAGTCAAAGTGATTGTTCGGCAAAAGAAATGACCTATCCCAACTGCAAAGGTAACTATCCTGCTTACTCTAAGACATATGAGAGATGGAAAATGGAGAAAAAAATTGCGAAATATAAAGTTGAAAACAAAGTTAGTTATCAGGAAGCAAGAAAATTAATTGCACCCAGTATACCTAACGGTACCTATGCCAGTATTGCAAAGAAATATCAAACAATAGCCACTCAAACTGATGTTACCATTCCATCTAACATATCAATCTCTGACTGGGCTGGAGCTGTCCTCTCCCAGAAACAGTCCAATGCCCTGAAGCACTCAGACCAAGCGAGTAATATGCCTCTTACGACACCAGCGAAATCTGCTCCGCCAGTGATTGCTGCTACTTCAAATAATCCTAGTTTGACTTCAAAAAAGATTATTCAGGATGCATCGATGGATGCAGAGTACTCATCCAAACAGGAAGATCCAATTCTGGAAATATTTGTAGAAGAAGAAGATATGGACACTGCTCGCCCTACCTTTCCAAAAGGAGACAAACCAAAGCCTGATCACCATAAGACAGCCAAGTCAGGTACAGCTTCTTCTACATTCAAGTAATGCCTTAGATTTTACAGTGGGATTTTAGAGGCTTTCATGGCAACATTGACGACATTCAGTACTTAATTAGACGCTACTTTCAAGTTGGTTTCTGTCTGCAGGAAACCTATTTAACTCCTCAAATTTCAATTTCCATAAAAAACTACTCAATCTATCGAACAGATCAGAATACATCTGATTCTGCTCGTGGTGGTGTAGCTATTTTGATTAACTCAAAGATCCCTGCTAGCCAAATCATTCTCCAAACCCAAATTGAAGCTGTTGCTGTGTATTTGATTACTCAGATTGCGTTTACAAGATCTGTTGTATTGCCTTATACAAGGGAATGATGATCTTAAAGAACTTATAAGATAGCTACCCTCCCCTGTCTGCTTGCTGAAGGATTTCAATGGCCACTATTCTTTATGGGGATCCTCTAAATTAGATAGACACGGCCAACTGATTGAAACTAAATCAGCAGAACTAGAAATTCGAGCAAATCATTTTGATCAGCTAATGGAGAAGCGGGCAGCTCCTCACAGATCATTTGCTGATGCAGTTAGGCAGAATTTGGTTTCTGGGGATTCTAATGGTGAGGCTACTGTGTGGTGTGAAATGGGTGTTGCAGCTGAAGATAAGATTGGACCTGAGTCCTCAGTTAGTCAGACCCTAAAATCATTGTTATACTTAAACCAACAGAAGATTCTGCTTTGGCTTCAAGCCAAGACATCAGGAATGTAGTGGCAGATGCAATTAAGAAGAATTATAAGAATATGAAGATTAAAAATATTTGTCTCCTGAGAAATAAAGGGGTTTTAATAGAAACCACAAACTCAGAAGATGTAACTAGGATAGGGAATGGTTCAGCTTTATAGGAGATTGGTCTATCGATCGAAAGGCCTAAGATGTCAGATTCAACAGTGCTTTTATACAGAGTGGCCAAGGAGTTTACAAAGGACGAAATCCTCGAGGAGTTATACCATACAAATTTTAAAGATTATGAATTTACCCAGGATGAGGTAAAAGATGAAGTAACATTCAGATTTCATTCTGGATCTGGAACTGAAGTGACTAATTGAGTCATTGGTTTCAGCCCTCTCTTATATAAATGCTTGTTTCATAATGAAAGAATTTTCCTTGGTTTTGGTTCCCATAGGTTCCAGAAATTCACGGTGGTGAATTTCTGAAACCTATGGGAATGTTTTAGATTAGCATTAGCATTAGTAGAAGCATATGATGCAAGAAAGCAAGCTTATGCAGCATCAGCCAAAAAAAAAAAAAAAAAAAAAAAAAACATTCCCATTTCACCCCTCCGTTCATTCGAAATACCTGTCCAGTTGAGCCTTAAATTTATTTAGGCTATCAACTTCCACAACAAGGGATGGACGTCTGTTCCACCAACCAACTAACTGCTGGCTAAAGGCAAATTTCTGCACATCTATCCTACATCTATCTTTCCTCAATTTGAATTTATGCTCTCTCAGGTGATTATTCTGAGCAAGAGGAAGAATCCCATCGGCATTGAGCATGCTCAAACCATTCAAGGCTTCATACACCTCTATCAGATCACCTCGCCGGTGCCTAGTCTACAGAGTTTAAGATAGCCTATGCTGATGACCTTGTGATTGGAGTTTCTGGGTGCTCCAGACTTATAAAAATACAGTCAGTTTTAGATGATTTAATGCAGTGAGACAAATTGAACAAATTGAAGATCGCTGCAAGTAAGACGTGTTTTATGGTTTTCAAGAAACAATTTGATTATGGCATACTTTCAAGAGTTCTTTTAGGTGGAATTCAAATTCCTTTTTGCCATATGTTTCACACATGAATATAAAAGTAAGACACTTTACTGCTTCCATTGCTGGGATTTCTCGTAAGGAGTGGGGATTGAATAAGAGAGTGTTGTCATTGTATTATGACTATTTTTCTCCAGATAGTGGCATATGCAACTGTTGCTTGGTTTTCTGTGGTAATTAAAACTAGGATTCAGTCGAAACTTTTATCACTTCAGCGCTCTATGTTACAAACTTTACTGAAAGTAACTAGAACGGCATCTACAAACACCCTAGGCGCCTCCGTAGCCAGGTGGGAAGGAGCAGCAGTGCATAGCACACGCTTCTTGATTAGACCGGGGTTCGAGCCCGTCGCCACCAAATATGAAGGATGCGGAAAGGTCAGGGAATGACCACCGCATATCCCGGAGCAATATGGCCTTAGTTGCTAATGCTCCTAAAAACCAAAAACAACAAAAACAACAAACACCCTACAGGTAATTGCCAGTGCCATGCCATTGGGTTTATTTATTTTCTACAGAAGTTTTTTGTACAAATTGAAAAAGGTTATGTCATTAATGTTTTTGGACATCACAATCGATTTGGAGAATAATATTAAAGAAGAAAAACAACGAATATTGAATAAATTAATGGAATTATGGCAGACCAGATGGGAAAGTGGTGATGTTGGAGCTGTCACAAAGAAATATATGCCCCAGGCAAAATCCGGGGCATCTCGGTTTGCACCTTCTATGTATACTTCCTTTTGGTTAACAGGATATGGTTTACTAAGGGCCAAATTATATGAAAGAGGATTGGAGACAGATCCGTTCTGTACATGTGGCAAACAGGAGACTTGGATGCATGTAATTTTCTTATATCAGGAGTATGAAGACCAAAGGCAGACTTTAATGGCACATATTCCTGGCTTATTGTGTGACAGTACACTGCTGCAACAGGATCTAGTAAAGTTCAGCAGATGGGCTGAGAGGTGGCAACTGAAGTTTAACATTGACAAATGTAAAGTACTGCATATGTGAAGCAGTAACCCAAGAGTAACGTAACAACTGTGTGGTACTACACTGACAGTGGTAGAGAATGAAAAGGACCTGGGGTTAATTGTGCAGGCAGATATGAAGTTTTCTGAGCAGTGCATACGGTCTACAAGAGTAGCTCATGGTGCCTTGTCAGTGATATACAGGAATTTTTCTAGCAGGGATAAGGAGGTGATTATCCTCTTGTATAAGGCAATGGTCAGGCCACACCTTGAGTACTGTATACAGGTCTGGAGGCCTCATTTTAAGAAGGAGGTAGAGCTGTTGGAACGAGTACAGAGAAGGGCAGCAAGATTAGTGAATGGAACAAAGGATTGCTCTTACGAAGGAAGGCTTAAGTTTTGCAAATTACAATGTCTGGAGACTAGGCACCTGCAAGGTGATCTGATTGAGGTGTATAAAGTCTTGAATGGTTTGAGCATGCTCAATGCAGATGGGATTCTTCCTCTTGCTCAGAATAATCGCCTGAGAGGGCAGAAATTCAAATTGAGGAAAGATGGTTGTAGGATAGATGTGCGGAAGTTTGCCTTTAGCCAGCGGGTGGTTGATTGCTGGAACAGAGATCCATCTGTTGTAGAAGTTGATAGCTTAAATAGATTCAAAGCAGAACTAGACAAACATTTGTAACGAGTGGCTGGGTGAAATAAGGGTTTTTTTTTTTTTTTTTTTGGCTAATGCTATATAAGCTTGCTTTCTTGCAGCATGTACCGTTGCTAATGCTAATGGCTAATGATACAGTACATTTACTTATTGCAAATCGTGACTGCTTTAATTCATTTCAGGAGTTTTTCAGCTGCTGTTTTTGCAAGAACCGTTCTTAGAGCCTTTCTTTGAGGGGCAAACCTGGTGCCTGTATTGTCTTCCTGAAATTTCTTGTTGGACCCGATTCCTTGTGTCGGTTCTGTGATTTTGGAGAACATTGCCTTCAACTATTGGATTCTAATTCTGGCTAGTGGCTGGAGTGGTGGACCTGATTCGTGGTGTTGGGTCTGGCACTCTGGTTAGTTGTCTTTGTGCTGCAATCACAAATACTTCCTTCTGGATCCTTGGGTGGTGGACCTGATCCATTGCGTTGGGTCTGCTGCTCTAATGGTTCTATTTTTCCATGGCGGACAGTTAAACATTTGCTGAACAGTATTTTTATTGGGTATTGAGGTTCCAGTGCTTGTGGAACAGCAGATGAGGAGATATTCAGTTGAGCTGTGATTTTTGAAGTTTGTAGTTGTGCCATCCAGACTATTGATTATTAGTTGGGGGGGGGTTTTTTGTTTTTTTTTCCCTGCTGGCACCCACTGGTATTGCACTACCTCCGGTGGGTGCTGGATTTCATGTGCAAATTGCGCTACAGTAAAACCAGGTAATTCAACATACTTTTCCAAACCTGCTTTGTAAAGACTACACATTCACAAGTTTTCAAGGTGGAGTTGGGCTTATGCCTGAGAGCCACCCTGATTAAAGAACACACTTACGCGCACACACACACAAGTGTTTAATGGTATATACAGAGCATCTAAATATATCTTGTATATAAATCATGTATATACTTTAATGTACATAATCTTGAGACTGTATATTGTGTGCAGTTAATAAATGAAAATGAATGAAATTATTGAAACTCTCCTAGATGAACAAAACCTGACCATTCTTAATAGTAGTGCACACATCTCTATACAGACTTCTGCAATTGATCACTCAATTTGCTCCCCGATACTGCTTCCAGTCTCTCAATGGTCCGCTATGGATGATCCCATGTGCTGTTACCATTTCCCAATTGTTTGTAACCTGCTCACTGCACAACCACCATTAGACCAACCCTGCAGGAAATGGAAATTCTCTAAAGCCAATTGGGCCAAATTTCAGTCAGCAATCACTCTGCACAAAAAAATTATTCAACTACAACCCATAGATGAAGTCACTGATTATATCACATCCTGTCTTTTACTTGCAGCTAAATACTCAATTCCATTATCAGATCCTCCAAACCGATGGCACTTCAACTATTGGTGGAACGAAGAATGCACAGAAACAAAGGAGGAGAAAAAAAATAAAGCATGGAATTTATTCCGTCCATCGCCAACCACAGTTAATTTAATTAGCTATATAATCTAGAGCTAATTGTAATATGCAATACAATTAGCTCTAGAAAATTTGACTCTTCACCCATCTGCAAAATATTTAGTTTACACCAACTCTCTCAGCTCAATTAGAGCAATGCAGAATCCCTCTCATAAGGATTGCCCTATTTTAAATCATATCAGGTATTTGCTGTAGAAAATTGAAGATCGTCAACAACTAGTAAACTTTTGCTGGATTCCAGCACACTCAAGCATTAAAGGAAATGAACGGGCTGATATTTCTGCTAAAAATCCATCAACTTTAGACTTAAGCTCTATCTTTATTCCAGCCTCTGATTATAATATCATAATTCAAGCAGCATACCATGCACAGTGGACAGAGCTATGGCATAATCAAACAAATAATAAACTTTTCCAATTGAAACAAGACCCAAAATTTTGGCATTCAATCATTCAGACAGTTAGGCGAGAAATGGTACTCGCGAAGATTAGAATAGGACACACTCATCTGACTCACCTCCATCTACTCACAGGTGCTGATCCTCCTCAGTGTCAACACTGCTCAGAACACCTAACAGTCAAACATATTTTTAATGACTGTCCACACTATCAACAACATCATCACACTTCAATATTTCATTCTCTGGCTAACCTCCGAGAACTGATGACATTAAATCATATCATTGGAGAGGAGGCAAATATTAATGAACTTTTCTGTTTTTTGAAACAAATTGGAATTTATGAACAAATAGGGGAACTTATTGTGCAAAAAGGATAGATGGAACAGGACCAGGGTATGTCTGCCGCGGGCAAAGGTTCATGAACTTGTAGAGCAGATATCATCTTTTAAGGTCACAAAGGGTGATATTGTACACGTTGGCACTAATGATATTAAGACTAGGAGACCGGTGGAATTACTTAACAAGTACAAGTCAATGCTGAAAAAAAGCCGTGAGTTAGGGTTGAATTTGAAAGTCTCTTCAATTCTGCCCAGGCACGATAGGAGTTGTGATTTGGTTTTTAGGAGCATTAGCAACTAAGGCCATATTGCTCTGGGGATATGCAGTGATCATTCCCTGACCTTTCTGCATCCTCCGTATTTGGTGGTCACGGGCTCGAACCCCGGTCTAATCAAGAAGCGTGTGCTACGCACTGCTGCTCTTGCCCATCTGGCTATGGAGGCACCCACGATAGGAGGGAGTACATGATGAGAGCCTTGCCGATCAATTCGGCCCTGGAGAGATTTTGCAAGGCTCAAGGGGTAGAATTTTTCTCAGCCTGGTCTGTGCTGGTTAACAGGAGAGACTGCTTCTACAGGGATGGGATACACTTAAATAGAAAGGGTGCAAGAATATTTGCCGATGCCATCGGGGCAGAGTTAGGTGGGTCGGAAAACTGCTAGCTTGGAGGGATACACGGACTAATAGATTAACATTAGCTGCTGGCAGAGGTAAAAGTGATTCTTGCACTACTTCTATTGAAATGCAATTGAGCAGCAGCCTGGAAAGCAAGGCAATGGCAATTTCCAGGACTGCTGGGAGTCATAGTGGAACAAGTAAATACATGGGCTGTGTTAGGGTAACTAAGTGTAGAAACAGGTGCATGTATACTTGCATGTACACCAATGCTAGGAGTATAGTTAATAAATTCGATGAGCTTGAAGTGCTACTCAAGACATCAAAGACAAATATTGTTGGGATATCAGAGACATGGTGTCACACAGACATAAGCAGAGCAGAACTGGAATTTGGGGAGTACAATTTGTACAGAAAGGATAGACAGGACAGAAAGGGAGGAGGGATTATGCTGTTAGTTAAGAAACACATAAAGTCTAAGGAAGTGCATCCAATTGATGTTGGTGAACAATGCAATGTTGAGTCTGTTTGGTGTTACATAAGCAATTGAAAAGGAAAAATGAGAGTAGGTGTGTGTTATAGGCCAAATGAATTTGATGAGTATAATGAGCAGTTGTGCAGAGAAATAGTGGGCCAGTAAATCAGTGTCTTATAATGGGGGATTTTAATTTCCCAGATATTGACTGGAATTTGTGGGTTGGACACTCACACACTAGCAAGGCTTTTGTGGATTTATTGGATGATTGTTTTCTACAGCAGCATGTTCAGGAGGCAACTAGAGGGAGTAATACTCTTGATCTGATTATCAGTAGTGATTCTTCATGCATCAAGAATCTGCAGATAAAGGAACCACTAGGTGGCAGTGATCACAGTGTGCTGAAGTGGGATTTACCCAAAGAGGTAACTACCATCAGGGGTATAGGGAAGAGTTTTTGCTTTTGTAAAGGTGACTACAGTGGGACCAACTGGTGATGTTACCAACAGCAAATTCAAAATGGGAAGCATTCAAAGAATTAATCTTGGAAGCTAATAGGCTTTTCATACCAACAAAGAAATATTGTTCAAGATTTAGGCCTAAATGGATATCAGATGAACTAATTAGACATGTGACAGAGAAGCAAAATGCATGGGATACATATAAATTAACATGTAACACAGAAGCCTATGATAGATATAAGCTGGTCTGTAACAAAGTTACAAAGGAAGTTAGGCAGGGGAAGGCAGATTACGAGAAATCTTTAGCAAAGGATGCAAAGAAAAGCAGCAAAGAGTTCTTTACTTATGTAAACTCTAGAAGGAAGGGGATGAATCAGATTGGTCCACTTGATATTGATGGTTCAACTGTTGATGATCCTGCTCAGTTAGCTGACAAACTAAATGAATATTGTGCATCTACATTCACACATGAGATTCACCAATTCTGGGAAGGGAATGCCAGAGGTGTATTCAACTCTGGCAGTAAGCTAGATAATCTTGTAATAACTGAGAGTAAAGTGGAGGAGAAAGTATTGAAGATAAACACAAGAAAGGCACCTGGGGTGGATGGAATCTATCCAGTTATATTAAAGGAGGTGGCAAAGTAAGTAAGCAAACCCTTAGCCATAATTATGAGAGCTTCCCTGGACTCAGGGTAGGTACCCATGGACTGGAGATGTGCAAATGTGACCCCAATCCACAAAGGAGGATCAAAGGGAGACACAGATAGTTAGTTTAACTTCTGTTCCAGGGAAATTAATGGAGACACTGGTTAAAGAAACATTGGAGGATCATCTAGACAAGACTGCAGTTATAGCTCGGACACAGCATGGGTTTGTTAAAGGAAAGAATTGTCTGACCAATTTGATTGGATACTATGATGTGATCACAAAGGAACTGGATGCAAAGAATAACTTTGATATCATATATTTGGATCTTAGAAAGGCCTTTGATACTGTTGCACATAGAAGACTGCTGCACCAATTGGAGCAGTGTGGCATATGAGGCAAATTGCTGCTATGGATAAAGGGATGGTTGAGTGGGAGAAGACAGAGAGTGGTAATCAATGGACACTGCTCAATGTGGACTAATGTTATTAGTGGAGTCCCTCAGGGTTCAGTGTTGGGTCCATTGTTGTTTTCTGTATTTATAAATGATATTGATGATGGTATATCAGGCTTAATGTCCAAGTTTGCAGATGATACGAAGGTTGGCAGGGTTGTTAATGATACTAATGACAGTACACTACTGTAACAGGATCTAGAAAAGTTGAGGAGATGGGCTGAGAGGCAAATGAAGTTTAACATTGACAAATGCAAAGTACTACATATATGGGAAGCAGTAATCCCAGAGTAACGTACCAACTGTGTGGTACTACACTGACAGTAGTAGAGAATGAAAAGGACCTTGGGGGTAATTGTGCAGGCAGATATGAAGTTTTCTGAGCAGTACAGACAGTCTGCAAGAGTAGCTCATGGTGTCTTGTCAATGATATACAGGAATTTTTCTAGCAGGGATAAGAAGGTGACTATCCCCTTGTATAAGGCAATGGTCAGACCACACATTGAGTACTGTATACAGGTCTGGAGGCCTCATTTTAAAAAGTATGTAGAGCTGTTGGAACGAGTACAGAGAAAGGCAACAAGATTAGTGAACAGAACAAAGGGTTGCACTTACGAAGTAAGGCTGAAGTTTTGCAAATTACAGTGTCTGGAGACTAGGTACCTGCAAGGTTATCTGATTGAGGTGTATAAAGCCTTGAATGGTTTGAGTATGCTCAATGCTGATGGGTTTCTTCCTCTTGCTCAGAATAATCGCCTGAGAGGGCATAAATTCAAATTGAGGAAAGACGGTTGTAGGATAGATGTGCAGAAGTTTGCCTTTAGCCAGTGGGTGGTTGATTGATGGAACAAACTTCCATCTATCGTAGAAGTTGACAGCTTAAATAGATTCAAGGCAGAACTTGACAAACATTTGGAGTGAGGGGGATGAGTGAAATAAGGGATTTTTTTTTCTTTTTGGTTGATGCTATATAAGCTTGCTTTCTTGCATCATGTGCCCTTGCTAATGCTAATATAATTAGTTTCTGAGCTGAAATGAAATTGTGAACTGGCTTCCTATTAATTATTTTTTAACATTCCTGTGAATAGGTGCACTAGCCACAGCAGCTTGTGCGCCATTAAACATACACACACACACACACACACTATTCTTGGATTAACTTCTTCAGCAGGGCATTTGAGAATATAGGTACACTTGCTTGAGATGAACAGGCTTCAAGTGCCATTAACCCTTGAACCTGCCCATTTCATCTGTGCCAACTGTGCCCATGTAAGTTTTATTTTTAGTGTACAGAGCATATATATAAATGTCCACTTGCATACAGAAATAAATGCAACTGCAACTGGATTAAATTAAGTAGATACAATCTTTTGACCAGTCCTGTTTGAAAATATTTCTAACTTTTCTTTTTCCGTATGTATATTTTTTGTTTATATCCATTATACTAATTACTGCCATTTGATTGTTCCAGGTGAAATACAAAACTTACTTACAGATTGCTTTCATATTTTATTTTCAGACATAAGAACGCAGGCATGCAGTGCAAATTTAATTTTTATAACAGTAATTAGCTAGGAATATAGCTTTTGTCCATGGTCCATCTGAAATGTGTGACATAATGAACCATGTTTTATTAGACATTGATTACATGTGCATTCTCTTCTTTAGTTTGCTTCCAGAAGCACTGCCAAGCTATTATTAAAATCCCAGATAACATACATTAACAACCAGAAACAAAAAAAGTGAAAATGACTCTTGGCAAATAAGTAATCTCATTATTTGGAGACAGCAGCTTTTGTCCTTGACTCATAAAATTCAAAAGTTAGATTGCCAAAGATGAATGGATATTGGAAATGAAATTTGATGAGTGGACAGCATAATTATTTGGAGGTCAGGTCAGATTTGTAGTATAATTAGCTTCTTTTTTTTTTTTTTTTTTTTTAATCTGAAGGAATAAATACATAATTTTTAATTTTTCTGTATTTCATTGTGTCCTTTTTGTTAATTCTTTTTTTAGGAACAAAGTTCTGCACTTTCAGAGGATGTTAGATCCCTTTTAGAAGTATACAACAAGACAGTATCCTTTAATTATTATTAGTGTTCTATCATAAAACAAAGAGCTTCATATAAATGATTTCTGGCTTCTCTGGAGTGGTGGGGGAAGGTTGGACCTGGATGGCTGATTAAACTTTGGGTACAAGTGTGATGCAATAAGTAATGACAGAAACATAAAAAATTTCACTCTGATTTGACATAGAAAAGTCATACTTCAGGGCATTTAACTTTGGACATCCATCACTGCTATTTGCCCTACTAATGGCCTTAAAATACATTGCATCTTCTCCTCTTCTGAAATATCTCATATACACAGACTCATTGAGTGCAATACATGCCCTCCAACAAAAGCAGACCATCACATCCCATTCTTTACCAGATACAAGCTCATCTTGTGAAACTCAAAAGCAAAAGAAGGCAAATAAAATTATTATTATTTTTATTATTATTATTATTAATAGCCATATGGTGCAAGGAAGCCTGAGGCTTATGCTGCACCGGCCAAAAAAAAAAAAAAAAATTCCCTATTACCCTGAGAGAGAGAGAGAAGTAGAAAGGAATCACCAAGAAAGAGAAGAATGACGATATCCAGCTCAGGACCCTGGGTGTACCAAGCCCATACTCACCAGATGTGAGCCCCTGGGGGTTGGATCCCAGGACATGCAGGCATTGAAGGTAATGAAAATGCTGATCAAGCAGCAAAGAATCCTACAAATACAAATCTAAGGCTTTACAAAGTTCCACATTCCGATTACGGACCTATCATAAAACAGATTCTCCACACTCAATGGTCATAAATGTGGCAATATGAATCAAACAATAAACTGTTTCAAATAAAACATGAAATTCAGCCATGGAATTCGAGTCTTCATAAGGATCGGCACGAAGAAGTAATTTTAACCAGACTACGCATTGGACATACACATCTCACACACTTTTACTTACTCACAAAAGCAAATCCTCCAGAATGTCTTCACTGTTCTTGTCAACTCACTGTAAAACATTTCCTTATAGAATGTCCACAATACCACATACCATCTCCATATAAATATTCAGGATTCCCTGACTTTATCACAAATCATAGGCAATAACTCCAACATTGAAAATATATTTACTTATTTAAAACTAATAGGATATTTTAGCCAGATATAAACCATAATCAAGAAACATCACTGCCATTGTCATTGATGTTTCACAATATGGCCAAAGTTGCTTTTGCGCCAAAAAAAAAAAAAAAACGACAACCAACCATCACTGCTACCCAGGCACACTATATCCCCAGCATCTCATGCACCATTAAACCCCCATAACACACACACACTACCCAGGAGGAAGTATCTGTGTTCAGCTTTGTGTCATGTGGTTAGTTATAAACCTGACTTTCTGCCTCAAGACATCACATTGCAAGAGTATCATACTGTCATCAGAATTTTAAGTATTAAAGGTGTTGGTGGCACAGAAATTTTCTAAAGAATGAATATTCAATACAGAGTAAGCTATCTGAATAAAAAGAACATTTACAAATGGATTGTAGGGTTTACTGAAAACAGAAGGGAATTCCCAGATGTTTATTGCTTATCACTCAGGACAACCTGTTTAAGTTTCAATAATATGCTTCAATGTTAATTAATTTTGATTTTCAAAGATAACAAGTAATAGTACATTAACTGTTGTACAAGTTCAGCACTAGCAAAAGTATTGTATGCCATGTCATTCGTGACAAGCTTACTTTTTAAAGGACTTGTTCATGGTAAGTGTCTAGAATTCTGTCACAGGAGCACAATGATATAAGAGTTAAAATTACCAGAGTTGATTTCTTGAGTGCATAGACTTTGGATGAAACTTGTATTCAATATTATTATCAGCCAGAGTAGTCTAAGTGGCAATTCACCATTAATTGAAAGCATCAAAATTCACTATTGAGGAAGAAGCTTAAGGTGCAGATATCAGCTGACAAAATTATGATTATCTTGTTTTGGGACTTGGAGAATCCTGTTTTTGACCATTACATGCAAGCAAATGTATATCATATTCCTACTATCACATGCTTCAAAGTGACCTGCACCTGGAAACACTCGAAAAATTCGAGAGAAAGCAGACAAAAGGAGTGATTCTGCTTTGCAATAAATACCTTCCTCGTTTTGCTATTGCATCACAAGAGACCAATACTGAATTGGGATGGGTAGCACTACTTTTATCTCCCATACATTTCAGATATAGCACAGTCATAGTTTAATAGGATTGGCCCACACAGGGCAACATTATAGGGAAGAAAGTTTCGTGGTGAAAATAAATTAATATTTTTAATTATAAACAGTGATGCAACTTTGGCTTGGTGAACAGCAAAAAAAAGCTTTTTTTCCTACAGGAATAAAAAAAATGACTATTAGGTATCTAATAGTCAAGGGAAACTGTGTTGGTTGAAAATAAAAGTATCCATTTTATGACAGCTATTTCTGCAGTTATTAATGCTTGTGTCTTTACTTATTGATCAACTCTTGTAACAGTGTGTCAAGTGAAAGGGTGTGGGTTAAATCCCACTGATGATCGAAGATTTTTTTTTTTTTAGGATTATTAAAACATGCATAACATAATGAGTAGGTTACAAAAATATAAATACAGTCATTTCTCGATAACTCAAATTTTTATTGAAGTCCCAGTCCCTTTAGTGGAGATTCAATGTTAAACTCTCTCGATTACTCGAACTGAACTTCGGATAACTCTAACTTTTCCGAACAAATTTTCAAAATTACATTCGTGTACAAATTGTCCATAGCCTTTAAACTAATTTCTCCCCTTTTGTATGTCTTCAGGGTTCTCTTTCCATTGTGAAAGGATTAACAGTTCCAGTTAATCCTTTCACAATGGCAAGAATACATACTCGACCACGAGGGCGATAGTCACGTGGTTAGTGACGGACATGAGGGGAGGGAACAGTGACTAATCTTATAGGAGTCTTTTCAGTAACAAGTGAATCTTGTTCTGATTTGTCTAAATTCAAACAGTAAAAGTTCCTGCATCTGGCTCTCCTCACATTTCCTGGCGCAGTGGACAGCACGCGTTTGCTGTTTTAGCCGCCTCATTATCGGCGGTGCATCGCGTGAACAAGCTGAGCGTTGCAGGCAGTGCAATATCTGCATATTATTTTTGCATCTTGATTAATTAATCCTGTGTGTACCAAGCTACCGAAAGAGTGCAGTGTATACACAGCAGAATTATACGCAATAAAAATAGCCTTAACTCATGTACAAGATAAGCATTATACGAGAAGTGTAATATATACAGATTCCTTGAGTTCCTTACAATCCATGCAAAACATAGGTACATCCAAACACCCAATCCTTTGGCACATATGGCAAATACTAACTGACTGTGCCAGAAATGAACAGAATACTTTTTTCTGCTGGATCCCAGGACATACAAGGATTGCGGGAAACGAAGCAGCAGACATGTCAGCCAAAGAAGCCATACTACAGATCGGAGAGGATATATCAGTCCCGTATTCCGATTACAAGCCTGCGATATGGCGTATTTGCCAGTTGCAATGGCAAGAAACTTGGAATCAGCAAATTGCAAACAAATTATACCAAATAAAGCCGAATATTGAAAACTGGATTTCTAGCAGTCGAAGGTCGAGAAAAGAAGAAACAACACTCACCAGGCTAAGAATCGGGCATACCCATCTTACACACTCATTTTTGTCGCGAGTAGAGGAACCACTATGATGCCAGACTTGTGACACCATTCAATCAGTTCAACACATATTAATAGACTGTCCTACATATACAAATGAACGTAAACAAGCCTTCAAAGATATTTATGAGACACATGACGCCATTACACTAACAGATCTCTTGAAAAATAAACATGACTGCACAGATGTTTTCTTCAACTTTCTTAAAGCTATCGATTTATACCACCTCCTCTAAGGAAGTGAATATAAGCAAAAGACTAACACAAGAACGTATGAATCAGGTTAAAATGAACAATTGAAATCGAAAGTAAACACCCCTGAAACACATCACACCGTATGAACTGGCGCATTATGACCCGCGTAGTCCATGCGCCATTAAACCTCAATACAAACCAAACCAAACCTGTGTGTACAATGGCAAAAAGTGTTTCGTCAATAAGAGGCAAAAGAAAATTGGTAGATGATGACAACCACATTTACGTGTTTTCAAAGAGAACTCTAGATGAAAAACATGGAATCTGGGTTTGTGAAAAACGTTCCACCTCCAAAGGGTATGTTTGGACAGAGGGTTTGGAAGGCCCAGTTGTGAAAGTCGTAACTAAACATAACCATGCAGCTCAAGCTGCAAGGTCGGAAGCATTGCAATTTATTGGACAAATACAGCAACGTGCAACAACCACGAACAAACAGCCACAGCAAATTGTTGCATCAGTAATTGCAGAGGCTCATGCCAATGTCACAGCATTACTTCCTAAAAAGGATTCACTTAAATTAACCATTCGTCATGTTCGATGCAACAATGGTACTCCTGCTTTACCGAGCAATCTCCAGGACCTAGTAATTCCACAAAATTATCAAGAAATTATCATTGATGGCAATGTACAACAGTTTTTGATGTATGATTCTCAGGACGAACTGCTCCCGGGTTGCATGCTTATTTTTTCAACTAGTAACAATCTTCAGTTATTGGTGCATAGCCAGGAGTGGTTTTCAGATGGAACTTTTTGCACAGTACCCACGCATTTCCAGCAGCTTTATACAATTCATGTGGTTCAATTCAATGCAGTTATTCCAGTGGTTACTCCACTAAATTAGACTATGTGTTCCAAGTGTATGCATCAGCTAGAAATAGCGTACTATAGTGGCTAGACCCAGTTCAACACCAAGCTAAATGTTCCAGTAGCAATACTGGAACATTTAGAACATTCCCTGTTCAGAGTTTATATGTCAAAGCAGGTGAACTACCACTATTGCTCCGACAAAAGCAGTTGTCGCTAAAATATACTTTTAAACAGAAATCCCTGCCAAGCAATCCCACATGGGCTTCCATCTTCAAGCCATAAGAGGAAACTCTCCATAACACCTGTCAGACCGCCAACCATCCCTTTGGTATCCATGTCCAATAGCTGCTCAGAGAGCTCAACATCACAGTAGACAGTGTTGCACAGTCACCAAGGCAACTACTTCCACCCTGGCATGCTCACATACCATCATGCGACTTCTCCATTAAAAATTGGAGTAAGGCCATCATCCCTGTCTTCACTGATGACTCGACATCAGAGTTGTCTGTTGGACCTGCTGCTGGTTTTCCAGATAGTACTGTATCTAAGAATATTCCTTACAAATGCAGCATATACACAGCTGAGTTGTATGCTATGGAGTTAGCCTTGGACCACATTAAAACCCACAAGTACCAAAGGTGTGTACTGACTCTTTAAGTATACTGCACGCTTTATCAGGGATGAGGTATAATACTCATCCATTCCTGACCGAGATTCAGCAGATGTTACCTTCTCTTTCTGAGTGTTCATTCGACAATTATTTCTACTGGATACCAAACCATATTGGGATCATGGGTGATGAACTGGCAGATGCTGTGGCTAGATCACCAGAACCAAACAACACCCATTGCCTGTTAGTCACCCATACAGACTACAGGCAACTAATACACTCTGCATTACTCTCCCAATGCCAACAATCTTGGCAAGGGCAGGTAATAAACAAGCTGTATCAGATAAAGCCTGTAATCCGACACTGGCAGTCTAGTCTCCACAGGAACTTCAGAGAGGAAGTTTTTTTTAGCTTGCCTCCGAATAGGACATAGTCATCTCACTCTTTCATTCCTGCTGAGGGCAGATGACGATCCTATGTGTGAGAATTATGGCACCTTTTTAACCATGCATCATATTTTACTGCTTTTAGTCATCTGGCTGAGCCTTGTACACTCAGTCAGATTAATCTGATAATGACCACTTGTTTTCTGTGTTTAGTTATTTGAAATCAATTAATCTTTTTACTCATATTTAAAATTTACCTTTTTATTGTTATACCTTTATTGTTATATTTTTATACATTTTTATGCCTTTTTCGTTATATACTTTGACATAGTGACCTAATTCTTTAGGTCACTGAAGTTTTAATTATGTACTTTTATGACCTGGTTTGATTTGATGCATTATAGCCTCAGTTGCTAATGTTCCAACAAAGCAAACCAAACCTAAATTTACACGACTACAAATATTGCTCAAAATCTCATCCATCTGAATCAGTAATAGTTTTTGATTCGAGTAATGAAATTATGAACTACAGAGGAAACCTTATCTTGGGACACGTTTTTTGCATTTATTTATTTGCATCACTTTATGTAAACATCTCTTGAATCATGTGTGCCGGTAGCCTTTTAAATACCCCACAACCAGAAATCAGCAGGATTTGTGTTTGGACTGTGAGGTGTCCAGTTTGCTTCTAAAGTTCTTGCTGATGTTTCTTTCACCAAAATATAAATGTATGTGGGGGAGACCTCCTGTTGAAAGAAAACCTGACTGACACTTCACTATCTCAAGTCTGGAATGGCAATATTTTCCATCATTCACATAACTCTGCCTGTTTGTTTTTCAGAGTCCATTAACAACAACATACAGTAACAAGTTTTTTTCAAAAAAAAATATAATCAAACAGGAGAGACTGCTTCTACAGGGATGGGATACACTTAAATAGAAAGGGTGCAAGAATATTTGCCGATGCTATCGGGGCAGAGTTAGGTGGGTCGGAAAACTGCTAGCTTGGAGGGATACACGGACTAATAGATTAACATTAGCTGCTGGCAGAGGTAAAAGTGATTCTTGCACTAATTCTATTGAAATGCAATTGAGCAGCAGCCTGGAAAGCAAGGCAATGGCAATTTCCAGGACTGCTGGGAGTCATAGTGGGAGTTCATCTGACTGCTGGGTGTCAGATGAACTAATGAGGCATATGGCAGAGAAGAAAAATGCATGGGATACATACAAATTAACACGTGACACAGAAGCCTATGATAGATACAAGTTGATCTGTAACCAAGTTACAAAGGAGGTTAGGCAGGCGAAGGCATATTACGAGAAATCCTTGGCAAGGGATGCGAAGAAAAACAGCAAAGAGTTCTTTACTTATGTAAACTCTAGAAGGAAGGGGATGAATCAGATTGGTCCACTTGATATCGATGGATCAACTGTTGAAGATCCTGCTCAGGTAGCTAACAAACTAAATGAATATTTTGCATCGACATTCACACATGAGGAGTTATTCAGCGAGGAGAATGCCAGAGGTGTATTCAACTCTGGCAGTAAGCTAGAGAATCTTGTAATAACTGAGAGTAAAGTGGAGGAGAAATTGTTGAAGATAAACGCAAGAAAGGCACCTGGGGTGGATGGGATCTATCCAGTTATATTAAAGGAGGCAGCAAAGGAAGTAAGCAAACCCTTAGCCATAATTATGAGAGCTTCCATGGACTCGGGAGGTACCCATGGACTGGAGATGTGCAGATGTGACCCCAATTCACAAAGGAGGATCAAAGGCTGACACAAGTAATTATAGGCCTGTGAGTTTAACTTCTGTTCCCGGAAAATTAATGGAGGCACTGGTTAAAGAAGCACTGCAGGATCATCTAGACAAGACTGCAGTTATAGCTCGGACACAGCATGGTTTTGTTAAGGGGAAGTCTTGCCTGACCAATTTGATTGGATACTATGATGCAGTCACAAAAGAACTGGATGCAGGGAATAACTTTGATATTATATACTTGGATCTTAGAAAGGCTTTTGATACTGTTGCACATGGAAGACTGCTGCACAAATTGGAGCAGTGTGGCATTGGAGGCAAATTGCTGCTATGGATAAAAGGGTGGTTGAGTGGGAGAAGACAGAGAGTGGTAATCAATGGACACTGCTCATCGTGGACTAATGTTATTAGTGGAGTAACTCAAGGTTCAGTATTGGGTCCTTTATTGTTTTCTGTATTTATAAATGATATTGATGATGGTATATCAAGCTTAATGTCCAAGTTTGCAGACGATACGAAGGTTGGCAGGGTTGTCAAGGACACTACTGTCACTATGCTGCTGCAACAGGATCTGGAAAGGTTGAGCAGATGGGCTGAGAGGTGGCAAATGAAGTTTAACATTGACAAATGTAAAGTACTACATATGGGAAACAGCAACCCCAGAGCAATGTATCAACTCTGTGGTACTACACTGACAGTGGTAGAGAATGAAAGGGACCTGGGGGTGGTTGTGCAGGCAGATATGAAGTTCTCTGAGCAGTGCAGACGTGCTGCAAGAGTAGCTCATGGTGTATTGTCAATGATATATAGGAATTTTTCTTGCAGGGATAAGGAGGTGATTATTCCCTTGTATAAGGCAATGGTCAGGCCACACCTAGAGTACTGTATACAGGCCTGGAGGCCTCATTTCAAGAAGGATGTAGAGCTGCTGGAACGGGTACAGAGAAGGGCAACAAGATTAGTGAATGGAACAAAGGGGTGCTCTTACGAAGAAAGGCTTAAGTTTTGCGAATACAGTGTCTGGAGACTAGGCACCAGCGAGGTGATCTGATAGAGGTGTACAAAGCCTTGCTCAATGGTGATGGGATTCTTCCTCTTGCTCAGAATAATCACCTGAGAGGGCATAAATTCAAATTGAGGAAAGACAGATGTAGGATAGATGTGCGGAAATTTGCCTTTAGCCAGCGGGTGGTTGGTAGGTGGAACAGACTTCCATCCCTTGTCGTGGAAGTTGATAGCCTAAATAAGTTTAAGGCTCAGCTGGACAGGTATTTCGAACGAATAGAGGGGTGAAGTGGAAGTGGTTATTTTTTATTTATTTATTTTACTTTATTTTTGTTTTGGCTGATGCTGCATAAGCTTGCTTTCTTGCATCAAATGCCTCTACTAATGCTAATGCTAATCTATTTTTTTTTTTTTTTTTAATATTGATTGCTGTAAGCACAAATATTATTTTAAACCTATTACTCTGTGTAATCAGTTTTCTTCAGTGCTTGAGATTAAACTTTTCATGACACAGTCTGGTTGTTACTTTCAACAAAAAGTAATTATCTGGCCAATTGTTATTAAAACAAGAACATTCAGTTCAACTTTTCAATTTTTGTGGCAAAATTGACTATTGTAAAATAATTGTGATCAGACAGAATTGAAACGAGATTTCTTTTTTTCTTTTTTCTTTTTTTACTAAAACTTGATATTTCATGTTAAAACAATGGCTACTCATTTAACTCGATGTAGGTGCAAAAAAAAAAGAGAGCCATTGGTCATTGCTTTTGGTGACTGTCTTTTTTGATAGAAAAATCTGTTTTTATAAATGGGAAACAAGAACAGGTATGCTATTGCAGGTTCCACAACACAATGGATATTTGAATAGAAAGAATAAAGCAATCTAGAAATGGGCCTACTGTTACTAAGCATATTGCCTTGAGGGAGTAAGTCCCTGAAGAGTTTCTCATTATGTTTAGCCTTTAATTTCTAATGAAGTTTCAGTAGCATTGAAGAATAATATTTATCCATAATGGATTTACTCTTTTTAAGGTAATGAATGTGTTACCTTCTTTGTCCCATTGCCTTGGTAGCTGAATGGCACCTTTTGAAATTTCTTGTAGTGAGGAGATCCTTCATGTTATTTATGTTCTGGATCATAATAAGGAATGGTCATCAATTGGCTTGACAATCTTCTTTTGAATCTTTTGGCAAATTCTGCAAGAATTATCTTATCACAATTCACCCTCTCCCTCTTCTGGTCTGCAAACCATTTCACCAGCTAAAAGAATTATGCTGACCCTGTTTTAGGCTTGGAGATTCCTATTTTTTGCCCATTACAAGATTCAGAGTTGGCTGCAATCATGTAATGTCTCCATCAAATCTTTGTGGGTTTTGTTCCAGACATTCCTTTCAGAGAAAAATACTTCATTACTGAATGGCTCTCTTCTTTTATGAAATTATTGGTTTTGATGAGCATGATTTTTTTAAACAATTTTTAAAAAAGTTAAATTTAAGATATTACTCTAAAAATTTGATTATTTTAAATTTATTGTGGGAAGGGCATTTTACAAGTTAAGCAAGTGAATATATAACTAAAAAGATAACACAAAATTGTTAGAAAAACTAAATTTATTGTGGTTTAAAGTTGTTAACATCTGAAGTAATATTTCAGATGGGGGAGGGGGTGCCTGACATTTTGGAGTTGCATTGCTCCTCACCTCAGAGACTGAAACAAACTGAGGAATGGCCTCTTGGCTGTAGAAACTCTGACAAAGCACTACTACCCTACTTATGTATCTTGTCAGAGTCTACGGCTACTAGCAGGCCATTCCTCAGTCTGTTTAAGCCTCAGAAGAGGGAAGCAAGGCAGCCCCTAAAATGGCAGGTAACCCCTTCTCAAACCCCCATTATTACTTCTTTGGGCAAAAGAGAAACAAGTTAGTAGTAGGGCAAATGTTGTACTGCTATAAACATAGTTGCTACCAGATTATTTAAAGATGTTTCTCCTCTAGTCTTATTTCATATATGTGCATTCCTTTTTTTTTTTTTTTTTTTTTATGTTTGGGAGCAAGGCACATGATATAATTTTATACTGTGTACATAAATAATGAAGCAATTTTACTGATCTAAACCAGATTTTATTTAAAAATGTGAATGTTAAAAATCAGGTACTTAACCCTTGGGCAGGCATACAAAAAAATCACACAAGCAAATACAAAGCATACTTTATATGCCATTTAATAATTTAATAAAACTAGAGGCTAAAAATAGTTTTAGCTGGTGCACTTCATAATGCCATCCATTATTTTAATATTATCGGGTTTCTTTATAGAGTTTTTCAAACTTTTTGAGTAAATGAACACCGATTTTCAAGATTGTCAATTCTTATAGCAAACATACTTCATATTCTGGCACTCTTTGCAGAGAAACTGTTTACTTGGCTACACAAACAAATCCCCATATATACACCATCAGTAAGAACGATGTCGTATCATATATGCCTCTAGGTTTTGGTTTTGTGGCCGTCTGCATATGGGAGTGCTGTATATGCTTTACCCCTTTCTCTAAACTTTACTGTGCAGTATAATTGAAGTCACTGTGTACACTTGTAGAAGAAAGAGCAGAAATAATTGAATTAAATAATAAACAGTGGTTTGGAATGCAGATTTTATTGTATCGCTAAGCAAGATGTGAAAGATGCATGTTAAAAGGGGAGGGGGAAAACTCATACAGTGAGTCTGATTAAGAATCAGTTTTCAAGGCAAAAAATAACTCAACTTATGTCTACAATACACAACAAACACTAATTTTTAGCAAAACATTTCGAAATTTTTAAATTTTTGCAGAATTATGATTTACAAATTAACTTCACAGAATGCTTGGACTATGTTCACAGAATGCTAATATTCTGCAGAGCACCAATTACAAAATGCTGTTATAAGAAATACATTGATTAATGATATATCCTTTTAAATTGCAACAGTATAATGTGTGCCAAGAAAGTTAAATGAATGGAAGTATATGGCATACTTATACCTTTTTGGGGAAAAAAAAAAAAAAAAGGAATCAAGTCAATTGTTTATCTTGTGAAGGATCTGCACCTTTTCCCATCCTATTTAGTTGATTTACCTATCATTGAATGGGCATGCCTTTTATATCCTACTTTTAACTGGTACTTCCATTTGTTTGTCATATGACTTCTGGAATTAACCATTATTTCCCCAGGATTAGGCATCTCAAGACATGTTAAAAGCCCTCGTGGATAGCACTGTTGGAAAAATCATTATACTATCCTCCCCACACTGGATGGGGAGGATAGTGATTTTAGAGATCCTAGTGGAAAAGACCTTAGTTCAAGTCCCATCGATGGTGGGAGAAATTTTTATGGGTCTCTATCACAACATGGCTGAGTTAGTCGGTCTCAGTTGAGGGTAGCATGGTTTTTTGTCCAGCAAACAGGAAATCAACAACAGAACACACACAATTTACGGACAGTACATATGCACAGCAATATGACCTTAGTCGCTGATGCTCCTAAAACCCTACTACAATAACATGTTGAAATATGATGTATATTCACAAGGTTTTGTATGGTTTTGGTTTATGAAACATACAATTTATAGAAAATATATTAAAATTCTTGAAGAACTCCTTAACCACAAATACAGATTCAGATATTAGCTAAGCAATTTATCCTTTGGGATGAAATTGTAACCAGGTGTGAAATTGAAGCACAACCAAAAAAAATATTAGAATAAAAATTTGCTGAAAAATTTGATATTTTAATTTTTTTTTTTTCTTCTGTAAATGCTTTTGACTGTTCCATTGAAGTCATGCAGGAAATATTTTGAATATAATATGAATTATCTAAATATATTAATTTGGTTGATGTATTTATTTATAATAAAATGAACTTTTTAGAGATATGTTTTTCTGATCTCGTTAATTCAAAAAGATGTATTACAAAATATTATATGTTAAATTTCAGTAAATTATGAAAGTTTATTTTATCAATTGATTTTAGTTTAATGAACAGCTCTTAAAATGGCAATTATTGATACATGTGTGTTTATATGGTGATAAATCATCCATCAAAAAATCATGTAAAATCATCTTGGATCATTTGGTTATGAGTACTATCCTTGTGATTTTATGGCAGATGCAGAAAAATTTCTTTTTTCTGCATCTGCCATAAAATAAATCTCCAATCACTCATACTTTCTCCATTTCCAAAAAGTAACCATCCAGCTCCTCTTTGTTTCATCAAATTTCTTCACCTCAGCCACATTCTTTTCCCCCACTCTTTTCCTCTTGTATATTAATGACCTTCTTCCATTGACTGGAAATCCTATCCATAGTTTTGCTGATGATAGCACATTGCATTCCACTTTCCATTTTGAGAAACCTTTTCCTGCTCAATCAGCTTCAACTTCTCGAAAATCTGCTACCAGTTCCTTAAATGCCAATCTTCAGGTAATTCTCCAGTGGGGCAAAGACAACTTAGTTGATTTCAACCCTTCTAAAACTCAGTCTTGTCTTATATCTCGCAAAAAGGATTCTTCTGCCTCTATGCTTATCTTTAGTGACACTCCGATTTCTAGGCAAAATGATATATCTCTTTTGGGGATTACCCTGACTTCTAATCTCTCTTGGCACAAGCACATTACAAATATTGCTTCCTCTGCATCTAAAAAACTTGGTTTTCTCTTTCGCTCTCAGCGTTACTTTTCTTCCAAACAGCTGCTCACTCTGTATAAATCACAAATCCGCCCTACAATGGAATATTGTTCCCACATCTGGGGTGGTGCCCCCAAAACCTCTCTCAGGCTTCTTGATTCCATTCAGAAGAGGGCAGTTAGGTTAATTAATGACTCCTATCTAACAGAGTCTCTCCACTCGCTTTCTCATAGATGTACTGTTTCTGCTGCATGCCTCTTCTACAGATACTTCCATGGGCACTGTTCTTCTGAATTGGCTTCTATAATTCCCACTCTCTCTTTCAAAACAGTCTGAACACGTGCCGTCACCAGCCAACATCCATTTACTGTCCAACTTCAAACCCACAGAACCAACTTTTCATCTTCCTCATTTATTCATTCAACTGCCGTTTTCTGGAACAACCTTCCTTCATACGTATTTCCTGAAAATTGCAATCTACAGAAGTTCAAGTCCAATGTCAACAAATATCTTCTTTCGTCTTCTCAACCTCCAACCCAAGCACGGTACTAAGTATTATAGATTCTAATACCTCTCGTGTTTGGGGTTCACATAAAAAAAAAATAAATAAAAATTTGGCCGTAATTTAGTCCAGTAATATATAGCACTCTTCCAGAGGGTAAACTCTTAAGTATAACTACAACTTCAGTATAGAGAAAAGTTCAAAATTTTGTCCTCTGAAATGTCAGTAACTTTTACATTTTATATAGTAAATGTTAATTAATATCTGTTAATAAATACTGTATTTAAAAAGGATTATATGTCATAAAATATACACTTTATAAGAATTTAAGCTTTGTCAAACAAAGACCTGCTTCAGCTTCAAAGCAACAGAAAGCTGGGGAATCAAATTCCCCACCCTCATTGCACCTCTCAGTAAACTTTATGAAATGTAGCTTTCCTTAATCCCAAAGAACCCTTGAACAAATATATGATTTTAATTAAACTTGAGAAGGACAATACTTGGAATTACTACTAAGTAGGTTTAGTAAAGACACTTTAACATGTGAAGTATTTAATTAGTTTATTGGAATGAGGACAGTTATTACAGTAGACCCAGACAGTCCCAACAACCGAATAAATACTACATTTCATATTTCTGTGTTTGAAATCTGTCTTCGGGCCTGGATTTTTGGTTTAGAATAAGTTTACAACTACCATGGAAGACCAGACGGATACCAAGGAGATGCCATCGTTTTGACTGTTAAATGATAATCTCTTGCTACAATTTTCTAAACTTTTGCATCTCTGTCCTCATTTTGAGAGGTTGACAGATGCCACTTCTTGGGCCGTCAGAAACTTTGAACTGTTTATACCTTTCAAACACACATTGGTACATATTAATGTTTCATCACCCTACACAGTTTTTAATGTTTCATACATTTCTGTTGAAGAATTTTCCAGTTTAAAGCAAAAGTTGATATTTGCTGCAAAATCGTGACAAGAAACATTAATACTACTGTACTAACAAAACTGGTTACTAGCAACCTGTCAGCCTACTGGACAATCTCTGTACCATCTGTACAATCTCTGTTGGAGAAAGTTTGAACTACAAATTACTACTGTTAATTTTGAAACTCATCAAACATGACCACAACAGTACCAGTCCGGGAACTTTATTTCCACACCTCGTACATTATTGAGGTTCTCCTTAAGTGTTTCACCACCTATCACTCATTTGGAGATGTCTGTATTCGAGTGCCATCATTGATTGGAAGAATTTCTGAAATCCTCTTCAATTGAGGCTGTAGTTAGCCAATGGTAGTAGGGTTCCCTGTGTTATTCTGGGTTTTTCATCCAGCACTACATGATGAAAAAATTAGCAAGGTCCCCTTTGAGAGCAAATCACATGTCAGAAATTTTAAGCTACTTCAAGTTCTAGAAGTTTAACAGTCACAAAACTACAGTCATGGTCCAATAATCTGGTATGTGATTATCCATTATATCCAATGCACAGGCATCTCTTAGTGGGCCAACCAGTACATTACATTTTTTTTTTTTTTTTAACTTGGATATTTGGAAATTTCACCGCACAGAATAAAAATCTTACTACACTCGAACACTAAAGTGAACACATTAACATATAAGACATAGAGTTGTTTTAGAATCAAGACATGTTTGTGTTTTGTGATTACTGCATTTTCCAGATGATAAGATGCACCACATTTAAGAAGGCAAATTCTAAGAAAAAAATTTCATATAGAGTTCGTCATGTTCAGAGACATCAAGAACGTGGCTGATTCTTGAAAGTCATTGCCACTGTCTTGTGTTTCACACAACTCCTACTAATTTTTCACCCTTTCGCACATCTGAGAAATGGCCACTTCCATTCGCCCTGTTGATGTCAAATTTTTATTTTAGTGCCTCCATTTATTTGGTTCACTTCTCACACGTGAATACTTTAAAAGGGTTTCTTCTTAATTGAGATGTCTATTGACATCTCAATGGCTAAGGTCTACTGGAATTGCAGATAATTTCATGTTTAATTCAGCACCCGCTCTTTTTGTTGCTTCCATAAAGGGTCGCAGAATAAAAGAGCTAGCATTTTTTTAGACCACGTGGATGTTTTCACCATAAGCTGTAGCCACGGCTAATGATAATAACATCACTGTGTGCACCTAGTATACCTTCGGACTGTAGGTCCGAAAGTATACTAGGTGCCTAAAATTCCCCTGCATCTAAGACACAGGAATTTTTAGGCAATATTTTTCAGAGAAAAAATGTGCGTTTTATATTCACACAACCATAATAGTAAGGCTTTTTATATTCACACAGCCATAATAAGGTAAATACCATAATTTATGACATGGGGAAGTTTGTTAAAAGGTTTACCGATCCTATAACCTTCTAAAACAGGATTGTCTGTTAATATTTATGGACAAAAATAAGCGACTCGGTGACAGAGAACTCAAAAGAGTTCCCGAATCCCTTGACTGAAACATTAGGTTGACATACTGCATTTTAATTGTTTATAAACAGCATCGATACAGTAACTTCTAATAATGTGTTATTTTATCAAAGTCAAAATAAACAAATATTCAAAGATCATGCATTGATGACAACATTATACCGAGCTTATGGAGCATGGTTGGCAAGTTGGCATGCAGGATGGTTGTAAGCAGACGCAGACTGACTGGGAGCTGAGGCATCTCGGGCCTTACTACGGTTCCCCAAGTCGTTGGACATCAGTGTAGATGCTGGCCTTAAATTATTTTAAACACAAAGACAAGCAGACCGAAAAATTCAATTTGTATTATAAAAAAGATTGACAGCTAATTACTCTGCACAACATGTCAGTGTAAAAAACCCGTGGGTACACACTTGTCCAATATGGCTGTAGTACTGATGCACTTAGTGAATCACAACTGATTTTCAGCTGCGAGGACCCCTCCCCCACTGAAAGTGGAATGCCCTTGTCATCTACTAGATTGTCCAATCTTTGTAAGCGAAAGGAAAATAGCTTTTTAAGTCCCTAACTGAAATTCAAGATGCTCCTACTTTGAAAACCATTTTAAGTGAAGAAAATGATATACAAGAAGTCTTTCACTACCTGATATTAATAGGCTTTTATAATCGGATTTAAATATATATATAAAAGTCATCGCAGATCGATATATACAATCGAACTCCATCTCCTCATTAAGCACATTGTGAATATGTCTACTCTGTAATTCTATCAGGCATCAGTATGAACTACAATTACAAGAGACCAAACTAGAAAAAAAATAAAACTATGAGAGGTGCATTATGGCCACAGAAGCCAATGCGCCATAAACAAATAACAACTACAACCAAGGTCATCGCCCATTAAACCCACTGTGCTTGTCTGTCGAAGTTGAACCTCGTTCTGACCGCCCTTCAACTTTGAAAACTAATGATTCATCGTTCGTATTCGTAATCTGATCAGGAGTAATCAATGTTTAACTATTCGCGAAGTCGCTAACGAAAGTATTTCTTATGAGACGTCAATCAATTTAAACACTGTTTGGGAATGCAACGCGTTTCAGCCAATTTTGGACTTCTCATTCTCACTGATGATCACAGAGAGCGACGATTTCTAGCATGTCAGAATCTTCGTCAACATGCTGATACTACACTTTGTTTCTTCCATCATTACTGGTGGCTATGACCCGAAAACAAAAGCCCAGTCTTCGCACTGGAAGGCGCTCCATCTTCTCCAAAGCAAAAAAAAAAAAAAAAAAAAAAAAGACGGATCTCGATCAAATCTGAAGATCATGCTTATCGTAGATTTTGACTCTCGGGGCATTGTTCTTTGTGAATTTGTCCTATATGGTCAAACGGTTAATCATAAATACTACAAAAGAGTCCTGTGGCGATTGTCCGATATTGTTCAGAGAAATGGTAGGAGAGTGGGCTTCAGGGAATTGACGCTTGTATCGTGACAATTCCATTGTACACTCGGCGCTTTTCATTTAAGAATTTTTTGTAAAGCATTTCACCATAGTATGGTGCTCCCATTCAACTGTACTCACCACATTTAACTCCATGTGATTCT
Organism: Mastigoproctus giganteus; assembly: GCF_048544385.1. Classification (NCBI taxonomy): domain Eukaryota; kingdom Metazoa; phylum Arthropoda; class Arachnida; order Uropygi; family Thelyphonidae; genus Mastigoproctus; species Mastigoproctus giganteus. The sequence continues at coordinate 56,767,933 of NC_143586.1, forward strand.
TCTTTTTTTTTTTAAGTACACTGATTATTTTTATTGTTTATTATTAGCCATATGGTGCAAGGAAGCCGGAAGCTTATGCTGCACTGGCCAAAAAAAAAAAAATTTCCGAGTTACCCAGAGAGCGAGAAGTAGAAAGGAATCACAAAGAAAAAGAAGAATGATTATATACAGTGTGGCAAGCCCATACTCACCAGGTGTGAGCCCCTGATGACAAGGCTTCAACTTCTGCAACATCTCGCTAATAAGATGTTGCAAAAGCGTTGGAACCGGCGTATACTCATCTTCTCTTGAAAAGTCTTACCAAAATTATAAATTATAAACTGATCAGACTGTCATAGCGATAGAATTCTACCAATAAATCAAGTGTATTTCAAAATTCAGCTATAAGATAATTTGCCTCTCAAGGTTTCGAAAACACCCCCCCCCCCTGCTCCCAAACAGATAGCAATGCGGTTTTTCATCCGGAAAAATTGACTACAGAATACTCCAATTTACAGACACTGCACCGACGCCTGTTGATCGTGGTTTATGTAGCAGAACAACAGCAATCTCTCCCTTCTTTTTCCTTTTCTTTCTGTTTTTTTTTTTTAAACCTTGCACTTTTTTTCTTTCCTTTTTTTGTTTATGATTTACCATTTGAAACATTCAACATGCATATTAGTCACCACATGCGCACCCCAGAACTACAGCCAGTCTCTAAATAAATGCAACCGTATTAACAAATGGTAAGTTCCAACTAAATACAGCACTGTTTTTCCTATTCACTGTATCCCGTGCACTCTGACCCTGCGGTCGTCCCGGAGTATAAACAGCAAGTTTGTTTATTTATTTATTTATTATTTATTCTAAATATTTTTCCATTGACACATGTTTAACAGTATTAGCAATTTTTAATTAAATGTAGTTGCTCATTGAAATAGAGGTTTGCATGGCAGTCTCTCTCTCTCTCTCTCTCTCCAGGATGCACTTCACACATTCCTTCGTCTCAGTAAAATAATAACGACAGCAGATAATACGTAAATCGTGTGATTTATGCTCCGTTGGTTCGTACGGCTCAGTCATCTCTTTCGTGCACCGTCCTTCCGCACTTCGAGGACAGAATATTGGCATCGAAGTATCGGGGATGAGAGGAGAATGGCAGGATTATAGAATTCAGTTGGTGACTAACACAACCCCCAGAATGACTCAGCTTTAATGGATGCCTGGGGGACTACCAATATGCGCTCTACGATAACAAACCGCGCATTCCACTACACTCACCGTCTTGCGCGTGCCTCGAAAGCTGATTTTCGGATGAACACTGTGGCACTTGGCTGCTTTGCGTTGCGGTGGTTAGCCGCACTTTGACCTCTACGCTAAGGTATTAATGTGCGTGACTGCGCGGAAGTGGTAATCAGGTGTCTGAGTTATTTGACACTTTCTATATTCTGGTGCATATTTGTGCGCATGCGCATTTTTATGACTAATAAAAATTTCAAACTTGTCGATTTGAGATTTCCATGATTCACGCCTTTATTAAAAACTCTCAGTCAAAGCAAACTCTCGAACCAAAACGACTCTAAATTTAAAAAATACAAAACTGTCATCCATATTTACTGTTAGTAAATTATAAAAACTCTTAATAAAATACCTATTAAAAATGAAAAAAAGTAAATATTAATATATTATTATTATTATTATTATTATTAGCTATATGGTGCAAGGAAGCCTGAGGCTTATGCTGCACCAGCCAAAAAAAAAATAATTTTCTGAATTACCCTGAGAGAAAGAACAAGAGTCAGAAGTAGAAGGAAATTACCAAGAAAGAGAAGAATGATGATATCCAGCTCAGGACGCTGGGTATGCCAAGCTCATACTCACTAGATGTATGAGCCCCTGGAGTTATATTATTAATATAAATAATAATACTGTATGATTATTCGATTGAGTAACAAGGCTATTACTATAACTTGAAATTAAGATATTGATATAGGAACTATGTTGGGATCAAAGGGTTATTATTATTAGCCATATGGTGTAAGGAAGCCTGGGGCTTATGCTGCACCAGCTAAAAAAAATTTCCGAGTTCCCCTGAGAGAGAGAGAAAGAGAGAGTGTGTGTGTCAGAAGTAGAACGGAATCATCAAGAAAAAGAATGATGATATCCAGGTCAGAACCCTGGGAGTGCCAAGCCCATACTCACCAGATGTGAACCCCTAGGGATTATGTGCAGGACCGAATTTACATATAAGCTAAACAAGCTACAGCTTGTGCCTTAGGGCTTCGCATTACAAGGGACCTCTCTCCATCTTAAGAAATCCTTTTATAATATTGTCGCAGGTGAATTGTGAGAGAGAAGCGTCTCATGTTATAGATTAAGGTCACAACAAGTTTAAATCCGGCCATGGTTATGTGATAGAAATATCGGTAAAATGAAAATAAGTAGAAGAGCGAAACAAAGGTGTTGTCTCTCGCGAGCATTGTACAGATATAGAAGACGTGTTAGATAGTGGTTCTTAAACTTTATTTATCCGCGACCCCTTTTCATGAGACAAAATTATTAGATGTCCCAGAATCTTTATCGCAACAACATTGAGGGTCACGGCCCGCAGTTTAAAAATCGCTGGTGTATAATAATTTCAATAGTTCTATAATAAATATTTAATTTACTCACGTTTATCAATGTTTGCTGCGACACCCAGAATCTTTTTCGCGATCCCCGGAGGGGTCATGACACAGTTTAGGAACCTGGGTTAGATTACATATTTGGTTAGGAAGACTTAAGGAAACTTGCGAAGAATATTAAAGTGGAATTAACGTTGGTAAGACTAAAATTATGATGATGAGAAGGAATGAAAAGGAGATAACTTAAATTATTTATTAAATCCCGTTTAACACTTAAATCCTGTTGGATAAATAAATACAGATATCTTAGTAGTCTGTTAAGTAATGGCATGAATAGTCAGGAAATTAGAACTATATTGCAATATACAGGGTGTCTCAAAAATACACGGCATAATTTCAGGAATGAGTTCCTCATGTAGACAATAAAAATATTTTATATCAACATAGTTCCGGAAATGCTTGGTTTCCGAGTTTTGAAGGTCTGTCTATGACACTTAACTGTTCGCATCACCTTATATTGTTCAAAATGTCCACCGTCTGCCTGAATACAAGCCTCACATTGACGTCTCATGGACTCGCGAAGACGATCCAAATTCCTGGCATGTTTCGTATTGTCTCACAACCTGCCACAATTCGATTGCGGAGAGTTTCCACATCAGCTACCGGAGTCGAATACACCAATGACTTTAAATGGCCCCACAAGAAGAAAACTAGTGGGTTTAAATCAGTGAGCGTGGAGGCCAGGCAGGTGGTCCACCTCTACCTATCCACCGACCAGGAAACCTTCGATTAAGAAAAGTGTGAAATATAAGATTGAAAATTAAGTAAGTTTTCAAGAAGCAAGGAAAGTAATTGCTGCAAGTATGACTAAGCGTACATATGCCAGTACTCCTCAAAAATATCAATCAGTGGCCATCCAAACTGATGTGGCCCCGAGTGCCAAGCGAGTGATCTAGCGATTTACAAAGTGAATTTGAAAGAGTTTTTTCTAAAGAAAATTTGTTAAAGAGATTTCCAAAGGCTTTACTTTCAAAGTTATTTATTTTCTGGCTCTTTGTAAATAAAGAAGGAAGCTCCTACAAGAAAGGAAAGACACCTTTCTTTTGTATATATAAATACTTTTCTAACATACTAACCACTAACCTTTTATCGCTTGGTCACTGGTGGCACCGCTCCTGCCTCCACGTGGCGGGGCCGGTAACCTGGGGGATAAATCAACCCTCAGGGCTAAAAGGAGCAGTAATTGAAACCAATGAATTTCCACGTCTAGAGTCCAAGAGTGCTCAATATGAAAATCATGAAACCGACCATGACTTCTCTACCTCGAAGAGAATGAAAAAAAAGATACAGGCAGACAGGAATCAACAGCCTTCCTGATTATCCATTCTCTGTCGGCACAGCCTGTTAGTAAACTCTCCCCTTTCATAATCCAACGATGCCTGGAACATGCAGCAGCATCACCAAAAATGGTGAAACGTCTCCAATCCGGGGACTTGCTAATAGAGACTTCTCTCCCAAGACACTCTGAACAACTATTGAAACTCACCACTTTAAGCGGAATTCCAATACAAGTCACTCCACATAACACCCTAAATTCGTCCAAGGGAGTGATTACTGAGTGGGATCTACTGAACGTGTCTGAAGAAGAAATAGTACAGGAACTAAAGACACAAAATGTAACTCAAGCAAAAAGAATCATGATACGAAAAGATGGTACCTTAGTCCCCACACGTAACGTAATTCTAACTTTCAATACACCGAATCTACCAGCATCAGTCAAAGCAGGTTACTTAAATTGCCGTGTTCGACCCTTTATCCCAAATCCCATAAGATGCTACAAATGCCAGAAATTTGGTCACTCCCAGACAGCATGCTGTGGCGTTTCAACATGTCCAAACTGTGGCTCCACAACTCAAACCCAGTCAGAATGCAAAGCACAAACTCCGCAGTGTCCTAATTGCAGGGGAAGCCATCCAGCATACTCTAAAGAATGTGATCTCTGGAAGATAGGCAAAAAAATACAAAAATGTAAGACTGAAAATAAAGTCTCCTATCAAGAAGCTAGGAAACAAATTAAACTAATCATGCCACATAGCTCTTATGCCTCGGTTATCCACTCTCACCAATCAGTAGCATGTCAGACGGAAGTGTCACTCTCTCCAGATAAATCGATCGCAGACTGGGCTCGATCAGTTCTATCGACCCAGCCTACATCAAAGCCAAACACAGTAGATCAAAGTATGAATACACCTCTTACAGTTCCAACCCAAATCATAACCCAAGGTAAAGTAACAGAAAAACTGCAAAAATCCGATCCTGTCGAGGTTAATCAACCACCCTCAACAAGGATGGATACTGATGATACGATTACCCAAGACCTTCTTGAATTACATGCAGATGGTGAAATGGAAGATAACAATAATTCAACACGCCCCAACTTCCCCAGAAAAGAAAAACCTACGCTGGATCGTCACAAACAACCCACTTATAAAACGCAGTCAGATTCATCTCCCTCTTACAAATCCAAATAATGGAACAGATCATCCAATGGAACTCTAGAGGCCTTCGCAGTAACATCGATGATATCCATGAATTAATTCACCACTACAGACCTCTTGCAATGTGCTTGCAGGAAACGAATTTGACACCTAAGATCTCAATCAAAATCAAAAATTATACCTTGTTTAGACAAGACAGAGCTGGCACTAACAGTGCTCACGGAGGAGTAGCAATACTCGTGGATTCAAGCATCCCCTCCAGACGCATCCATTTACAAACCTCCTTAGAAGCTGTTGCCACTCGCGTTGTAAATGGTATTACACTGACACTGGTTTCAATCTACCTTACACCAAATCATCAATATACCATTCAAGAAATCGAAGATCTTGTCTTGCAGTTACCATGTCCATTTTGTATACTAGGAGACTTTAATGCCCACCATCCAATATGGGGTTCCCCTATATCAGACGGACGAGGGAAGCTTATTGAAATGTTGATAGACAGGCAGAATTTAACTTTACTAAATACTGGCACTCCCGCGTATATCCATCTCCCTACAGGTTCAACTTCTACAATAGACCTTACCATTTGGTCCCCAATCCTCTTTCCAAGTATAGAGTGGGTAACTCTAAGAGATCCTTATAGCAGTGACCACTATCCAATAATCTGCAAAATTCAAACATCCTGTTCCTTCCCAACAGAAAATCCAATGAAATGGAAATTTTCAAGAGCTGACTGGACAAAATACAGAACGCACATATCATTTGACAACTACATTATTCAGTCCTGTTCCATCGACAGTTCCCTGTACCGGTCACCAGCAACATCAGATTTCTTGGATTAATCCTTGACAACAAGTTAAATTTCCTAGATCATATTAAAAATGTACGGACTTCATGTCTAAAAAAGTTAAACATACTTAGAGCTTTATCTGCCCAAACGTGGGGTGCAGATCGTACCTCGCTTCTTCGTTTATACAGGGCATTAATCAGATCCCGTCTCGATTATGGTGCTCCAATCTATGATTCTGCCAGAAAGAGTGTATTACGCTGGCTTAATCCAATTCAGCACAGTGCTTTGAGAATTTCAATTGGTGCATTCAGAACGTCGCCAGCACATAGTCTCTACATTGATGCTCACGAGCCCCCACTAACTTTACGCAGGAAAACATTGTTACTCAAATATGCTGTAAAGATACAAAGTTGTGCCTCTCATCCCGTTCAGTCATACCTTTTCAACCCACCGTTAGAAATCCTATACAGAAACAAACCTAGCATAGTAAAGCCAGCTGGTCTTCGCCTTCTTGAATTGGAGCAAGTTTGGAATATTTCCGTCCATTCCGTACAACAAGTAGCAACATGTACTCAGCCACTATGGACTCCTCCTCCTCTTCCAACCTGTGACACTTACCTCTGTCAATGGAGAAAGAATACTTTGCAAGCATCAAATGTCAAACAAATTCATGCAGTTCACACTCAAAGATATACTGATTTTTCCCCAATCTATACAGATGGCTCTAAATCTAATTTAAATGTTGGAGCAGCTGCAGTGTTTCCGAATACAACTCTATCAGTTTCCCTTCCATCAGATTTTAGTATATTTTCTGCTGAATTATATGCAATTAAACTAGCTTTAGAAAATCTCTGCTCTGACAGTTCCTTAAAATCAGTTATTTACACTGATTCACTCAGCTCAATCACGTCGTTATGTAATTCTTCAGATAAAGTTCACTCTGTTCTAGATGAAATCAGAAGCTTATTACTGCAAATTAAAAAACGAAACCAACTGGTCATTTTCTGCTGGATTCCAGCCCATTGCGGTATTTTAAGCAATAAACTGGCCGATAAAGCTGCAAAAAATCCAACTACCATTGATTTAACCAATATCCCTGTTCCAGCATCAGATTATGCGCTAACCATTCATGCTGCTTGCCTATCCCAATGGAC